>NW_016690355.1:1505430-1530715 GCF_001604755.1 Lepidothrix coronata | reverse complement strand
CTTCCACAGATTCATGTAATTTAAAGATATTGTAGTAGACATTAAATGAGAAGCTGGGCTGAGGGTTTATAAGACATAGGTAGAATTTTCATAGAAAAGGGAAATTTCAGTTGTGCACATTAGACCATTAGTGATAATTTTCATATTTACCAATTAGTGGAAGGCAATATGGCTGTTTAAACTCAGGGTAATACTTATTTTAGGTTGAATGGTTATTTTCAAACAAGTCATGGGAGATTTCAGCCTGCTTCTCTCTTTGTTTCTTTCTTTTCTTTCTTATTGTTTGCTTTTAAAAAGAAATAAAAGACTAAAGAGATTTACGTTGGCCAGAGTTTAATTTGTATTGACATTTATATCTTACCTCTGAGGTTTAGAAAAAAATGGAATCAAATTAGGTCAGACACATACAAATGAGAAGATATTGCTTAGAGCTGCATATGCACTGAAACACCTAAATCCAGCTTAAACAAAAGTGAGCTGAAAACTCAACCCAGCCTTTGAGACATGGACTTGGGGGCTGCAAAATCTGTGTATGTTTTGTTGAGCATTTATTGAAATCACAAAGCTCTGAGCTGGAGAGGAAGAATTCAGAATGCCAAATTTATTTTGATAATAATCTCTCTGACAATATTTGTACAGGAGAAAAATATCAGTTGATCTGCCATCCTCTAGATGATAAAAAACATGCAAACTGAACTGATTTGTATTAGTAGTGCTTCAGGTTTTGGTTATCCCAGACAATTCAGAGCATTGTGTGATCACAGGCATTTTATATTATGAAATTAACTTGGCTTTAAGGGTTTATAACTTGTATATAGGACTAACACACTGTATAAGGAACTCCTAAGACCATACACTGAACTGTTTTCCTACTCTTAATTTACTTTCTTTTTTCTCTTTGTAAAGTAGATGCATTAATGTCCCAAGATTTCCTGCTATCTACCAATTTGTGGTTTATATTCAATGTTCTCAAAAGCTTTTCCTGAGAACTTGCTTTGTGATCGTGTATCGATTACAGAAACATTTTTTCCACAATGCATGTTTAATGTGGAGCAAAGGGAACAGCTCTTGAGTTCTCAGTCACGGGGAGAAATTTCAGAACTCTGCTTTCTGTTAACTATAAATTTCTACCCTGACTCTTTTATTCCCAAGATTGTGTTTGTATCAAGCAGGATAAATGCTCTGCTATTTGCATGTTAATATTTATGTGATACTTGGTGTTAAATCAGAAAAGCTGCATCTTACAAATTCTTTCACAATGGTGTGGCTGATCATGTAATTATTACTGTTATTTTTGATTAGCCAGCTATTGCAGTGAGGCTGTGTGGAACAGGGAAGTCATCTCTACCCAAAGAAACCTTGGACCTTAGTCAAAGGAGATGTTAAAATCACCCTGTACATCCTGTCGTTGAAATAGATTCTCTTAACATTATCTGCTGACCCTGATGGCTGAGGATATTTTAAAATCACTAACAAAAGTCTGGTTGTGATGATAGGAGTTCTTGGCTGATGGGGATTTACCTGAACCTTTTAGGGGAGGCACTGCCTCTGTGTACCAGCTCTCTGTAGAATGGTGACGTCGTGTCTGTTGTTGTGGAGATTTTTGTGAGATGAAAGTGATTCTTAAAGAAAACTGTTTAAATAACTCGAGTTTCTTTAATAGGAAGTAGCTTGGATCAAATTCCTTACATTTCAGTATTAATGACCCTAAAAGTAAAATTACTTCTTTTTTTTTATGAACATTTATATCAATATAATTGAGACCATATCCAGAAGTACACAGCTCTGCAGTTCCCTGCAGAACCAGGGAAAAAACCTCAGTGAAAAGCATCATAATTTGTGAGCATTTCCTTGTCTCCCTTCTCTCGCTGATGTTTGAGAATAATAAAAAGTGGCAGTATGACAGATACCTTTTGGGAGCACTTAGTGCTTTAAATGGACTCTCTGTATTACAATACTAAATTGTAGAGTCACTAGCATAAAACACACCAAATAGATTTACATTTAAATTGTAACAGAACGTGGAAGATAATGTCACAACGAGGCAACAAAATGAGAAAGCAAATCCCAGTATATGTCAGCTCCTTATTTCAGTCTCCAGTTCGTTGAGAAGCTGGGAACTTTTGAATTTTGAGTCACATCTTGACAAGAAATAAATACTTTAAATTGTTCCTCTGAAGCTCTTCAGCCTCAGGGAGAAACCCTCTTCAATGATAGCAGAGACCAGGGTGAGGGGTTAGGACAGACCCTGGTGGCTCACTGCAGCAGCAGCCCCTGTCTCCCGAAGCTCTTCTCTTGTCTCTCTCTCCACATGGTTCAGATTCTTCAATTTTTGAAGTTTCCTATTATTAAATTGTTAATTTTTATTTTTAGTCTGTGGTTGTATAGTTTTTCCTCTCTCCCTTTACTTAATTTTTTTTTTCATCTACGGCCTTCACACAATTTCTCTTTGTTGTTCTCTCTCCCAGAATATTATTTTTTCAGATTTTATGAATAATCTAATTGCAGCCAGGCTCTTTGAGATTGTGGGTTCATTATTGCAGAGGTGGCATGTAAACAACTGGTTCTTGAGACTAAGGGGCAGAATATTTCTGTCTTTTCTTCTGGTCCATAGACCCACAGTGGATTAACTCAATTAAGAGTGAATGGAGTGACAGTGATTTTCTCCAGCCCATTTCTGAGACATGGAGTAAGTATTCAGAAGTATCAGTGGAGGTTTTCTTTGAGTTAACTTTTGCTTAGACAGTTCCTCGATGAGCAGGGATTTGACTCAGAAGTGCTTTATGAGGATGAGTCTTCTCTTGATTCTTTAAACAACTCTTGTGTTAGTCAAACTTGTACAGTCAAATTCTGCTTTAACATAAAACCATGGCCTTTGTCCAGTTGAAAAATCAGCTTTTCCACTGCCTAAATCTGTGGAGTTTTGCAAGGTCTAGTTGTTTCACTTAGAAAACTTTCTAGGGAGCTTGTGATTTATGAATAGACTGAATTGTGCTTTTAATTTCAGGGATTTTTTTTTTTATTACAAAGAAAATAAAATAGATGTTGAAAAGGGAACTAGCCTGCAACAGTATTTTGTGTGACTTACATAAAATGTATTTGTCTTTGTAATGACATTGATTTTTATAGCTCTTATAACTACAAAAATAATTAAGAGCATTTCACCAAACTAAAGAGGGATGTTTCCTATTGACTTGAGAGGCAGTTTAAATTACAAATGAAATACAGAAAAAGTGCCCTAAAAACTGATGTGTACATTTTGGTACCACCACGGTGAACAGATAGCAATTAGTGATAAGTGATTTGCCTCAAAGTTGCTCTGAATAGCAGATGACGCAAAGCTCAATACACGGCAAATCAGCTCAGGCTCAGTGGAGAGAAGACAGAGAAGTTAATCTTCCCTCCAGGGCAATAATGTTCCAGGTGATATACTTACAATGGATTTTGTCACATTGTGTTTTAATGCTTCCAAACAATGGGTTTTCACCTTTTTTTTCCTCAGGATATTCTTTCACGAATGGCCTATTTAGCAAGGTTTAGACTTTCCTTGTGTCCTTTCTTCCCGAATGAATCAATAGCATCAATTAGGATTGATTAGCAAGGTCAAACTTGGTGTTGCAACAGAAAGATGTGTAATCAGAGGTGGTCATGGCATGAGAGGATGGTATTGACTCCTTAGGCTGTTGTACTGGAGCGTGGATTGTGTCAGGAATAGTGTGTCCAGCAGGAACAGGGCTGTCCCTCTTTATTTGGCACTGGTGAGGCCACACCTCAAATCCTGGGTTCGGTTTTGGGAGCCTCATGAGAACAGAGAAATTAAGGGGCTGGAGCATGTCCAGAGAAGGGAAGGGAGCTGGGGATGGGTTTGGAGCACAAACCTGATGAGAAGCAGCTGAGGGAGCTCAGTCTGGAGAAAAGGAGGCTATGGGGGGACCTTCTCACTCCCTGCAAATCCCTGACAGGAGTTGGGAGCCTGATGGCTTCAAGGTATACCACAGGAGGTTTATATTGCATATTAGAGAAAAAAAAAATCTTCACCAAAAAGCTTGTCAAGCCCTGGCACAGCCTGCCCAGGGAAGCAGTGGAGTGACCATCCCTGGAGGGATTTAAAAGATGTGTAGATTCTTGGAAGCATAATTCAGTGGTGGCCTTGGCAGTGCAGGGTTAGCAGTTGGACTCAATGATCTTAAAGGTTATGATCTTAAAGGTATTTTCCGACCTTTTTGATTCTCTGAGAATCAAAAATAATCACTGCATCTGGAGACAACTAAAATACACATCACACAGAAAATGCTTGGAAAAGCCAGTAAGTGACCTGGAATTCAGTGCATCTGAATTGGAAACTTCTAAGGAAATATCATCTCTTGACAACTGTTTATTGATGAAATAAATAATTTTCTAATTGATAGTTGAGGAGCATTGAAATGAAGTCTCAACTATTTTATTTCTAACAATATGTACAAATAATTAAATCATTTACTGTTTATAGATGGGGTTTTTTTGTATAATTCTGTCAAATTTACCATCCTTAGGGATGACAACTTTGAAATCTTTTAGAGATTCATAGATGCCAAAACTTGCACTGTGTGTTACTGAGCAGCCTGTCTCAATTATATTTTATGGCAAAGAATTATTTCATATATAATTTTTTTTTTCCATTGCTTGGATTTGAATCTCTTCCAGTTCATACTCCTCAGCTTTTTTTGATTTTTGGTTTTGGTCTTAATTATTTAGCTTTCTTCCTGAAAACTTTATAGTACAATTTGACATTACTCCATAGAAATACATTCGAAGGCAGATTTTTTTATTATTTTTTCTGCATTCTAGTTTAGCAGAACTGGGCAAATAGGACTGCTGTATGTATGTATTTCCTGGATGTGTTTACCTTCCTGATGAATGGCTTTTCTGGCTGAATTGGAAAACTTCAGACCAGACATCCTGTAGTGTTGCCATAGCCAGTGCTTTGGTTAGACTGGAAAAATCCAGGTCTGCTCTTGAGCCCCAGCAGGTCAACAGATCAGCACTTGTGCTCCACAGTAAGCCCTAACAAGTCAGAGACACTGACTGAGGTCTGCAGGTGGGTATGTGTTTCTGTTTAGGTAATCCAGGGCAGGAATATGTGAGTCTCGATGACACAGTAAAAATAAAAATAGCTGTGGGCCTTAAAGGATTGTTTTTCTGCCAAGTCTCCGTAGAAGCAACTTTTATTCACCACATGATTTATATGAGCGATTTCTGTGATGTATTTCTTTCACAGAGAGAAACTGAGGGTGGTGGAGACTCCTGGCAAGCCAATTAAAATGTTATTGGAAATAGGGGGGACTCTTTGTGTACCCTGAAATTGTTGGCTGCTTCCCAGGGGGGCAGATGCTTCCCTGTCCTCTGCTCAGCCTTCAGCCCTGTTTCTGATCAGCATCCTGCTTTATTGATCCACCTGGAATCAACAGGGAAGTGCTGTGCAAAAAATTAATGGTGAGGTTCGGTCTTCACACTGAGCGGTGAGTGTGAAAAAGAACTTTATAAAGGTGGAAAAGCAGAGTATGGCTTTATTGCAGAGGACATCTTACTGCAGAAGGTCTTACAGGAGGCTGAGTAGTCGCTGACATCAGTGCCAGCTCAGGTGCAAGTCAGCAGGGCAGGTTGGAACAATTTATAAGCCCCTCCTGAGCCTACCCAGGGTATTTGCTAAAGGCCAGGTGCAGACTGCCTCTCTGGAACAGAAATTATTTGGGTTGATTTTGATGATGTTGGGCTTCACTTCAAAAACTTGAGTTGTTCTGGTGTGGAAGTTGAATAACGGGACTTCAGAATTAAGAGGTAAAATCCCTGTAAAACACCAGGACTAAACTGCTAATTAGAAAAGTACTGGCACTTTTCCATGTTCTGTAGTCTTATTGGAATAAGTGCAAATCATCTTTGGGCTGCAAGTTGCACGTGTGAAAGCTTTTAATTTTGTTAAAATGAATTACCTACAATTATCTTGTTGTTAATATGTAGAAGTAGACTACTGAAAGACATTGAATATTCACAGTAATTTACCATTAATCAAGGAAAAAAAACCCTCAAAAGGCAGGTTAAAATCACATTACTGCGAAAACAGTTTACATCTTACAGGAGTAATTTGCTGTGTAAAATTCAAAACAGAAATAACAGCAGTGTGTGGCTGTTTATTGATGAGGTTCCTGTGCATATGTCTCTTGCAGCAATGAGAGGTCAGATAGACACTTTGCAGAAAATAGATGTCCCAAAATTGCCCATAATCCAAAAGGCATGTGTGAAAAATGGTTTGGTGGGAGTTGTTCCCAAGGGGTATGTGGTCTGTCTGTCCAGCAGGTTGATATGAAGACCAGGGTGAGTGAGGGCTTTGAGCAAACTGGTCTAGTGGAAGGGTGTTGGAATGAGATGACCTTGAAGGTCCCTTTCAGCCCAAAACATTATGTGATTTTATGATTTTATAAAGTATTCAGAGGTGCTGTGGTGAAATGAGGGAGCAATCCTCATTTAATTGTCTTCAAAAGCAAAGAAGAGTGAACACAAACCAGTGTTGCACATGTTAGAACGAGCACGGACTGTACCTTTCTGCACAGTCACACAAAAGCAAAGCAGTGGTAGGTCTTTAGGATTAAGTCCCATATCATGGCCGCCCCAATCTTTCACTGTATGTTTAGTTCACTCCTTGTTTTTATTTACATTTCTTCCTTTCTTTAACAGGGGATGGTCTAGACCTTTTCCATACTCTGAATGGAGCTGCTCACTGGGAGCAATGTCTTGCTGATCCTTAGAATGTTATGTTTGTTGTACTGTGTATAATCAGGTTAACCTTAGGGTGTGAGTCATAATTATCACACAGAAGGGTGAAATTTTGCAAGGCACAGTGACTTTATTCTAATGAGCACACTTCTGTAAATATTCTCATTCTGTTTATTCTCATTCTTGTGCTTTATTTACAAACAAGACCAACTGCAACCTTAATAACTCCAACAGCTAAAATTACAACAAATATACTACGTTTCCTTCAGAAGCCAAAAGTTCTAATTTTCTTTTTTCAAAATGCAGAAAGCTTTCCTATGGATAGTGTGAGGATACCTAGTTTATACCTGCCCCTTTACATCTCTGTTGCTACAAATGATAGCTGATACTTACCATAAGAGTGAATCCCTTGGAGGTTATTTAGTGAATGCAGATGTGCTTAAAGTTTGTCATGTGCCAAAACAGGTTTTGAATCAGGCTGTAAGTGAGAAAGATGTGCGAATTATTTAAAGTCTGGTAAGCAAATTTAAACCACAGGATGATGATAGCACTGCTGCAAGACTGTGAGTGCACCGTTACGGGGAAGATGTTCCCAGAGCACCTCAGCACTGAAGACTTAACCACTTGCATCATTAAAGAGCCAAGGTGCAGGCACCTAAATCATTCTGGTGCTCCTGTGGGCATTGCTGTATAAGCTGCTGTAACTTCAGATAGCCCCTTATCATTTCCCTCAAATCTGTGTGTTGCTGTGCAGCTTTGATCGCTGCACGAGCTGACAAGTGATGAGAAGGTTTCTGGAGTTGTGATCTATTACTGTGTGGTTTATCTTGTCAAGGGAGCAGGAAAAGAACAAATACTCTGCTCAGTCAGATGGATTTTGCAGGGAGGATTTGGTTACTGTAGCAAATTCTGCTCTGTGATTTCACCTTTGCAGTTTCTCAAATTCTTCCATGTTTCCCATTGTAGTGTTTTCAAAACAAAAGCAGAAACACGTTTTTGAATCTGATGATGTGGAGGAAAACATGAATTATATATGAGTGTCAGTGATATATGAATGTGCATGCTAAACTGATGGAAGATCCTGAAATATGCAACATGTTTGCATATAACATTACTCAGTTCTCATTTTTTTGAGTTTCGGATTAGGTAATAACTTGCATCAATACTTCAAAACCAATTTAAAAATATTGTTATTAAGATAAGTTATGTTTTTATTCACTGTCAGTATATGGGAGCTGTCATGTACCATACCCTAATAGAGCATCCTCATATGGGTTTTCAAAGTCTGGCCTACTGCTCTTTCATCTGAACTTGTTAATAAATATTCTTGTTGAGCTCAGGCCAATAGTGAGAGTTGATAAAAAATCCTTAGATTTTACTGTGTAACTAAAATTAGACCGTGAAAAATTAATTGATGGCAACTCTTTGGAAAGTGTTTTATTTCTATTACATGCCACTGAGTTAGGGAGAGGCAAGATATACTAATTCCCATACAGGCAAACACAGAGGTTACATCCTGAGCACATTTATCAAAAAAGAGAGGTAATGGAAAGCTTTTTGCCAGCTCAATAACACGCTCACATTTTTTCTCTTGCATAGCTTTATGTGTTATCTTTTCTGTCGATCAAAGTGAAACATTCTGAGGCTTTAGGATTTTATTAATCAAGTAAGCTCATCCAAGTTAGTTTAATTTACTTGAAAAGCTCCGTCAAGACACATGAATCCACGTCATCTCACTGTTTTTAACCAGGAACAGGGAGTCTAGATGAAAATAAAAACTACAGCTCCTAAGTCTGGTTAATCCTTCTCTTAAAGATCAGAACAGAAACTTACATTTCTCCCTGTGGTCACTGAAGGATGTGAAGCCAAACAGGACTGTGACTCCTTCACAGTCAAAGGAACAGAAGCTTTTTGGTTATTTATACTTATTTTCCTTTCACCCTTCTATTGTAATTTTATTCCCCCATCTTTGCATATTTTGCCTTTTAAAAATAAACTTAGTTAGAACTTATGGTTTCCTTCTACCACAGCATGGCCTAGGAAAGTTCAAAGAGATATAATTAATCCGAATGCTTGGAAACAGCATGTTCCCCAACGACAGTAAAAACTCAAGATAATCAATTTACCCTAATTTGTTTCAACTGTTTTGAAAGATAAAGTTGATTGTGAGAGCAGCTGGACCTTGAACTTTTATCCTTTAGACATTTTTGAGGATTTATTGTGGAAAACAAAGGAATGAAAGTATAAATCAGTTATGCAGTTTAGTCCCAGGGAAATATATACATCAAGGCTGAAGGCATTCACTGGTATTGCACTTTATATTCTGACTGTTTTATTGGCAGGCACTGACTTGTGTTTCTTGTGCAGCTGACCATTCTATATAAACACACAGATCAAAATTACTTTAAACCACTTTATAATTATTTTATTATTTATAGTGTCACATGGATGTTTCATTTAAAATTTATGTTTCAATTAGGCTTTATATTTAGATGAAGAAGGGGCCACACTGGCACGGTGAAATTTCATTGTAGATTTTAAAATGGATTAGTGTGGTGTTGTCCTTTTTATGCATTAATTGTTCAAGAATAACAGGGTTGTGTGTCAATTTGACTGGTTTTGAAGCATTTTCATTTTCTGTTCACAAATGCAATTAATGTTAGACTACTTATTACCTTCTGCTGGACTCTGAGAAGTATGTTTATATGATTTAGTGAATCAGTGTTTCCATTTTTTATACTGTTATTAGACGCTAAAAAAATAAATAAAAATGTATTACATGTTTTAAGAGCAGTCTTCCAGGAAAGAAGTCCAGTCAAATTGTCCGTTTGCAGAATGCCTGGAATAATTTCTCAAATAACAGCCCAAACATCATAGTTTTATCAAATGCTGTTTTTGCTGCCTTTTATTGTCCCATCTTTACTGCCACAATTATCTGATTTAAGGTATGGCCATATATGTGTTTTTATTTCTTTTCACCATTCTCTTTGGTTTTGTTGTTTATTGTCAATAAAATTGTATTATTTTGTCCAAGCTGGAATAGTTCCTCCCTTCAAAGCACTGCACCTGTGGGTTCATTTTATTGAAAGGCATTTTTAGATGTAGATAGTAAAACTTAACAATTCTTTTGTTAGATATTGATATAGAAAACCATAACAAAGAAAAGGAAAGCAACAGCAGACAGTGAGAAAAAGAGCAGAGAGGTTTTTTTCATCAACTCTGTCCTGTTCTAAAAGACTGACCTGTATTAAAAGTAGAAAGACATTTTAGATCTTGTACCCTGCTTACCACAACTATTTTTTCCACATTTGATAGCTTGCAACAAATAGAAAGAAATTATGTTTAAAAGTTAGAGTATTTTAAGTATCAGGAGGGCATTTCCTGATCACATAGGGAACGTTGAGTAGCCTGGTCTAGTGGAAGGTGTCTCTGCCCATGGCAGGGGGTTTGGAACTAGATCTTTAAGGTCCCTTCCACCCCAAATCATTCAATGATTCTATGAATGTTTTCAGTATGTGAAGGTTTTTATGTGGTATGAATCCAATTCCTACACCAAACCTAAAAGGAATATCATTGGATTTAATGTGGGATTATGGTGACTTACACCAATATTTTGGTTACATGTACACTGACTAAATCAAGTGCTGCAGGTAAGCTTATGCCACTTCTTTTCGGTCTGGATTTGCTTATTTGGTTGGCTGGTTTTCAGCTGTAAGCAGTATCAGAAATTTTAGGTGATGCAGTGTCCATGAACTAGTTGTTCCTGCCTTGCTAGTGGTGACTCAGTGTGTTTTTCAAGTTGAGTTCTTAAAGCTGACCTTTAAGTCAGGAACCAGCTTGTATAAGAAAACGTGGCCCTGGGGGTGACCTGCTTCCGAGACTATGGAACTTCAGCAGTCATAACTGTATTTATAGTTATTGGTAACTTAATATAGGAAATGATTCACCTATTACATCTATTAAGTCATTTCTTTGTGGGCTACTGGCTAGCAAGGTTGTTGGCAGTAAAAAGTGTCTATTCCCTTGCTTTAGTAATGTAAGTAAAAAGGAGTTTGCCAAAAAACATTTTCTTTCTCCATCCTTTGACAACCATTTTCTCTGGAGCCTTTTTGCCTTCCCAAAGTAAATCTTTCTGTAGAGTACTGAAAGTGGGAGACTGGAATTCTGCCTTCCTCTCTGACCCTTAGAGGCATAGGCAGTTTAGGATTTACATGTGGTACAGCAAAATGCACCAAAGAATGTTCAGGAGTTTTGAAGATTTGTAGACCCTTTTTTTCACATGACCATTTTCTTGACTTTGGCCATGACTCAGCCAAATGGCTTCAAAAATGGTGTTTATTGTGTCTACAAGTTTCTTACCTCAGTTCACGACAAGTGCTGCCTTTATAGCCTGGGAGAGAGGCATGCTATTAATGAGTACCCACCTGCTGACTTTTCAGAGCCAAACAGGACACAGCCTTTACTCTGCAGCTCCATGAGCTTCCACATAAATCCACCAGACTGAAGCTTTAATTCCAAGCTGGACCCCACTCTGATTACTTGGGACTAAAATCCCTTCTCAAAGCAAATATTGGCCTTCCCAGGACCATTTCCACCTTCTGGGCCATTCCCAATGGCTGAGTTTGTTCCTAGTTTTTCAGTAAAGCTTTGGGATGTAATGACTCAAAGTAGGTGCAGAGGTTGATTACACCCCTTCATGGAACAATAGCTCTCATTTCTGTTCAGTAAAACATTTGCTGAAAAGAAGGATCACAAAATAAAATACTCGTGCCTGGAACTCTTTGCCAATGTTCTTCCTGAGACAGGCAAAGATCAGCAAAGGAGAGCCTGCAAGGGAAAAGAAAATGCTGGATATCTCAATCGTTTTTACCTGTACTTTGTCTGCTGGCCATAGGCAGAAGGAGGCTGGTTTGTTGGTTGTTTTATGGCCTCCTGTGAGGGAATGTCCTCCCCTTCTGTTATCCCCATCAGAGGCTTCCCTTGCCTATGTGACCAGCCCCATGCTGTGTGATTCTGGTTTGATGTGTTAGGTAGAGTTATCCCGCTTTCCTTGATTAAATGGTTGCTGAGGACCAGCCTCCAATTGCTGATTTGTGGGTGCTGCTGAAATCAGCTAAGGTGGAAATGAATGTATGGATAGTCACTAATTAAAGGGCCACATGGCCATGGTCCCTTCGTCACCTGATCTGTGACACGTTTGGGATATGCCACCAAATAAAAATACTGGCATGGTACCTGCTTAACACTTCTCGAGTGGCACAGTGATGACTAAATTGCGAGGCTTTCTGTACAGAGAAGATGTTTTTGGTAGGATATGTTTTGACCTGTAGCTGAGATTTTCAGTTATGGACACAGTTGTTTGCTAGAGCACAAGTGTGGCAGAAATGAGTGAACCTCCCACTTGAATGTCCTTATTCCCAGTTGAAACGAGGAGAGAGAGATTATAAACACTAGTCTGAGTCCAGGGTTGGGAAAATGTCTAGCTTTCTGTTTCTCCCTGTGAAGCACGTTCCTGTAACCATGAACTCGGGTATTGTTGGTGGATTAAGAAGTCTTAGTTTGAGTGTGTATGTGGTGTCTCTCTGGCAATGACTGACAAACAGAAGAGGGCTGTGGGGTGAAGGAGGTATCTGATTTTAATTCATCCCAGGGTGCTTGATTGTTTTGTTAAGAGCTAAAATTGCAAGGCTGACTGCTCTCACTGGGCTCTGGTTTTTCATGACACAGCCCTTTCACAGAGCATGGCCTGTGCAGAAGGGGGTCTGATTTGCTACTTCATCCATGAAAATCTCCTGGTGAAGGGGCTGGGGGAGCTCAGAGATGTCAGGTAGCTACTGCTTGCTTGCTACTACTTCCCCCATTTTCCTCTTGATGAGTGGGTGTAAAAGGCTCCATAAAACAGTTACTATATGCAAAAGAACAAACAAGTGAATTATCAAGAACTATCAGTTGGGGAGGAAAAAATGTCAAGTGTCTTAATTTTCCTGCAGACATATGCTACGACCAGATAAGCAGTTCATCTTCCCAGGTATGTTCCATTAAGTATATTATCCAATCAACTAGGATATATAAGACATATTGCAACTCTAATCTCCTCAGGCAAGTAGTATTCAATTATACTTACCATTTTCAAAAGAAATATCCTGAGCATTTAGAGTGCTTGTATTTTTGGCACTCAGTCTTGTTATGTGAAGGCTAATAAAGAACATTCCAACTAAGAAGGCACAAGACAAGGCAGATGAAATATTTAAGAAAATAGTATTATATAAGTCCTGAGGTGGAAATGTTCACCATCCCTCAAAATGGTTTCCTGATATCTAATGTTTCAAAATAGGCCAAGGATGGAGAACGAGAGAGAATTGCCATCCATTTCCATGCCTATGATATTTTCTTTTTGTTTATAACTGAAATAGAAATGCTGCTGAATACCTTGTTTGCAAGTGCTTTTTCTGTTTTAAAAGTACATTCAATGATTTACGTTGTTGTTATGTAAATTGCTTTTTGGATTGAATACTGTGCAGACAGACCAATTTTCCTGTTACTCTTCTAAGCAAAAGGTGTCAGAAGTCACAGCTCCTGGAGAGATGTCTGCTCTACCACATAAGATGTAGCAAGTGGCAGATAAGTTCAGTCACAGGCAGCTTCATAATTTGGTAGGAGATTACTACTTGTATTGATTTGAGTTGAAAAGATTCTAACATAATATCTTTGGAGAGTTATGGGAAAAACTCTGCCTCATATCTGTTACTGGAAGGACTCAGCAGCAGTTACTGTTGAGATTGTTTACTACCTTCCCAGACCAAATCGTGCTTTCAGTTGTTTCTCTTTCTGCTAAGATTTAAATATATTGCAGAAATTTTCATGTCAGTTATGTGAGCTAAACCAAATACTAGGGTATTTCAGTCTATGAAGTATGTCCAATATTTAGGAGAAAGAGGGATTAAGAGAAAATATATTTTTAGCCTCATTATTTCATATAAATGATACAACCTTTCATGGGATGTGCTCTAAAGGCTCAATGAATCAAAGAAGCATTTCCCAAATTCCTTTATGCCTCCATCCCTTTAAGAAGTGACCCATGACTTTCTTAATTCAAATATTAAAAAAATTTTTTGAGAGTACACATATCCTATTCTTGCTACTGCCCATGATACACAGCAATATGTTCATTCTTCCTATTCACATTTGGCCAAGGTATAGACATCCAAAAATTCACACATATTTACTAGATATTTTGCTACACTTTAGAGCTTACTTTCTTTAAAGGTCCTTTGCTTTTTCCGCACAGCGTTTTCCATACACCCATGCAAATAATGCAGTGTTATTTTCCCCCCTCTTTGCTTTTTGTTCCCCATTCTTCCACCAGCACCAGACAGATGTCATCTCTGGACTGGAAAGACTGGAAAAACTGAGCCAGCCCTTCTTTCTTGTCTTGCAAGTGCAGCACAAAAGTTGAGGTTGATTGAGGCCAAACAGATTCTCCCGTATCTGCCCTCCTCTAAAGCCTTCCTTTATATAAAGAACAGTCTGAGGTGTCATCCCAGGGAAGGTCCACTGGTACAATGGGATCCTTCATCAAAGCTGATGTGCATTAATCTGCTTATTAGACAGGAAGATTCTGCCTATAGATATTTAGTCTTCACATACTTTCAGTGTAAGTAATCAGAGCTGAAACTTGGTGAAAGCAACAAATCTTCAATCAGCCCTTTGCGATCTGTAAGTGAACAGTGCACTAGTACATAAAAATTAATTTCAGAAGAATTTCTATGTTTGCAAGCACAGAGAGAAACTGAGATCCCTGGATGTGCTCCAGAGGATGTCTTTGGCCAAATTTAGTCTTATATACTCTTGAAATACATGGTATAACATCCATTCTGAATTTGTTCAGTTAAGTAGACAAATTAGTACAGATATGTACTTATTCATGATAAGAAATATATGGACTTGAGCTGAAACTGGAAGCTGATATCCAAGGAGTGATATTGCCCTCCCTGCATCTCTCTGTACCCCATAGTTGTTTCCTACTCCATTATATTGTTCTCAGAGCAGTTCTAACCTAATCAAGTGGAACACATCTATTTCCCCCCACCCCTGCTAGAGCATAAGGCTATTTGTAAATTAAGGTTTTTGGAGACTGGCTTTTTCCTGCACTTACAGTTTTTCAGCACAAAACCAAGATGATGGAAAATCTCCTAATGTAGTAAATAGGACTTATTGCTTAGTGACATTGCTTTCTATTTCCAGCCTCAGGTTCCCAGTGGGTCCTTACATTTGCCTCTCTGGCTAACTTTGCAATGAGGTGTTCATCTCTTTCTGAGAGAAATGGCTTTTCAGAGGATAAGCAGTTAAGACAGAATTAATAAAAACCTCAGTTGCAGCACTTACCTTCTGGTGGCCACTTGGGAAATGCTGCCTTCTTTTACATTACTTCTTTCCTGTATTATGCAGGAGAGAAAAGTATTTGTCTGGCTGTCCCCATAGCTCTTGCAGTTTAAATCAGGCCAGTCACAGGTACTTAGGTCATGCTACATGTTTCTTCCTGAATTCCAATTTTTTAGAGAAGTTCAAGACTCCCAGCAGATAACATTAATTGGAGAGAGAACTCTGAACCAGTTTCATGACCTACCTAATCCTTTAGTCTTTGTTTCTCTTGTCCTTACTGAATAGTTTGCAGCAGTCAAAGTGTCAGGATTTTCAAATAGCCAGTTTATAAATAAACACCCTGTGCTACTGAAAAATACTACACAAAAATTACTTCACTTTTTGTAAGAGTATGTGAGTCCAAGCAGTGTGTCATTTGTGTTAAAACCTTTAATCTCTGAGTAAGTTTTAGTGGTAGAATCTGTTACATCATTTACGTGGCTGCTGTTTTTCAAATACAAGGACTGCTGAAGGAGCAGTAAGATTATTTGAAGCAAACAGAGCTGAACTGGTTCTGTCACAAAGCCAAAAACTTCAATTAAGCTTTCAAAACTAGATTTCATTCTTTGTTCACAGAATAATAGCTGTAATGATGGATCTGTAAGGTGGAAACTCTATGGAAAAATAAAGAAACTTTTAATTGTTTTTCCCCTACATTTCTATTACATCTTCACTCTAAGTGTAGTAGAATAAATACTGTATTGCATTTTTGCCCTATGGCTTTACTGACCAGAAGAGAATTCAGATAACTTTTATACAATGTCTCCTGCCTGAGAGACAATTCATACACTTGGTGAGCAATTCCTGAACTAAAAGTCCAGCTATTAATAAGATGTTTGAATTAGACTGAGTTCACACTTCCCATATATTCAACAGTTTGGTACTTTGTAGTTTATAAGGAATACTACAGTCAGGAAGAGTTAAGCCAGAAATAGTTAATACCAGGAGTCCAATGTAAGCTGGCAGCTGAAGGAATCCAAACCCTCTGCTGTGAGACTTGGTTGCTCCATCAAGAATATCTGCCTGTCACTACCTCAGTTAATTACTGTGGTTGCAACTGTAGAAAAGGATATATTTTCAAATAATAATATCCCTTGATCACCTGCAGTACAAGTCTGGAGTTATCTTTTACTGCCTGTGTAAAACCTCACTATAATTGGTTGTGACTAAATCTCCCATGACAAAATTTTGAAATGATTTTTCATCTTGGCATCTCAGATGCAGACCATGCGTGCCAGATTCTCAAGCCTCAGTTCTAAAATTGTCTGAGGATGGCATATAGGGTCACTAATGTACCTGAATGGCATTATTAGAAATGTCATTAAAGATAAAAACTATCTGGCCCTAATGAATATTTAACCAGAAGCATGTTGATACTTTTTATCATTCATCAAAGTTTATTGTTGATCATCAAAGTAGCTTGTAAGACTAAATTTTATATAGAATGTAGAATGCTAAACTATAGAGCCTTTTTTTTGGTCAATCATAGAATTTAGGAAATGTTCACAGGTTCCTCTGTAGGACATTTACTGTGCTTTATAGTTATTTACAGTCACTTTTGACCTAAATTTCTAGGTTTTGAGTGTAAGGGAAAGGGTTTATCATCTCATACACTACTTTTCTTCATTTCCATACTGCCTTAGCCAAACATCATTGGTGTGTGCCCTCAGCCTGCCACTCAGGATTTTAAGGTCATGGAGGAAAGTAAAGCAAGGCATGGTTTTGATTTCACGAGAAGCTGCTTCCTTCAGAAACAAGGTGTGGCTGTTGGCCGGTGATCCTGCACCTGTGTGCAAGCAAAATGTCCTGTGGCACCTTCTTAGGTATGAAAGTGGTGATAAGTTCAGAGCAGTGTTTCCCTACGAGTTCCTGCCACTATCCAGAATGCAGGTATTTGCCTCATTAAAGGTAATGGTAATGAGAAAATGTTGCTGTTCCATATTTTTAAAAATAAAGTGATAGTTCCGTGGTGGTCACTGATAACATAATTTCCATCATCTTCATGAAATCACCTTTTCAAGGACTGTTACTCATTTTCATAATATTTTACAGACTCCTGAGATGAAGGAGGCAATGTTGTAGTTTTTTGCTCTATATACCTTCATACCAACAGCTCTGTCTGTCAGTTTTTATTGCATAAAAATCAGGTTAATCTAATCTAGAATAAATACTTTTAGCAAAAAGACAGAAAAAGGCAGAGAAGTCCAAAGTGGAACATATGCAAAGGCATTTACTCTGTGTGAATTTTGCATAGGTGCTCAACAAGGGGAGGCCCTCTAACTTTCTGATTAGATTTCTCAGGTTCATGAAATGTATGCTGTTTTAAGAAATAATGAAGAATATTGAAGAATAAAATTTGTTCTTTTCTCTTTGAACAGCAGTTTTAATAGTATATAAAATCAGCAAGCCTTCAGAAAATCTCTTTTGCTTTTCTGAGAAATAGAAAATCTTAACCTAAAGAATTCTGTGGAAAATATTGCCTGGGGATATGAAATTTATTCTGCATTTTAATGAAATCACAAATGAGTCAATTTAAAGCTAGTATACCATAAACTATGCTTCCTTCCTACATCTGTTCATAAACATAGAGGGATGTATACCTAGGGGAAACTTTGGTTCCTCTTGCACGCAAGGAGGAAAAATTCTAGCCAGGAATACAAATTTTTCCTCGTTCCCTGTGGGTAAACATCACAGAAGGAAAGCTAGTTAAGGTTCATTTCTAAGACACAGAGCTCCTTGTCGATTGCAGTTGTTAATAAGGTTTGGTGGAGACAGAAGTGTGTCACTCTGTATCTGCCGAGTGTTGCAATTTGCATCGAGTCAGTCGAGCGTAACTCTTGCCTAACAAACCATACAAACCATAATAGCAACAACAAAAAAAAATAAGACTAGGACAAGTCTTATTTACTAACAGCTTTTTCTGCAGAAAGTTTCCCGGATTCCATAGTTTGCTCCGTCTTTAAAGAAACCTTAAAAGGACCAAACCAAAACAAACTTTGAGGGCATGTTTAGTAATTAAATGTAATTGAAATAGATATTTATAACCTCTAGGTTTTCTAAATGGACATTTCTAGAAATTAGAACTGGCACGTGCAGAGAGATTATAAATGAACCCTCGTGTTATCATTGTCTGCTTTTGTCAAAACTGGATCCCCAAACTGCTGAATTGCATTGTGTGTATAAGTGTTTCTAAAAGAGTATTTGTGTTAATTGACATAATCAGGCATCAGAGGTTAGAACTGACATCTTGGCTGTCACCCAGGCAGTCACACAATGATTTATTGCTTGGAGTGACTGTTCATTTTGTTTAGAGTGGGTGGGATGTGATTAGGGTAATCCTCACTTGCCAAAACTTGCATCCTAAATCCATGCCTCTTCTGATGGCAGTGACTGATCATATTTGGTGAACAGGAGGGATGTTTTGACCACTGTTAACTGTTTTTTTTGTGACTGAGTACCCTTATTCACACATTTCTCCTAAACCAACCATCCATAGGACTTCAGAGAAACAGAACTTACAGGAAGAACTGCAAGATTCCCATTCAGGTTATGCAGTCATACTCTCAGTGTAAATGGAAGTGTAGGTGTACTCAATAGACAGTCATGGTACTACCTGTGCTAGAAATAGAAATATTCTCTGAAAAATGTTACATTTCTTCTCACTGATTCAAAACTGTTTCTTTGCTGTATTATTAGAGGGTTTCCTGGCTTTTTTTGTGCAGTGCAGGTCAGTGCAGAATGTAGTGTATGGACTTCATGTGCTCAAGTTACCTGAAGACTGTCCTTCATGAACACAGCCACAAATAGAATACACAGTGAGGTTTCCATTGCAGAAGCACTCGTGTCCTTTTTCAATTGGGTTATCAGTTTTGAGCAGTCCTGAATAACTCTTGAATTCATTTTTATTCCTGAAATGTTAGGAGGAGTATAATTTTCTATGTGTAAAAGAAACATTCAGAATTAAGAGTATGAAGGTGGACTTCAGTCCTTGCTGCATTAACTGTGGAAGTTTGTTTTCCTCAAATGAGTATATGGAATTAATTGGTCCATGAAGATGCTGCTACACTTTTTTTGTTGCCATAAGTAGCAGTAGAAAAATTAAGAGATTTGCCATCTAAGTGCTGACCCACCTTCATCACAGTATGATCTCCAGAAGGTGTTTTACCAACATTACCATGTAGTGGGAATGTTAGTGATACATTCTCTCCTAATTTCCTGTAAATTAATATTTTCTTAGCATCTCCTAATTTCTGTACTGAATGGGCACAGCATTTTAACAGCTTTTTTTCTTGTAAAATGACACTTCTGCTTGAGGTGAAAGTTGTGCTGTCCTCCATCTCTAATTAATTGTGCCAGCAGCCATAACATTTTATTATGTGATTCATACAGCTTTTATTTGGCATGAAATAGAAGTGAGTTGGCTTTGAGGTATGAGCTGTTCCAAGAACAGAATCTCGTATTTAATTCTGTTTAAAATCACCTCAGAAGATATTTAAAGATTCCTTTTAGTCTTGCTCAGGTATTTTTAGGGACTTTGCTTGTTGTTCTCTTCGGAAGTTGTTAGGTGACAGCTCCAAGATCAGCCATCCTGGTGACATCCCTTTTCTCCTGCACACACTGTGCCTCTCCAGCCCTGCTCCGTGGTTTGGCCAGTGGTGTCTGATCTCTGCTCACCACTGCATGGTGACAGGGCCTGCCAAAAGGCTCAGGGTAAAATTAAGTTTAATCCATACACCAGCCCACTGTCATTCACCTTTTTTCTTTTCTCAGCTCTAGGTATGTTGAGTGTTGCAGTGACATTGGTTGTGGTCAAAATGCTCATTGAGGAGAATAAACAGTACAAAGAGACTATGAGAACAGGCTCTATAGATCAGCTCTTCTCCTTAGTCTTTGTACAGGGTTTTGACTCAAACCACAGTGTCATAATGGCTACACCTCTTCCATCAAAGGAGAGGATATATTCTAATTACAGAGAGGTAAAGAATTTTAGGTTACAGTGTGCTTTCTCTCTAGTGGTAGCAGAGCCATGATTAGCAAGTCACTATTGAACAACACCTTAAATATTGGGTTTAATTGAATTCAGATCATTATACTTTGTGATAATCTCATTGCAAAGATATCTCTATCCAGGATTAGGATAAACATAGTATAATATTTTCCATAGTATCAGCCTTTAACTCATCAAGTTTATATGACATAAACAGGGTGAAGACAGTTTTGTTCTAGTGGTTGATCAGCAAAGTCTGGTCTATTTGGTGTAAACATAACATGAAACAGTGAAGGGGAGGAAAAAAACCTATTTCATGATTGAATTATTTGACTTAGAAGGCAGAGATTTAAGAAGCTACCTAACATCATGTTAATTCAATACTCAAAAAAAACCAATAAAGGGTTCCAAAAGTAGATGGTGTTAGATCATTGTAGTTGCTGAAACAAACAGAAGTGGAATATCAATGCAACATTTTAACACCCAGTAGCACTGAGACCTTACTCTGGTTCATGGCAGCACAACAGAAACCATCAACCTGAACTGTCTGTTTTGGGAGCTTTAAGAAATCTCTCCTGTCCATGTGCTTCCGTAGCAACCAAAGGGAGGGATTAATCCTTGGCTCCTGTCACGTTGACACCTATATACAAAAAGTAATTTCATTGGAGAATAGTTACTATTCACCCCTGTGGCTATACATGAATATTTAACATAAGATCAAAATGCTATAACCATGTTCTTGCTTCTGATTCAAAACACACTATCAGGAGAGATTTGCTGTTAATATCAGAGAACCTCTGGGTGACAACTGCCTTTCAGAAAGTGGCATTCAAATGCTGTCTGATCTGCAAATGTGGAGTTCTCCAGGGCTTTCTATACAATAACCTCAGATACTAAATACAGTTTTGTATTCCCAGTCGTGTCTGTGGGAAATTCTGTGGTTGCAGTCAGTTTTATTTGTTTTATTTAACTTACTGACGTAATTTTTTAAAGCAAATTCCTTAGACCGTTTTAATTTTTAGGATCCATTGGTTTACCAAGAAACAACTTCAGAAAAAAAATTCAGACATGGTCCCAAGTATTAAAAACTAGGTAGGGATGGGAGAAAACATCTTTGGAAGTAAATGTACTTTGAATTAACAGTAACACTTGCAAACTAAGGGTCTTTGAGCCAAACATAATCTAATTTATGTGTATACAATAATGTTTGAATATTTCTTTCTATAGAACTGTGATTCTGATATTTTTGTGCTGTCATTCAAAACTATGAGCTGGAATGCTTTGGGTTGGAAGGGACCTTAAAGATTATCTCATTCCAGCCACCCTGCCATGGGCAGGGACACCTTCCAGTAGACCAAGTTGCTCAGACCCTCATCCAGCCTGGTCATGTTGTGCCTGTTTTCCTCCCCTCTGTGTATTTTCTCTTAGAGCTTGGTACTTATTGGGAGGATTAAGACTAATAGGATAACACCAAATCAATGTCAGTGACTTTGGTGGAGGGGAGCATGTCTTTTTTCCTAGTCCAAACTAACTATCTCTCTAAGAGACACACACACAAAGTTGAGTGAATCCTACACGTGGCCTATCTATTTCTCTTCAGGTTTTGCAGAGCCAAGAGAGTGAGTGACAAATGCATTGAACTGCTAAATGTTTAACCATATTCCAGTGAGGATTGCATTGTGGAATGGACTGTAGAAATTGAGGAAAATTGCAACATTTGCTATCAGTACAGAATAACTCATACTTTACTTACTTCTGTGCACTTCCCTATCTTTAGAGCTCTGAATAAATATAGCAAAACTATTAACTCCTGAGAGAAGAGTTTATCACATTGAACAGCCAGAGGAGTCTTTTACGAGCATGGCAGTGATTTAAGTATTTTGTAGGCAATTTACTTGCTTTTAAGCAAAACTGGTGGTAATATGTGATGCAGTTCCTCAAATGTGTGTGTGCTTTCAGGTTTATGCAGAGATATCTGAGTGCTTTGCTGGATGAGGGTCAGTGGCTGGTGCTGAGTAGAAAAGGACTTGGGCACATCCTTAAATGTAAGCACACAGATACGTGCTTTGCTGATTTGCCCTAAATTCACTACATTGATAAATATTACTTATTCCTAAGGAAAGATTGCCAGGATAATAAAGCATAAATGATGCCTTTCCCAAGGGTATAATGCCCTTTATAAGATCTTCTGGTGCATCTCTTTAGAGGTACATAGCTTTCTGCTTATTACAGGACATTTACCTTTGCCTCTGACTTAGATGGAACTTGTGCCTAAAGATGCAGTGCAGGTACACAGAGGTAAAATAACAGAGAAAGTCTTCTCAAGAAACAGTGTAGATTGTTAAATGAACAAAAAAGTGACTGCTCAAGTTTGTGGACTCTTTATAAAGTAATATATAAAGTAAGAAAAAAAAATTTCATATAACAAAATATGATTTCTTATCCCACGTGAAAAATCTCACACTAACCATCAGATTACGAGCTTTAACAAGAAAAGTAACCATTTCTTATTATTTCCTCAAAAGCAGAAAATTCACGTGGTTGGATATTCCTATGAGAGGAGGGTTATCCTTCTTTGGAAGCATCACTGGAGTATTTGCTGAGGGTTTTTCCCATGCCTGACAGTGTTTGAGGCATTCAGACAATGTCCTAATAGGCTTGAATTTTTGGTCACCCCTCAATTTGTCAGGCAGTTGGACTTGATGATCGTTGTAGATTCCTTTCAACTGAACTATTTGACTAAATTTGACTATTCTATTCTTTCTATTTTCACACTTAAAACTCAGCCCAGAAAGAAAAAAGAAGATCAAAGATGTGTAAATAGTTCTAATGAAATGTTGGAGAACATTTACAAAACCTTCAGTTCAGTTTGGGAATTAGATTTGGTCACACTGAATTCTCTTTTCATACTATTATCTTCTTATTTCTAAAAAGAGTGTTTCTAACCACCGTAAGAGTAGGTTCGTGCACTGCCTTAAATAGAAACAAAGGCAAACCCCCTACTAATTCTAAGTAATAATTAAATTATCTGTAATTATTGTTTTAGTGAGAACACATATTTCTCACTGACGAGTGGAAATAAGGCTATTTTTTAATTGTACCTAGTAAAATAATTTTTCTGTAATATCCTTTAGTTTTCCAACCAGAACTTGATTACTTCTTCTGGAGTAAACAAAAAGAGGAAGAAGCATAATCTTTCTTGATTTATTTTGATTATTTGCATTTATATTCGTGTATATCTGAGTCCACCTTAACCAAAGTAGCTGACAATAGTCCTCTCTGCATATGTCAGAGTATTTTTAAATACTGTATTTGTTTTCATATGTGCTTAAAATTTAGCATTGGGCTGCATACATGAAAATCTCTAGGTAGTAGATCATTAAGTCAATTTTTGAAGGTTGACTGAAAGATTCCTCTGGTCATGTGAAGTATGATCAGCCCTAATAACTTTCTCAGCAGTCCTTGGATTGTAAGTGAAGCCAGCACGGTGCTAGCACTGGTGTGGTGCAAGTCAAAATTATTTGTTGATACATACATCTTACTAATGAAAAAATACAGAGCCAGAATTTCAGTGAAATATGAACTTAAGATGCAAATAGTAAATATACACTTCAATGTAGAAAGTGTTATTTATGTACTGGAAATAGAAAAAAACAAACAATCTAACGGAAAATAACCCCTTTTTGTAGCCAGATTTGAAAGGACAAGTGAGAGGACACTGGCTTGCAGTAGGGCACATTCAGAGACAGACCCTGTCACCTCTGTGTTATGCCTACAATTGCACTTGCTTTTTGGAGCTGCTTCTCTTATTTCTCAGCAATTTCTAACTCAACAGCAATTACCTTCAGTGCAGGGCAGTGAGAGGTGCCCAGGGAAAGCCAGAGCATTTCGTACTCCTTGTGTATTCCTATGGATTTGTGCTTTTATTTCACCTGACAGGAAGAAGCACAGGAGATAAAACAGGCAGCATTAGGCTTTGATTTGAGTTTTTTTTCATTTTAAATGTCCTGAGACACTAACATTGTTCAGGCTGTGATATTCAGATTTCCAACACTTTTATTTCAAGTGTCATGGCTTATCATTATGATAAAAAGACATTGCCACTGACAGAAAGAAGATAGTCAGCTCTGCATATTGTCAGCCCCTCTTTCCAGTGGATATTTTCAAACACAAGGTCCTGTTGAATTTGGAGTGCAGGGAGGTTGATTGATGCTGTAATTGATTTAAAGCTGATTTCTGTTAGAGCTGTCATTGGAAGAGTGGAGGTGATAACACAGCTTTCATGATTAGCACTGCATATGGTTTGCTGATAAGGAAGTTGGAGAGGAAATACTGTATTTAAAAACCTTCAGGATGGAAGGAAGAGAAGAGGGAAGGAAGGTAAAAGATCTGACACTATTAATGTTTCTGCTGGATCCAAACCAGCACAGAATCCTGCTTCAGGGCCAAAAGAATGCATGGAAGACAAAGAGCTGGAACTCACAACAAAAATGAAGTTTTCAAAATAGCAGCATTTTTAAAAGGAAAAATTAATATTAAATAACCCCAACGTAATGGTAATTTATTATAAGACTTGAATATTCCTCCAAATATTGTGATAAAATCTTCTGCTATTGTTTTCCAGTTTACCTCCTGCAGTCAGTTTAGCCCAGCTGAATTGCACTGAAATTCTGACCTACAGATTTTTACCTATATCCATAATATCTGTATCTGTGGAGCTCCGAGCAGTCTGGTCTAGTGGAAGATGTCTCTGTCCATGGCAGTGAGGTTGGAATGAGATGGTCTTCGAGGTTCCTTCCAACCTAAATCATTCTATGATTCTATGGGGAGCGTGTATATACATGTATATATACATATATATACTTACATATATATATTTGTATGTGATTTTTCATTTGAAAAGACAGATTATTTTATGCTTTCTAGTTTTGGTGGCTTTGCTTTTTAGTTTTGGTAGCTCTGCAGGTGCCTGAAAATTGCACCTGTCTCTATTTTTTTAATTTTCATGGTTTTGGAAATTGCTCAAGTTAATTCACACCTTGAGAACAGCTTGAAAAATACCTACCAGTCTGTTCCTGAAATGTTTCTGGTACCTGAAATGGGAAAACACAGTAAAACTAGTCTGTA
>NW_016690355.1:1491267-1505369 GCF_001604755.1 Lepidothrix coronata | reverse complement strand
ATATTAAGCAATTACTGCACTGTATTTTTTTTTTCAATTATATGATCAGTATGAGGAAGATAAACAACCCTCACAATATTTGTGCCTTGATTCACATATCTGTCTGAAAAATTGGGATTTTGGTTGTGGAATATGTCTCCTAAGTGCAGCTGGACATATGTAGTACCAGCAGGGGCTATTCTGCCTCTAAGGTTTTGATTCTTTATATGTCTGCCAACACTTTGGAACCCATATATAGAAACACATGAGGTAAGCAAATGTTATTTATAGCTTTTAATATGTGTGAGGTTTTTTATTACTTTTTTGGTGGTTATAGCTCTTAGAATCGTCTTCTGCTATAAAACCAAAGAACAGAGATGATTGCCTCTTTTTTATGCAAATGTAGGTAATGATCCATTAACCCATGGTGTCAGAGGTGTTTGCAAATTCATCACTCAGTGACCTTCTCATATGGGCAAAATAAATACTATTCTGGCCTATTTATCCAACTAGTCCATTTTCTAACAGTTTAATAATTAGCTTGTGGTAGAATAATAAAATTTTAAATGACGGGTGAGAAATGAGGAGCTTAGTGTTGGACACACAACACCCCCAATTAAAAACCAAACCAACCAACCAAATAAAACAAAACCCAACAAATAAACAAAACTTCCAAACAAACAAACAAAACCCCAAAAAACAACCCCAAAAAACCCCAAAAGCAAATCCCACAACTTTAGAAGTGAAGTGTTTTACTTTGGTTTTGGCACTTGCATGTCACAGTGTCAAGAGCTACAGTGAATCACAATTAACTGTAAGAGTGATAAGAGAAAAGCTGTTGTAAGCATAGTACATAGTATTAAGAGACAATGAAATCAGGGTCTCATTTTGATTCTGTTTTTTTTTACCATTTTTTTACCCATATGTTTATCTTTAGAATACTTGTGACTGGAAAAGGTACCTGCATCTTCTGTTTTATCCATATGGTCCCATAGTAACAGATGCCTGAAATGGCTTAGGAAAGGTGTGACTCATGCTATCTGCTGGATTTTTCCTGGCATTTTTTCCCTTGATTTGTCAAAATATTGCACAAAAGAATGTTCATTTTTAGGATTACAGACCAAAACCTACATTTAGAAATGCTGTCATAAATGCCTGCATGCAGTCTGGCTTACTTTCCTGCCAAGGACTGTTAATGCTTAAATTAGCCACCTGATGGTCTGGTGCCTTGTTGTTCACAAATGTCAACTGCTCGTGAAAGAAATAACAGGTTTTTTTCCCATCAATTCACAGAATAACATTCTGGGTGAGCTCATAAACCCTGCTAATTGCTGGCAAAAATTTGCATGTACTTTCTTTTGGATTGTTTGGTGCTCCATTGTAGGTGAAATGGCAGCACATGGAGCTGCCACTAAGCCTGCAAGTGGGACTCTCCAAATTTTTCACTGAAAGAAAAAGTGACTGAGACAAGGAAGCAGAAAACTTGATCTCAGTCATGTTTCTGGTTATAATTGTTCATAATTAGTAGGCAAGGAGTTTAAAATTACAGCCTTTTCCTCTATACAGAGCTTACTCAGAAAAAAAGGCATATTAATTTTCTGTGGTTTTCTTCTACTGAAGTATACTTAGTGTTTAATATTATTTGGGTGTGGGGTTTTTTTGTCCTCTCTATCTACTCTTTGCCCTCTCCCCTCCAGCTTGGAATGCTGCAAAATCTAGAACCTGTATCAAAGTTCACAAGTTTGATAGATAGATAGATAGATAGATAGATAGATAGATAGATAGATAGATAGATAGATGGATGGATATAAGCCCCCTCCACTTTCTGATTTGCAAAGCAGTATTTAAAAAATTTAATCTTCTAAAAACTTTTTTTTGGAGTTATCAAAAACACACAAAACCAAGCTGTGAAATGTTTCCTATAATGGGATCTGATTTCTAAAATCATGTTACCAAAAGAGCTATGTAATTTGTACTTTTCAGCAATTTTCAACTAGTTCTCTACTGTAGTTTCAGGAACTGTTCCTCAGAACATAGTTTACTTCAGACAGCTCAGATGTCCTCAGTGTGATGAAAATGTGATTTTTAGAGCTCTCCACCAAACTATTCTGAGAACTAATGAGTCGGTTTGAGCAGCTACAAATATCTGGAATTCCCGTAGCTCAGCAGCAATTTATTTGACAGGAAGCAAATAGAAATATTTTTAAATAAATAGAGGCTTTAATGGACAGACTGAGAAAACAGAATGCCCAGTTGAGATATTGTCACCACTGATGTGTTTCTGTCAAGCACAAAGATAAGGTTTGACTCTGCAGACCCTGCAGAGATGTTCTTTAAATCTCTGCCTCCTCTCAGCCTGTTCAAGGAAGGCTAGTCAGCATAGTCAAAATTATAACATTCTTTTATTGAACAGTTTTACAAAACCAAACCTTCAAATAATCAGAATATGATGAGAACATACTCTTACAAAGGCAACCGGTTGACCCGGGAAGTGCTCGAGGGGACAGGGTCACTTTGGAGGTAGGAAATTACAGCAATCCTTGGGGACTTGCCTTGTTTGCAGTGGGAATGTATTTCCCAGAGCACCTTCTCACACGGGAGGTAAAAGAAAAACTTTTCTTAAATTCTACACTCTTAATATTTTTTTGTTTCCAAAATTCGCAGCAACTAAGAAAAGTTATTCTATCAGATTAACCATCCCTGGGTTCGGTTTTGCCCTGCTCTGTTTACAGTCACAGAATCCCAGAATATGCTGAGTTGGAAGGGACCCACAAAGATCATCGAGTCCAGCCCTTAGCCCAGCACAGGACCACCCCAAGAGTCATACCATGAGCCTGAGAGGATCATCCAAATGCTCCTGGAGCTCTGTCAGCCTTGGTGCTGTGCCCACTGCCCTGGGGAGCCTGTTCAGTGCCCAGCCACTCTCTGAGAGAAGAACCCTTTTCTAACATCCAACCTAAAGCTCCCCTGACACAACTTGAGGCCATTGCCTTGGGTTCTGTCCCTGGTCCCCACAGAGCAGAGATCAGTGCCTGCCCCTCCTCTTCCCTTCCTGAGGAAGTTGTAGACAATGACAACAGACCACCAGAAAAGGGAAAAGGACCCAAGTGTGGCTCTTCCCAAGGTGCAGAACCTACCTGGGACAGGCCACGATTGTTGGAATACAAAGAAGATATTTATTTTTGCTAACTGACAGTGAAGAAGCATTTAAAGAGGTTATTTTACTTACCCAAGAGGAATTTGACCAAGGCAGACCACACTTTTTAGAAAGGTTTAGGGGTTGGTCAGGCAGAGACAGCAATGAGCTGTTCCTGCACATTATCTGCTGTGGGATAGTGAAGTATTTCGCTTTCAGAATGTGAGGGTATGAGCCAGCATTTAAAAATGAAGATGAGGACTCAAAGAGATCTGGTGTTCACAGCAGGAACTTCAAACCTCGTGTCTGGCACTACTTGCCTTTTAATAGCCTGCGCTCTGAAAATCTGTTAAAAAATCGTTGGATTGGTTAAAACCAGGCAATAATGAATCCACAAGCAACTGTTTGCTTTGAGCCATAACAGAACACAGCAATTTCCTGACCAGGCTCCACCTGATGAAAATGTTCAAACATGGATATTACAAACGCAGTAGGGTTGGCAGGGGGAACTACCCATCTGATATGAACAGGGTACAAAATGGTTGTATCAGAACACAACCAGTCTGAGGGGTTTGCAGCGTATCTAATCTGTGTTGGAGCTGTTTTCCTTAAGCCATATCGATTCCTTAAGCTTGTTAAAGTTGTAACTGGTAATTAGCAGCAAGCTTTTAAGCTATTGTTGTAGTAATGGAGTAGTTTCCTTTTAGAAGCTACAGGACTTTGTATTTAAATGATATATATGACAAGTAGGCTTGACTAACTTTAGCTACACCAATGTTTTGGAAGAAATGTTTTTACCTCTTTTGGCTTTATGTGGTTATGATAAGAGATTCCCAAGGATTTCTGGAATAAGTAGTTTTCTTCTTTTTTTTCTTCCCTTTTCCTAGTCTGGATTTCTTTGTGGCTAAAGACGACTCGACTAGACGACTTCTTTTGTTTCATTTTTTGTTGTTGGGGTTTTCTTCTGTGTTCCACAGCCCTACTTTCTAATATTCTAATTCTCTACTTCTTAAAAAAAATTATATTAGAGCGATGTGGTCTAGACAGGGCTTCAACTGGTATTTTGGTTTGAAGGAAGGATGGAGTTTCTTGAATATTTAGTAACTATTGTCTGTGGCTTGGTATAAGTCAAAAATAACCAGTCATCCTTAAGTTGATTTGTGAACATTGTTCTATTTCTTCATAGTGAGGGAGGTGAGGCCCTGGCACAGGTTACCCAGAGAAGCTGTGGCTGCCCCATCCCTGGAAGTGTTCAAGGCCAGGCTGGACGGGGCTTGGAGCAACCTGGGATAGTGGAAGGTGTCCCTGCCCATGGCAGGGGCTTTGAAAGAGATGAGCTTTAAGGTTCCTTCCAACTCAAACCATTCTATGATTCCATATTGCACATGACTCTTTAAGTTTATTTAGATCAGCTGCTGTGCTCCAGCAAAGTACTGGAGCCATTTCATTATGCATTAAGAATTAATAGAAAAAACTATTAAACATTGGGTTTCCGTGGAGAATCCTGTTGTTGTGATCTTTTGTTCTGCATTATTTACGTATATTTGTTATGGTGGTGAGTGAAATGGAGAAGCATTTAACTTTTTAACACTGCACTGAGCACACTAAGGTAGGAGAGATTTCACACGTGTTGAAATTACTCCTGTGCCACATATTCACTTAAACGCAAACAGCTCGTTGTCTTTGTTGTATTGTGTGGATTAAAAGGTTTGGAAACAATAGGAATGTTTCCCTTTTGATAGACTACAGGGCATTTCTTAGGAAATGAACAGAGTTCTCTTACTTTGGGACACGTCAGAGAGACTGCCACCTCATCTGATGTTTCTTTGAGATTCTTCTGAGGCAGAGTTGGAAAACAAGTACAAGTTTCAAAGATGCTGCGCTCTTTGTGTCAGGGCAGAACATTATTTGATGTGGTTGAGAGTTATTATACAACTTTGCTGCTGTTTTCAGTGAATAAAAGAAATAATAAAAAATTTAGGCACAGATTAGCAGTGCCTAAGAAAATGGTTACTTTCAGTGGTGAAAGGCAGCGAAGAGAAACTGCTCCTCTGGGTATTTTGTACTTTGGTTTTCTAGTATTGCTGCTTCAAAAGCTTTGTAAAACAAAAAAGGAAATCTACTGGGCACTATAAAGTTGGATGTCTTAAGCAAAATATTCCATATTTTGAAAAATTGGCTAATAACTATTGTAGTTATGTCTCTGATGTGAACATTTTAGGGAAAACCAGGTAAATAATTTACACTGATTCAAAATACTGTATAGTTTCTGGAAGGTAGTTTACTTCTCAGAAATTAGTATTTTGGGATTAAAAAAATTAGAAGATATATTAATACGGTTACACCAATTTTGCTATCCATTTTTGACCAGAATATGAACTTTTACAAGGTCTAAACTTTTTGTTAGCTCCCAGCTGTATCAGTGCTGTCTTCACTTACAGTCAGTTTACATAAGCTCCTCATTTTTTTTTGATAGTGTCAAAACTTTTCATCTTGACATCCACAACACTTCATTTTTGCTTCATAATTTTGATTCTTTTATCTAGAAGTATAAACTAAGCTAAATCTATACTATCACACCTATTTTTTAAGATGATAAATGAGTGCCTTTTCTCCATAACGCAGTGCAGTATAACATCTAGAAGAAACAGAAGGAAAGTGAAGTGACATTTCATTTGTTTCAGATCTTCCAATGCACCTCCTGTTCTATAGGGATGTCAATTTTTATTTCACTGTGGTCTTTATTTTTAAATGTATAAATATATGTGTTTTGTGTATGAATATACAAATACATGAATATATATATTATCTACATATTATATAATATATATTATATAGTTATATATATATATAATATATTTTATATATATATATGTATGAATGTAGCTATGCAAACGTAGTTGAAGAAATTTAAGGAGAATTTCCTTCTGGATGTTTTAAATCAATAAACGTCTATGTACTGTGTTTAATCAATAGTTTCTACCTATGTAATCCATAGAAAATGTGATGGCAAAAACAGGTGGAGTTGCACAATACCCAATAACAGAACAGCTGGGAACCCTCCAAGGAAGTGTGAAATAGGGATTAAATAGCTGGAGGAGGATATGGACTGGGACTGGGATGTCCCATGGGGAATGTTTTGTCAGCAGGGTAGGCAGTAGAGGGCAGGGGGACACCTTTTTTCCTCTTTTTTCTGAAATAATCAGAGCTCATCTACACAAAGAGCCTGACAAGTGAAAGAATTGAATGTCGTCTTGCCCTGGTGGGTCTTGGCCATAAACTTGAGCATTTTTGGACTTCATTTTTGTGCCTGCTCTGTAAGAAGAGCTCTGGGTACCCATACTGTTTGGATATTGGATGTATCCATTTTTATGGATTTTGGTGCCTAAGGCTTCTTGAAAACATATTCTAGATTTTTATACCAAAAATGTCAAATGAAGTTACTCCAGCATTGGTATTTTTGTTGTTTGTATAGGACTCTTCTTTGTAATAACTAAAATAATTCATCTGGGGAAGGTACAGATGCCAGACAGAGGGATAACATTTTATATTATGATATTTAAAAAGAGTAAATGCTGGTCCTGGTGATTGCAGGCCTGTTAGCCTGGTATTGATCCAGAGCAAAATAATGCAGTGGTTGATGCAAGGCTTGGTTAATAAAAATTTAAGGAATGTAATGTAATTAATGCCTAACAGCATTGGCTGAGGGAAAATAGATCCTATCAAGCTACCTTGATATTGTTTTTTATGAGATTACGAGTTTGATTGATAAAACAAAGATGCTGACATTAGTCATATGCCTTGGAAAAAGTATCTGTAGCACGTGATGCCTCAAGAACAGCAGCAAAACAACACGGTGCAGTAGATTTACAAAAAAGCAACTGGTAATAATTTAAAACAATTCTGTAAAACAGTTTTGGCACCACAGAGTAGTTATGTTTTGAGGTTCTTTTTTCTGTGCTATTTAATAACACTTTTTATCACACATAATAAATATAAAGTAAGTATTCATAAAATTTTCAGATGTCACAGGGTTTGGGGATGTGGTTAAGGATGATAATGATGGATCAGATTCAGAGCAGCTAGAATTTCTTGTGTGGAAGGAAACAGCGTGGAAAAAAGCCCCTGCCTTGAATAAAGTCACACTTTCAGAAAGGAAGATCCTACCTAGGAATTTATAAATCTTTCAGGCTGTTATTTTGATGGAAATGAATTAAATATGAGTTCTTAGTGCTATCCCCTTGTATGTGTACACAAGTTGTGTCAGGTAGGAATGGAAAAATAATAACTCTGAATTTTGTTCATGTATAAATACTGTCAGAAAGTCTCCCAACTCTGTCCACAGGCCAGGGCATGTCTTGACAATTGAAACAATATTCATAAAATACTTCTTTCCGTGAAAGATGAAAAGTCTATGTGACTTCTCTTTAATGGAAAACTGGAACAAACCAAAAGATCATCATTTGTCCAAACTGTAGAAGTGAAAGTCAAAGCTTGACTTTGCTTTTTTCATGGGGAGCAGTTATTTGATAGAAAACAGCTAAAGGCTAACACCATAGATGTATGTTTGGCTGAATTTCTAATTAGTGGAAAATTCAAAATGTTTTTTAGCTTGAACTTCTAGAGATTTGCTGGGTGAGGAAATCAAAGCTTGTTCCAGCAGAAGTTTCCACAGGGTGCACTTTGAGTAAATATGCAACTCTCTCTCATCACATTTCTGTCTTAATGGTAATGAAGTGGGAATTTCTGATAGCTAAAGATGTCTTATAAAATTCCATGCACAAACAGAAGGGTGGATAAATTTTGGCTGTGCTAGTATTGTCTGTAAGATCAGGGAAAATCTCTATCAAGCTGAGGAATCAGCAACTGTCAAGAAAAGCAATATATACCTTACTGGTATATGTATTATTTGTGAAGCTTCAAGGCAGAAATGACAGTAAGTGGATTTTTAGAAGGTGAGAAAGAAAGGGAGATAGACAGAACAAGCCCCATAGCCGAGTTAAGCAAGACAAATTCCCAATTTTATTTTTAGCAAGATAGAGCAGTTGTAGAGAACAGAGCAATATGCTATAAATGAAGAGTGCTGACAAAGCATATGTTGTTAAAAACTAAGGATAATGAAATAGGACAGCGGAGACTGAAATTGTGTCAGCATTCCATAATGCAAATGAAAAAAGACATTACAGTTGATCTTCTTTGAGGAAGTGGTCTACATATATTCATTTCTTAAATCAAAAAAAAGAGATTTAATGATTCAGTAAAATGTTTGAATTTTCTACATCAGTTTTTGTAAGTATCCTGATATAACTACATTTAGAGTTCTACAACTAGAAGAGATGAATTGGAGATTGATTCTCGATTTGGTTTTTAATTGCTATTATCTTGTGTTAAGTTCTGGTGTAGAGTTAAAAGAAGTGCTTTTTGGGAAAGGGGAAAGCAGCAGATGATCCTGTCGGGAAGAGTGGAGAAACTGGCATTAGGAAAGTAAGTGCTAGTTTTGAATATAGAGTTGACTTAGAATTCCTATGCCAAATTCATTTTTGTTTTAAGGGCTAAATTTACTAAGATATGCCTCTGAAATAGGATCCTAGACAATAATCTCAGTCTAGATTTTCAGCACACCTAAAATTGGTTTTCTTTTCTGCTGCTTTGTGAGCACATAAAAATGAATAGAGTTCACTCAGTGTTCATGTGGTTAAATAATAAGTGTTATAAATCAGTGCTCAGGTGTGTGTCCCTGTGTGTACAGCTCATCCTCAAGGTAGTCGTGCTGTTATATATTTTTTTAATTATCTTATTGTTTAGTGTACATTATCAAGCTAGATAAATTCTGATTGTCTTGAGGGTAGTCAGGATAATAAAACAAGAACATTAGTAAACCCTAGACTACAGTTTCAGGTAAACTTGAAGCAAATATGGTTCAATGTTCCTAAATACCTGTATGCTTGACATAGTGATAATATATTTTGTTTTTACAGAATTATGTACTTTTGGTTCATAATCTTGAATTTGGGGTAAGGGGGGGAAATGGTTGAAAATAATCTAAGGCTTGTTCTATGCTTAGAAGTATGAGGAAGGCTTTAAATCTTTCCTTGGAAGCAACCTTCAGAGTTTCCAAATTTTTTCTCTTAATAGGAGATTCTTCTGAATGCCTGAAGCACCAAGGACCTTCTCATAAATGAGCCTCAGGCTCAATTAACTGCATCTCTTACTGGTATTGAACAAATATTTAATTGAAACCAAAAGTATTCTTCAATTTTTTGACACTCTTACTTAAAGTGAATTAAAAATCTGGTGTAATTCTTCATCAGTGACTTAAACATGAACACATATTCATCCTGCCTGGGCCTGGGATCCCAGCAGTCCCCTGCCCCAGGCTGGCTAGCTGAACAAAAGGAAGCCTTAATTAAATGATTACATAAATTCCCTTTGGAGAGGCTGAATAAAATTCACTACATGTAGGATTTCCAGCTCTGAGCAGATGTGAAAGGAAATCTGGAAGCCTGGTGAACTGGCAGAGAAATCCCAAATCTAAGCTATTGAAATGTGATGGGCTGAGAGATGATTATTTTTGAAAGAATTGTGTCCCCTTTTGAGGCATTCTTGTTTTTTCTCAACCTAGCTTGTGTCAGGGAGGTTTGTTTGGATTTGATTAAATACATTGTTCTTATGGCTGACAGTCTAGTTGGTGTGAAAGAGGGGAGCATGTAGGTTTGCTGCCTCGGTGCTGCACAGTGTACAAACTTGTCAGAAGAGAAGCAGGGAAACATCTGTTTCTCTGACATGACAAGGTGCTGGTGAACAGCAAATATTATGTGTAGGGATTGTTGGCTTTGTAAAGCCAAAATATTTTGCAGGGATCTGTCAGTTTGATATTTCGGGTGAAGAGGGGAAGAGGAAAAAGGACTTTCCAAAATACTGTGTAAGAACTGCGCTGAAATAATCTAAAACAGCTGTGTTTGAGTGTCCCGAATCAGGTGCTGGGAGAGATGGAGAGCAGAACCTTGGACGTGGGCTCTGATGTGCTTTATATTCCTCCCAAATACCATCTTAAACACATGACAGTGTTTAAGGAGTGCAAGAATAACTTTGAAACAAGACAGTTCAACCTGCCAGCTCAGGACACTTAGTGTTTCTCAGTTTAGAACAATCATAGGTTTTGAAATACTAAAATGCTGTGATAAAGTATTGCTACAGCCTTGCAAGGGTTTAATTGCTTGCCTGTGTTTGTGGTTTCTGTCTAACAGAAACTATTAACAAATGGATTTAGGATATTATTTTTAACTGTGGTATCCCACAGCTTGTCATGAGTTTATCCCATGTCAAGACGGAGCTCTAGAGCCCAAACTCAAATTGCTGAGTCTGCATCCCACCCCACACAAAACCATTCCAAACACGCTATGCATGGTGACCACCAGTGTTACGTCATATTTAGTTGCCAAACAATGGGGATGTGCCTTTACAGGATCTAGTGTGGTAATGAAAGAGTACAAAACCTGACAACAGCACGTTCTTTTGGTTCTCCTGCACCCTCTTAATGCCATCACAAGTGGCAGAGACAACTGCTCACTGACTAATTCAGTTATTTTTATGTAGTTGGACATGTTGCTAATGCTAATCCATTAGGATCTCCTTGTACTGCTGGCAGGTCTTTATTTATCCATGGGACTGAAAGCATTTTAAATCTCTTCAGAAAAAATATCATTCTAGACAGACGTGAATAGTCCTGTGAAAAGATGAGGAAAACTCCCACTTTTTCCTCTTTACTAAGGACTTCTTAGTGGTAATAAGATGATATGGAAGTATAGGCTCTTGTTTTATCCTAAATAATGATGATGATAAGAATAGAGTGAATCAGACTATTTGCATATGGTTCCTCCAGCAGCAGTTGCTGTTGTTTCCTTCACTGCTGTCACTTAAAATCTCTCTGTGTGCACAGGGAGCTGTGCTGGGAGCTGATCCGTCTGCAGACTGTGTTTTTCCATCAGTAGAGTTGGTTTTGGCACATTTCAAGCTTTCTGTGCAGTCTGGGATTGTGCAAGTGCCAGTGTTGGCACCCGAGAGGAGCACAGCCAAGCCTGGCTTGCAGAGGAAGATCAGGAGCAGATATTTTAAACTGCAGTCCCAGTGCATTGTCTGAGTGCACTGTGTCTTGAATGGGAGTGATTTAGCCATTTGCTTGGTAAGTTGTTGTTTTAGAGGAAAATACTGGATAATACTGTCCAGTGACTCAGAAACTCTGCCTGTTGATTTCAGTCCTTGACCTTTGCCATGAAGTTGTCTCTCACTTTCTGCAGTACAGCAAATTTCCAACCAATTTGCAGCTCTGGGTTAGGTAATTGTGCTGCCTGAGGAGGTTCACACTGAATTAAGTGTTATCTCACTGCTGACCTGTGGGCTGGGTGCTCTCAACACCCCCTTTGCACAGATACAAGGAATATGTTGCTTCTGCCTTTCACATTATGGAAAAAGGAGTTTAAATAACTTTTTTTTGGAAAGCTGTGAGAATGCAAAATAAAAAAAAAATAAATGGAAAAATGAGAAAGGGGGGGGAAATGATATTAGGAAATAGCTTTGTAATGAACTCTTGCCTTCTAACTATTTCGACTAGATAACTTATCCAATAATAAATAAAATAAAATAGTAGCTAAATCAATGATCAGTTGGATCAGGTACACTTTAGTAATAAATAGGATTTGGAAGCATAGACCAGAAGCATAAAAACATCTGTGATGGTGATACCAAGAGTCCAACCAATTTAATAAATTCTTTTGGAAAGTGGCCAGTAGAGGAACATGAAAGATCCAGGATACATGGGGACTTATCCAGCCTTGGGATACTTCAGATGTTTTAATTGATAACCTAAGGACAAAATAAAAAGCACTACTTAGCTGGAATTAGTATTTGCACCATCATAACTGGTAGGCAATGACAAACTTTGACCTGTTTTTAAACCTTTTGACTTTCATCTAATCCTACAACAGTGTTGCAAAACTATGATTTTACATGCTAGTTTTACAATATTCTTTTTAAATTTATCCTCCTTTGTTTGCATGAAACACGTGAAATAATTATTTTTTTCCGATGTCATCATACATTTCATTATTTTATGTAGTCTGCTTTTATTCCTGTTTCTTTATTGGTCTGAAAAATTTTGCTCTACTTGTGGTTTGGGGTTTTTTTTTATTTTTTTATTTTTTTATTATATATATATTTTTTTCCTATTTAGAAACTGTGCAGTGTATATTTTTTTTTTATTTTTTATTTTTCCATAGTTCTGCTTGAAGTCTTTCTTGAGGTTAAGATGCCTGGGATTGTGTGGAAAATTCCAGACGTGCATCATGAATTTATACAATGGCGTAATGATGGATTTGAGATATTCTTAATAGTTTTCTATTTGCCTTTTTCAGAGCTACTGAGCATTAGGATGACACTTCTAAAGAACTGCCTGACATGACACCAGATGTCTTGTGTGCACGGCAATGTATTATCTGGGGCTTATTATTGCAGTAGGTAGGGTTATTTTTGCTTGTGTGCTGCCATTGAGCTGTATCTACCATTTTATCACCAGACAGTCTGTGTTGTCTGTGCCTTTTCAATCAAACTTACGTACAAACTTTCAGACTTGCCACATGATTTACTTAAATGTTGAATATCAGGGCTCTGAGTGCTGATCCTTGAAATAACCGACATCTATTATGGGGAAAAAACCAAAAGTAATTCTGCCCCATCCTTTTAGTCTTTTAGGGACTATTTAATTCACAAAATGACCCTCTCTCTTATCTTACGATGATACAGTTATTTTAAGACGTTTAGGTAAGGGACACTAGTAAAAAAGGTTATAATATAGACATAACTTACATTAATTATTCTATTCCAAAAGCTTCTCGCCTTCCTAATAGGCTTTTATAAACTTGGGAGACACTTAAACAGTATTTTAACTATTTCTCAATGTATCCTATTAATTATGTAATGTGTCTGTTAGTTCTTTTTTTAAAGTACAATTTCCATCTGTTTACTAAGATTAGAAGTCTCATTTTGTCTCCATACCAACTTCTATTTATGTAGGTACTAATAAGATACTAATTGCTGTGATACTCTTACCTACTAGTAATACTTCAAGGGATGTGAGTATGATCTGTCACATGTAGGTTGTTCATCAGTCCTCAAAACCAAAAGAAATGGAGAGAAATACTTTACTGTAGTGCACTGCATTGATTTTACTTTGGGGGATGTTTGGAATATTTGATGATTGTGATTACTTATTTGCATGGAGAGAAAAAAAGGTTCCCTCAGCAACTTTTTTTAAATCTGGATTTTTATTGAGCTCACATTATGAAAATGACTTGCCTCTGAAGAATTGTTCTGTACAAATTTGTCCTTCATGATTAAATTTAGCAACATAGTGAAACAGAATTTTAACTCATTTAGAAAATCTCAATCCATCTCTTAATGAAGTTTCCATAATCAACTTATATGGAGGAAAAGAAAATTAAGAAAATTCAATATTTAACGGTTCAAATGTGACACTGTGCAGACCCCAAGACACTAAGAAGAACAAAGTCCTGCTAGGCTTCCCTTTAAAGACCATTTCCCATTTCTTTCTAGAAGCCAATTTTCCAAGTTCATTTTCGCCAGTGGAGTAGCACTGTTTTTGAATGGCAAAATTTGATGGTTTTTTTTATTACTGCTACAAAACTTGCTCAGTTTAAGCTAAAAAAAAGATGTTTTGATACACTGTCTTTCTGAAATAAATTCCCAGCAGTGAGAAATTGCAGATTAGTGTCAAATGATGATTCTCTGTCACTGAAATATGTTCTAAACCAGCAGCTCTCCCAACTCAAAGCTGTCTGGAGTGGTATTATGCACTGCCTCCAAGACTGTTTTCTTGAGTTGTTCCTGGGCACATGTAAGAATTAATAACCTACACTGCTCTTCAAAAAGGTCTAATTTTTCTCTTTTTTCTTTTCCCTTCCTTATTTTTTTC
>NW_016690355.1:1395495-1489432 GCF_001604755.1 Lepidothrix coronata | reverse complement strand
TTATTATTTTGGGGGGGGTTGTGTTTGTTTTGGTTTTTTTTGGGGGGGTGGGTTTTTTTGTTTGTTTGCTTATCACTGTGTTAACACATGAGAGAAAATGATTATTTACATTGCTGCAGTTTGTGGAGACATAGGTCAGGAGGATGTTTCTAGATCCACATCCACTGCAGAATTGTTTTCCATCACTACTGTTCAGAGCATCTAACATGATTGTCTCTTCTTCCAGTCTGCTCTGCCCTTGTCTTCCTGAGAAATAATTACTGAGTACACAGCTCGTGAGTTCTGCATTTAGTTTAGCGTCTGATGAGATACAAAACACAGATGATGGCTCCTCTCACAGAGGACGAGTGTAGCCAGCTCAAATCTCAAGTATTCATTGACAAAAAAGTGTGTTCTTTCTCAATTCCATGGGGTTCAGGAGTCACTTCTGGGATGGTGGATGCCTCTGTGCAAGGTTGTTTTGTTTTCTACATAGCTCTAATAAATGCTGAAGTAAATGCACACTTTATTCTAAAACATAATTTATGCATTAGTTTCCATAGTAACTTGTCATTGCTGTGACATGGTTGGAGCTAGTGACATTTGTGAGTCAATTAAGCAATGATTTGCAACGTAGTGTTTGTTTTCTCAAGTAAATATTGGGGGGTTTTTGTTATGGCCAGCTGCATTTATATTGAAATTGTTATATATTTCATAGGTATGTAGTAGTTGGAAAATTAGTTTATCAGGTCACTGTATTTTAAGCATTAAAGAAGTGTAATTGAAACCTGTTTCTGCAGAAGGCTGTATTTTCAAAAATACGCTACTTGGACACATGGGAATATTGTTTCTTCAGGGCTTGCTCCACTAGTAAATAAAGATTTAAGTGTTTGGCTCTGAAGAAATCATCATTTTCAACCAGGGACAATTCACTGTGCCAATAAAAAGGTTGTGCACAATTTAGAAAGGACCAGAAAACAATGTTCTTGGCTCTAATTAGTTTTCTTGATATATAAGGTAATATATTTCTCAGAAGGATATAAATGATACTAACACTTTTATTTTGACATAATAAGCCTTCTAAAGAATTACTGAGTTTAAATGAAAAATACATACAGTACCAGCAACTTCTGCTTTCCACTGTTACACTTGCATCTATTGTATATATCTGTACTCAGAGGAAACTCGTGGATTAAACTATGAGCTATTGTTCTTGCAAAATTACTTTTTTATTAGGTGTCTTTAATAGATTATAGGAATCTGCAAGAGTAGAACATCTTGGAGAAGCGCTAGTTCATCCCAGAGTGGGTTAGTTGGTGTGGAAGAGAAGTGACACATAAATCTTTTCTTGATTATCCAGTTTCCAGATTAGATATCAGGAAGAAATTCATCCCTGTGAGAGTGGTGAGACCCTGGCACAGGTTACCCAGAGAAGCTGTGGTTGCCCCATCCCTGAAAGTGTCCAAGGCCGGGTTGGACAGGGCTTGGAGCAACCTGGGCTGGTGGAAGGTGTCCCTGATCATGGCAGGGGTTTGGAATGAGATGAGCTTTAAGTTCCCTTCCAAACCAAAGCATTCTAAGATGATCATTCTCTGCTGATGGTTACAGAATCTGACAGCTGAAAACCCACAGTTACCCAGGAATGGTCTTGAGAACGACACCACAATCAATGTGGGTGAGGTTAGAATGCCAAATACCCCTTATTTGATGTAGAAAAGATTTTGCTTATAGATTCACTAGGTTATCTTCTAGTGCATGGCATAAAATCTTGGCTATATTGCAACAGTAGCTTCATATTTGACTTTTTTGTTATAATGTCAGTTTTTGGAATGTAGGTGAGTAGTTATTCAGTTAGAGGAAAAAGGATACAATAAAGAGTAAGCGCAAGTGAGACTTAAAAAGATTTAAGGTGAGAAAATACAAACTAAAGGGGCTGGTGGAGGATTTCTACTGCGTGTGTACCCTGGTGAAGAGACCTCTGTGGAGCCAAAATGGGAAGCTTCTCACGGGAAGCAGCTGCTGCTGGGGTGAGAATTTCCCCGCACTTTCCCCCCTTTAATGACCATTCCCTACTCCTTATTTTCTGCTTTTTGATTTTAATTAGTGGGAAACGAAAGTTTGTACAGAGAGCAGCCATGAGTAATATATGTGCACAAAGGTGTAGTCCCTTATCCCAACCCCACCACAGCACCTCATCAAACACTCTCCACTTGGCAGTAGCAGCACCAGGAGTGCTCCCCCACCTACTGTTGGGGAGCTTGAGCCAGATCCAGTGAAAAGGGTATCACATCTATTGTTTTCATTCCCATTTGATGAGGGAGGAATAAGAAATAGGTCTGTTCCATGAGGTCAGTTGTAATGCTAATGGAGAAATAAATTGAGGTTGTGTTTTGGAGGAAATATGATAAGGCATTTGAATGTGTCTTGATTTTTTCATTCTTTCCCTCCACTTCCCTAGTTGCCAGAAATAACTGGCCACTGGAAATTGTGGAGAAACTGCTGGACTTGCACCACCTACAAATTCATCTGTATTTTTATATTTACCCATTCTGAGTGTTTCCAGCTACTCATGAAGATAGTGAAAGGTTGTGCATATCATTATAGAAATCTGCTCTGAGTAAGAACTGGGATTGGGAGAGGTAAAATATATGAATAAAATTGGAAAACAGTAAAAGTCACATCAGCGAAGCTTCACTAGTACATGACATGCTTTATTTCAGTAAAATTTCTTAATAATTTTATTTCCTACAGAGGATCCACACATACATACATTACAATTATTGCAGTACTAAAAAGATCATAAAAATAGCTTGAGAAAGGCAGAGTATGGAAGACTACTGAGGACTGGCTGTAACTTGGAGACAGTGTGAAAACAGCAAAAGCAGATTTGAAATAAAGAATCAGAAATTTATCTGTCACCATTTTATTGTACTATCTCACTTATTTTATCTGTAAAATGAGGACAGTAGGATGTCTCTTGGGTGGCACGGTCACAATATGGCCACGTACACAAATTGCAGTAGTTCAGGAATTTACTTCTTGTCAAAGAAGCAGCAAAAACTGTATGAATATTCCATCATGTTTGAAAGTAAAATGTGAGAGCTTAACCCGTGTGTGTTATCCTTGGGAAATGAGGGGTATTTCACATCCACACACACATCCACACACACACAGAGTTAATGACTGTGACTTGACAGATAAACTATAATTTAACTGTCACCACGTGAACGTGACCGGTGATTTGGATGCAGAACCAGCTTTGTAATTCATGTTTTCTAAATATCCAGACACACACCATATGTGGATATTCTTATGCCAGAGGAGAACATTTAGGCTCCAGCGCACATACGCTGTTGGTAGTTAGCAGGTTTTATGCACGTGCTTTTTTATGCAGCGTTAGTAATGCTGTTGTTAAAATTGCAGCTATTTTATCTAAATGACTGAAATGTTTTCCTTGTGGCCAGTTGCTTGAGCTATTTTGTTTCTTCACTTTGCTTTTGTTAACCGTGATCCTAAAGGAATCCAAATATTTTGGTAGCGTTTTGTCAATACTACAGAAATATTTTGGTTAACTGGTGCAATGTGCTTTTCCATACTTTTGGATAGTAAATTCATATCCGTGGGCCAGAAGTTTGAGTAGCATGCATTTGAAGCACTAGGAGGAAAGTTGCCTTTCTCCAAACTAAGGCAAAGTTCCTTATTCCATCAGTAGCTTAAATCTGGCTGGATGACTTAAGGTTCGTCAAACTTTTGGAGAACTCTTTTTGATGGGCAGGTGTGCCAGGCTTTGCTTTTCTGTGCATCCAAACCCCACCTTAGCTAGAGAAATTAGGGATAAACACTTATCTAAGCTTGGCAGATCGAGTCCACAAGTTAGACATAGTGATAATCAAAACTTCAGGGATGCTTTTATTAGCTTGGTGCTGAGGTATAAGGACTTGTGGTGTTCCTGCCATCCCACTCAGCTATGATGGCTTAGCACTCAGTTCCTTTTCTTTTTGAAGGATTCATGTCCATGCCTAGCCCAAAGGACTAGGGGACTCAGTTTTGTTTCAGTCTTAGACATCTTTAAACTGGAAACTAATATGTAGCCAATGTTTCTCTGTGCCCCTTTGTTCCATGTGCTCAGAAGGTCCTTTGGGAGTGTCACATTTTGCATGACGGAGAAACTACAGGGTTTAATTCTTGATTGTGGATTCTACACTGCTGTTAGATCTAAGATTTCCTAGAAGAAAAAGGAAGCTAAGGGGGGAAAAAAACTAAATCAATGGTTGAGCACAGCTTTAATAGGAGAGAAACAGCTAACATGAGATGAGTTCTCAGGGTGTTTGTTGTCTCCTCGTGAAGGGGGGGAAGGACAATGAGAATGTCCTCTCTAGTTTCTCATAGTTTCTCATCTACGGTTGCAGTAATCTTACTCAGTTCATGGCTGGATTCTGAATTAAACTCTGGATTATGTTTTCATTTCAGTGAGCTGCATTAACATCTGTTTCCATTACTGTACATTTCTGCTACATAACTTGTCCCCATTTCTGTATAAACAAAGTTTTCTTCAATTCATATCTGAAGGGATTATCAAAAGCATCCATTTGGTGTCTGAAAGACTTAGATGTTTTAGACCTATTTTTAGAAATTAATGAAATACAGCATATGAAAATCTGCACTATATAAGACTCATGAATCACTGTATACCATACAAAAGTTCGTAAAATATCTCAGTTAATTATAGTGTTGCGAGTCTACATAGTTATCTGAAAAAAGATTTGAAACAATGGAAGGATTTTACTTTAGCAAATTATTTATTGCACTGTGATCATTAAGATGAAAAGAATTTTAATGCATGTTTAGATTTCCGTTGCCAAACTGTGCAGCTTTGAACAGCATGCACAGCCAGGTCCTCATTATTTTCTGTATCTATACACATTAAAAATATATGTAGTAGTGAAAACCTATCAGTTTTCACAACCTATATCTTTATGCTGCCATGCTTTGGTGATTGCTGCATCATTTTTTCACTAGGAAAAGTGGTATATGTAATTATAGGGGAAGGCACAATTACAAATTGCATGCAATTACAGCCAAACAAGTAAACAAAATAAAACTACATTCAGCAAGCTAAGGAGTAGCTGAAAGCCTTTTAATGGAGATGCCAAAGATGAGCTTTTGCAGCTCTACAATTTGCCAGTCAAATTGTTGTTATTTAGGAGAACTTCCCCACAGAAGCTCAGAGTAGAGCAAGTGATTGGCAAATTGTCTTTTGAAATTGGTATATACTGTTCTGATTGGTTTTCCCCCATTATTCCTTGACAAGATCTTAATATTTTCAGAGTTGAGAGGCTTGAGTATCTTTCTTTCAAACTGAACTTTTCTATTCTGTGTGTCTCATGAAATGAGGCACATTCACTGTGAGGGGCACATCTCAGGAAATCAGTAATATTTGGGCGGTGTGCTTGTAATAAAAAAGCTTTATGAGTTTTTTAAAAAGATGGCACAAAAGAGGATAAATGCTGCATCTACATTGTTCAGGAGTTTATCACTGAAATAAATTCTATCTTCTGGATCTAAATCAATGAGTGAAGTAAACAAAGCTGCAGAGATAAGGTTGTGTTCTCAGCTAGAGAGAAATACTGTTCTGAAGAAATTAAATTCTGCTTATTACCAACTGCTGAGAATTTCTTTGTTGCCTTGTGTACAGTGACCAGAGCTGTGCTGTAATTACTGTGGTTGGTGCTGCAGGACACAGGGATCAAACAGATCTTTTCTTTTACCTTTCCTACCATGATGGGCAGCTGCCTCTCACCCAGAGCTACAAGTGCCCTAATGGAATTTCTGATGCTTTTTTGCAAAAAGGGACAGATTCCCACATAGGGAACATTTTGGCTTATAATTTTTTTAAGATTAAAAGTTATGGAGGAGTTTGGATAAAAGGAACAGCTGGCATAGGGATTCTTCCATGTCTTTTTAACAAAAAAATGTAATTAAAAAAATGTTCCTCATCCTATCCAGACACAGTCAGATTATTTTCTGATAACATGGAATGTGTTCTGCAGCTGCATCCTCTTGACAAATAACCCTCCCTCTCCCCCAGCAGCATACTTCAAGATAATTGGCTGAAATGTTCTTAGCAAATAATTATTTGACCAATTAACGCTGTTAGTCTGCAGAGTAATGAACTGTGAATAGAGTTTTAATTCCTGTGAAATCCCACATTTTTACAACCGGAGGGAAGATAAAAAGCATCTTAAAGTTGTTGAACAAATAACTTCTTTTGAAAACACTGAAGAGATGAAAAAGTTTTTTCTTTCTGCAAACACTTATGGAAACCTAATGCTATTCAGATTGATGCTTGAGGGGAAAAAAGCTATAAAATGAGAGATGAATACTGACATATCAAATTTTTAGAGTTTGTTCAGACAAGGTTTTTGAATCCTTTTTGAGTTTATTCACACAGAATCATATAGTGAAAGATTAACTGTAGAAGTCAAGGCATTTAAGGGCCTGCCTGCTCTGTGAAGAATTGTCCATTTAACTCTTACTATGTTTTAGCTAAATTAAATATTATTCAATAATCAAATACTATATATAGCACACTTCTTCTGTGCCTGCATAACAAATAATCAAAGAGTTTATGTCAATATTAGATTAACAGTCTGTGTTCAAGCTATGGATCATGTCACCAACTCACTCCTTTGCCAGCTCAGAAGAAAGCAGAAATGGAGGATCTTTGAGATGGAACATCTTCAAAAAGGGCCTTGTAATTGGGCAGTAATAGTCTCATACTTGAAATATATTCCTTCCTAACATTTAAGCTGAGTTGTCAAGCTACAGCAATGACTTGGATTAAAAATTCTATTGTGGAAACTAAGAGAAAGAAATTAAGAATCAAAGAGATATATGGGGAGAAAACCCGTGTGCTTATATATTAAAGAAAAAAGCACATAATTAATAATGTGGGTGAGAAAAAACCCCCATCGAATCTAAGAGTAGATAACCAAACCAGGAGTATCTGAAAAATAAATAAGATAGTGGGTGAAGGAGTATTAGCAAAAGCAGCAGGAAGTAAAGACTAAAGCCAAAGTATTTTAAGTGAAGGAGTGGAAAAAGTAGCTGAAAGCAAAGCATTTATCAGACTGAAACAATGCCACAATGACACCATCGTGTTCTGAAGTAATTTGCCCGTAGGACAGAAAAATATCTTGTTTTGAAATCACATGGAAATTAAAATGCAGCACTGTCTCGCAGGTTCTTTTTTTAGGTAAGTTTTTTTTGACAGCTACCAATGCCAGAAAAAGCTCCCTACATTAGAGTCTGTAATTTGGATTAACAAAAACAAGTGAGTTGTAAGACTTTGATGAATCTTGTGTCAGTGTGTACATGGATACAGATTGGAGTTATCTGTTATTTATGAATAATCTGCAGAGCAGTTAGATTTCAGTGGTATGAATTTTATTTAAACTAAAGGTGGTTAAAAAAATTAAATATGTGAGTACAGATTTAAAATCAACATGCATCTGAAAATATCATTAAGAAACCTCACCTCGCTACTTTTACTTAGTGTCACATGAAACAACTGAGCTTAACATTTTACTAAATGAAAATAAAATGGTTTATATTTGGTTTCTGCATAATTCATTGGTACCTCAATTTGAAAGCGTTCACCAAATTGCCCCCCAAAACCCTCCAACTGAATCCCTGAGTTTCTTCTCCCAAGCTTTCAATTTGCACAGTCCTAAAATATTCTGCAGGGGTTGCTCTGGCTGCAAACTGTTCTGCCATTGAAATTGTGAGGAGCAGTGGGACGTGTCACATGAATAAGTTCAGTTAAGATTTTGGCTTATCCAATATGGTACCAAAGGGATTCCCCTCCAGTGCCCCACTGTCTCCATCCTTATGCTCTCACTTGCCCTCTCTGGGAGCTCACACAGAGACAGCAATGATTCTGCCTCACTACCAGGCTGTGTCTACATTAATTTAGTTCAACTCAGGTATTTTAGGGGAGGTTTAGGTTAGATATTAGGGAAAAAAAAATATCGTGGAAAGGGTTCTAAGGAGTTGGAACAGGCTGGCCAGCAAAGTGGTGTGGTTACCATCCCTGGAAGTGTCCAGAAAACATGTGGATATGGCACCTGAGGACATGGTTTAATGGTGAGCGTGGTGGTGGTGCTGGATTTGACAGTTGGACTTGATGATTTAAAGGTCTTTCCAGCCTTAACAATTCTGTGATTCTATGTGCACTTCTAAAGTAAATAAAGGAGACCTTGCAGTGTTCTGGAAGATCGTTGATTAAATACTAGCATTTTTTTTTCAAAATTAGTTCTGTCTATTCTATCTTATAGCGTGTATCTGTTTAAATAGAGACTGTGTGGAAGTGGTGCAAATTTTCTTAGGTCCTTGTTACTGTTATTTTGTGATTATCATATGTAATACATTTTACAACATTTGGGATGAAGGAATGGAAGCAGAGGTTCAAGAAAGATAGAGAATTTTGTTTCTCTCCTCTCCTCTTGTTAATCTGAATAACAGCGTACAGAATGTCTCAAACATGAGGTTGATGTTGGGCTGCTTAATCCTGTTGTGGAACTACAGAATAAATAGCAAAGAGCAATATGAAAGTTTAAAAGGCAGTTCCTACAGCAGTACAATCCTTCTTTCACCCAGTCAGTTCTCAGAGGCTGCAGCTTTAATTAGAACTGCAAGTAACCTTGATTTGCTCTTTAGTTAAAAGTTAAAAAGTCATTATATATCAGCAATTAGAGCAAAGCAAATATTGCAGAAAGTTATTTTCCAGCCCAAGTTGCAAGAAAATCAAGGAATTATTTTGTTGGGGTTTTTTAATTCATGGGGCCTTTTATTTTCTCCTTGCCAGCATAATAAAAACTTACTTTTATTCTCAGAATTGTGCAAAGGAAATGTTATGTATACGTTTATTACCTGATGTTCACAGCTGGTTTGATTGAGGAGAGATCAAAGCAGGGAAGGAATGTCACTGGAATTCAGGAACTAATTGTATAGCACCATGGGATACATAAATAGTCAAATGGCTTGTAAGAAACTTATGCTGGCAAGTGCATTGCATTAATGATTAGTCTGATTTTGAATAATGACTAAATATAATCATTCCTGTCAGGGAAAAAGTTCTATATTTCTTGGATACTTTGCTCCTGGGAAATACTCCCCCCATCATCAATCATTTTTTCCTACTTGAAAGGCAGCCATAATGAGCCTTTATTCTAATGGCGTAGGTCATCTTTACCTGAATCTACTTTATAGCCCTGTAATTGCCTTGATTTCTGTGAACTTACTCTTGATTTATGTTGCTATAAATAAATAAAGAACAAATATTAACTAATGGAGCCACACAATCTCCATGTAATTATATAGATGTTAGCTGAATTAGCCTCTCAGCATCAGGCTTGGGAGTTTGGAATAAAGAACATCAAGAGCTTTATAGAAAGGTTAGAGAATATTAATAGCTCCAAATAGAAGAAAAATTTCAATTATCGGTCTAATAAACAAATTACTCAAAAATGTGTTGTGCATGCCCTTAGTATGTAGTCAATTATGCATGTTCTAGCAGGCATTTTTTGGTTTTCCCGTACATTCAATTACTTGAATTTAATAATTTACACACTCTCCATCAGCATACCCTTGAGAACCCTCATCTGATGTTTTCCAATATAAAGCCTCATTGGTTATGTTAAATGCAGCTAAATATGTATTTCAGAGAAATGAGAAGGACATACCAATATTGACATCCCCTCCTGGAATTCAGGGACTGGAATCAGAATCACGTTGAAATCTTGATCTGCACCTCGTTGGAAGATTTTATTTCTAAATCAAACTTTTATGTTTTCTCTATTACTATTTCTTAATGATTTGTATAAGTATATGCATTTCTGGGGAGAATTACAGGGTGCCATAGTACAGTAAACTCTTTATTTGAAGCAGATGGTGACTGTGAAGATCCTAAATGTATGAAGCCACATTGTTCTTATTTCGTGTGTGAGGTTAGTGTAGAGGGGATCTGTTGCATAAAGATTACAACACAGTACCTGTTAGTTGCACCTTACATACTATATATTTAGTAGCAACATTTAATTTAAAGGCAGGGGTGCTGTGGTTCTGCAGGTGTTCAGCTCTAGTCTGTGTGTTCCACATGTAAGTGAACTATTTGGTAATTGTGTATGTTGTTTCAAACAGGGAATTTGTCCTTTTAAACTTCTTTTAAATGCTTCTGAATGGATAGAATAATTAATCAGGCCACCACAGAGGTGGTGTGTGCAGGATTCCCAGCCTGGACTTTTCTTTCTGATGGCCATCCAGGCTGTCTCCCTTTGTTACATCTGAGCTTGGATGGGAAAGCTGGAGTGTACAATCAGTGTCATACCTAATACATGCTGTGTGCTCTTCTTAATATTATTGCTGAAAACTGCATGTGAGGTTTCGTGCTTTTAAATTTTAGAGATTAATTATCTGTTTCAGAAATGGTGTTTTTGCCAAGCACATCATCCCCCAGTTTGTAAAACCCTTGGTGCTGCCATCAGACCTGCATCAGAGTCAGTGCAGATGTTTTTTCTCTATTTTCTTGCAGTGTCTTCTAATTGCTACTTCACTCTGGCTTTTTTTGGACATCTGATTTTATTTTAGTCGTTATTCCAAGCTAGTGACCTTTGTCCTTTGATTACATTGTCTCTTTGCTCAGATTAAGAGTTTTGCCTAAGACCAAGACCAGGTGTCCATGTAGAAGGATGACAAGATTTCACTTATAAATACACGAGGAGCAGCTTCTGCAGAGTGACTTAGTAACAGTTTTCAGAAAAGATTTCTCTGGCCAAAAGTTGTTGGCCTTTCATTAAAGGGTCAGCAACATAAAAGCAGCTGTTGCTCTTGAATATGTGCCCACTGAAAGACTTAACAAACCCAGTGCTCTCAAAGCTTTTTTTCTGTTCTAAATGTAATTACTGTTCTTCATCCTTCCTCTTCTTTCTGTTCATCATCTTCTTTAAATGATTTCACATACATTATTTTGTACGTTTTTGCTGACATTTGCCTTTTTTCTTTTTGAAGTCTCTGTCACTGTAAAATGGTGTTTTCACATGCTGTCTTCATGCCTCATCTAATACAGAAAGAGAATAATCAATGATGGAAATGCTTCTCTACTCACTCTGTGTTCTCCCTTCCTTTTATAATGTCATTTCTTTTGACATAAACTCAGCTAATGGAACAAATAAATAAAATATCCCACCTGTCTACCTACCTGCCCACCAATCTGCCCACCTGTTTGCCTTCCTACATCCCAGGATGGACAAGATTCATTCCGTGTCCTGAAGACTACTGTGATATCCTGGCTTTCACTTAAACCCTGTAGTTTGTGAGGACTAACATATGGCTTGCTTGTTTCGGATGAGATGCAGTGGGGTTTTGAAAAAATTAAGCTAATGAACTCAATAAGAATCAAATCTCAGAGTTCTGTGATAATTTGGGATAATTTTTACTTACTACATACTTTGATCTAATGCATTTTATATAGAGAGTTTATTTGTTGGTTTGTTTGTTTGGTTTTTTTTTAAATTTACTTTTATCTATATTTTGTTTGTTTATTGGTGAAGGTGTAGGTTTTAGATCAGAGAAGGATAAGTTGTCTTGACTTTTTTTTCTTCAAAGGTTCTTTTTGTATCAAGCCCCAAAACAGGGTCAAAGCCCAATTGTTATGCTGGCCTAAAGAATTAATATGAGCTCATGTGCACTGAGGGACTTGCTCTCCTGAGTCTGTGTTCAGCAGCTCACTGAAGCTCTACAATAGACCGATTATGGTCACATCTGACAATCACTTGGATCTCTGTGCATGTCAACACCTGTCCTCAGATCAAGGGTGACAGAGAGATCTCTGCCTGTACAGAAACAGATGTCAAGTCATTCAAGCAGTCTTCCCAGTTGTTGAACACAGATAAGTTATAAATCACTTCAGGTCAAGGGGAAAAAAAAAAAACAACCACTTGTGAGAACGCACAAGGAGAGATAGGTGAAAAAGTGAGATAAGAGCTGGAAAAGCAGCTTGTAAAGGATTCAGTTCCTTCAAAGCATCAATAAGTATAATGGAATTTGGATTTTCTACTGTAATTAATGCAGCTGCTTGTGACAATGCAGCCTTCAAACAAGTAGTCTGGCTTTAGAAGTTTTCGTCTAAGGGATGGAACTAGAGGTTACAGAATTGCCACCAAAAATGCTATGGGTTTGAAGGATGCTTGCCTGAATAGGGGACACTTGCATGAATCAAAAGTGATAATCCATTTCCATGACATGTGGGGCACTGCTGTGTTCCAGGATGAACGTGATCAAACTTTGCCATACAACTCAGACATCGAGGGATGTCTGAGATTGCACTGACTTCCCGGCGTCACCACACCACTGGATTTCAGTCCTATCCTGCAAAAAACAGTAGGCATGGTACCTGCAAAATTGGGTATGGCAGGGAAAAGGGTGTTAATTACTTATAGCTTTTACTGGGAAGCTCTTAGAAGACATAAGAAGCATTAAGGTATTCGACTGCCAGCTCTGTGAGTGCATGTGACTGTGCTTTGATTTTCAAACAGGCTTTGACTGGGACAACTATCCTTCCATAAAAACCAGAGACAGAGAGAGAGCAGAAAAATTTCTTTTTCTTTTAAGTCATTTTCAAAACTTGGAAGAAAAAACAATACTCTTTTCTTTACAAGGCAGTTTTGCCAAGTTCACTGCAGGCATAAAATCAATTTCTCCCCGTTGAAAACTGCTTTTCATTTCACTGAGTTGTAATGTGTCCATGAGGGGCCGGGAGGTGGAGTTGTCTGTCAAGGCTGAAATAACTCTTGTTGGATCACTAGTTCTTCCTCTAAAAGTTGCCTGCCTGATGACACTACCCACTGTTCATATCAGAAATTATGAGAGGGAGCAGAAGGTTCCAAGACTTTATGGTAATTGCTTACTTGTTTTCTTAAGTTCACTAGATGCTGTATTAAACAAAATAAATAAATAAATAAAAAGTGGAATAGTTTAATAAAAGAGGATGATTTCCTGCAAGTGACAGAAAATATGGTTGTAAACCAGGAAAGACTCGCACTGTAAATAAACCAGAGCTAAAGGATGAATTGGGTAATAGCCACCAAGGCTCTTTCTGAGAGTATTCATCTGTCTGTGGCATTTGTCCAGCACAAACCAGATGGTATCTGAAGTGATGAACAATTCAAGTTACAGGAGGAAGAAGTCTCAGCTTGCTCATTAAAAACAAAGCAAAACAAAATTATTTTACTTACTGATCTTACCAATGCTGTCCAAGAGCTGCAGTAATGGGCAGTGCAGATACTTTGGGTATAGTCTCACAAAGATGAACTGGTACAAGACAGAGTTAAGTTGCTATGTTAGGAGTTATATGTTGGAATATACGGACTTTGGTGAACAGGAGATGCTGGATGTTGAAATAGACACAGTGCGTGGACAGTATTAGTTTTAATTAAATGCTATTGAGAAAATTGTGATATCAGAAATCACAGAATAATCCAGTGGCTAGTCATCAAAGATGTAGAAAATTCAAGTTCACATGTTTCTTCTGCTCAGTTAAGAAATCTCAGCTCATTTACAGAAGCATTCTGGGGACCATTTTCAAAAAAAAACAAAACCAATTTTCTTCTTTCTGTTGCATTTCTATTTGGAAATAAAAAAGTAAGCTGTAGCAAAACAGCTAATGAATATTAGCAGTAGAAAACCTAAGGAAATTCTCAGTTAAAAAAGGACAAATTAAAAAAGCCATAAAGCTCTATAAATTAGAAAAAGGGGTCACTGAAAAGTCTGCTTGCATTTTGTTACAGAAATCTTTGCTTTTCTTGAGATCGGCTGGGAAATCTACTTTTCTAGAAAGTGAGGGAAAGATGTTAAGATGCACAGTCTCCCTGGAATTGCTGTGGCACAGGGACTAGCTGCAGCTGATGAAAACAAAGATGCAAAAATGTTCAGAAACATGAAATCTTGGTGGTAAACAGAGTTTTAGAAGTGAGATAAAATAGTAGGTCTGAAGGAAGAAAAAGGACTATTAATAGTGCGTGGTTGGTGGACTAAAAAGACTGAGGCACCATTGTGAACACACATCAAGAGGAAAATTGTACTTAGTTAACATTTAGATTTCTTTCTTCAGATATAAAAGGACACTAATTGTATAATTCACAGTTCGTGTTCAGAAAGGGAAGAGATTTGCTGTGAACTAAAAGTCGTGCTACGAAGCAGCCGGGCAGGAGCGAAACCGGCAGTTCAGCACAATAGGCCAAGCATGAATTCCATTACCCCATGGCACGGCCTCTCAGAAAACAAAGCTCTCTGTACACTGCCCAAAACTGGGGAAAAGTCAAGCTGTGGAACAGGGAAGAGGATGTTCAGAACAGCAATTAGTCACCAAATAATGGGACACCCCTGAATGATGAATAAAACGCTCTACCTGTCTTGAAATCCACTTGTTAAACCAGTTAAAATCCAGGCAGTGGACGCGCAGAATTTCAATAGTCTGATAAACTGAATTCAAACATGTAAAACTTGAACTCTGAATAATTTGTTGAGAACAGAGGATTTTTGGAAACTCGGAGTGTCTCAGACTTCAAGTAGCTAAAAAATAGGCTTCTGCTTTGAGGCACTTAAGTCTAGGACTTCTTTTCTCAGAAGCCATGGCAGGTTCTCTAAAAGCTCAACTGGGAGCTAAAGAAGTTAAATTAGACCTCAGATTGAAAATCTTTCAGGTAATAGCTGTTTGTGTCTGCACACCAGTAAATACACCAGCAAAACAATGAGAGCGCTGACAAGGTTTTGGAACTTTTATGGAGCTCTACAAATCTTCCTCTTGTTTATCTTTCAACATATAAAGGTGCCTTCATGGAACTGAATAAAAGATCCATTTATCTATTTGTAGACATACAAATACATTCATTGAATATATAGATATGTCAGGCCTTATTTTTTTCAACTCATTTAAATTAAGAAAGAAGCTATTTTCTTACTCATCAATCAGAGCCTCTCAGCAAGGTTTGTACATCTTAAAGAAAAGAAGTGCACAAAAATGTTGTAGCAGATGTAGATCTTTAGGGGGTTGGCTTTTTTTTTTTTCTCTCTTTGTTTTCCTTCCTCCATTTACTGCATTTGTCTGTTGCCTCATTTCTCTCCTGGTGGCATCCCTACTCAGGGCAGGAGGGTTGGAACTTCCAGACCATTCTATGTTTTGTCTCTCATTCTGGGTTATGCTTCCAGTAATATTTTGACTATGCAAATATGTTTGTACTAATAAATTTCTTTTTTGTCGTTATTATTAATTTTTTTTTTTTAATCCCTGATATCTATACTCACTGGTGGATTCTGTAGCTACACTGCAGACAGTGTGAGGGGGAGAAACTTTTTAATCTGATATTCACATGAGCCACTTCCTGGAGGAAGGAGCCTCACAACTGTTGTTTTATGAAAGTAAATGGGAAAAACACTTCCTTTTAACAAAAAATTAAAGTCCTTGAAATGTATTTGGGTACTGATTCGTAGACTGGGAGGTTTACTGGTTACTGTTCTGCTCTAAGAGAATTACTTTGGATCAAACCTGCTACAAGCAAAATTGAGGAACAGGATTCCAAGGAACGGATCTGAAAATCAGGAGATGTGTTTGCAAGAAAAAATGGGGCCAATACTTTTATGTTGTGATCTCAGCTTCAATACCTTTTTTTTTTAATGTGTAAAATAAATGCACCAGGGTAAAACTAGTGATGGTAAGAGAAAGGCATGTGAATAGCAGAAAATGAGTCAAGAGTAAAGAAGCACTGAAAAGTGGTATTTTTTTGAATAAAAACTCAAAAAACATAGACCACCAGGAGGCAGAAGTGACAGAAGATGGGAGGAAGGTCCTCCAAACAGCATTTTTTTTTCCCATTAAAGCATCCATACGATAATAACAGAGAGAAAAGGAAACCACCTTTGAAATACTTGTTGTAGTTAAGAGGTCCAGAGGTGGAGGCTGTTCTTCGTGGTGTGGACTTCTCCTTTTTAATCATTTTTAGCATGTGAAAAAGGAAGAAGCTTCTGTGAGAAAGAGCATGAATAAAAGTGACATTTAAAATACTTCCCTTCAACTCCATTGTTTACTTAGACTCTTTAAAATTGAGATGTACAGGTCAAAGATCAGGAAAAAAAGAAATTTCTTACATCCTTCTAAAATGGAAACAAATTTCAATAGTGCAGGAATGAAACATCATTTTTCAACCAGCAAAACGGGGATAAAAAAAATCATCCCAGCTACTGATCTTCTTAACTGATCTTCTTGGACTTGGAAGGGCATAAAAAAAATTCTCACACAAAACAGGCGAATGGACCGCCACAAATGAGCAGTAAAACCAACACAATTGATTTTGGTCTCTGTTTTTAGTCAGAGGACAAATGCAAGTTTCTCCATGGAGAGGTTCTGACAATTTTTTTTCCTTTTTTTAAGCAAGACTAACAAAGTAAAAATGGGTAGTTGGGCACAACATTGGATCCCTACAGGCTTTGTTCTTAAATATTATGCATTTTCAAAGAGCAAACCACTGTGGAGTATTTTCACAGCACATGAACAGCTCTCAAAAAGAAAGCTGTGATAATGTGCCTACCTCCATCTTTTTCCAGTAAAACACAAAAACACAATACAAATTCTTCAGTCTATTCCAAACTTCTTAACCTGCAATTCAGTTTATTGACCAGGGAATAAGAAGCAATATTCAGTTTCCTCTTTGCCTTAGAGCAGTAAGAGCCAGCATTTTTGTAGTTACAGCCCTCAAAGCCAAGGTTGATCCCAGCTGGAGTTAATTGTCAAGAGAAATGAATTTAAATTATTTTAAAGTTTGTTTGTGGCAGCTGATGGTCTGTGGCAGTTACCATAATGATTCCTCATGCTATTCAATCACCTCTCTTTTGAGCTAACTCAGGTGTTTCTACATACCAGTGCTTGGAAATGAAAATGAATGTCTCTCACTGAGTTTAGAAGACCTTTTAAGTTCCAGTATTGAATTTTGTTTGTCCAAATTTCATCTAATTTCACTCCACATGCCTTACATGCTCTGGATCGAGACCCAGGACTTTTTGAAGGTGTGGGAGGTAGTAAACAGAAACAAAATTAAGCATTTGCAAAATGTTTTTAAAGCAAAATATCTGCAACACCATTGGTTACTTTACATAGGAAGGAAATAAGAGATGTTTAGCTCTAAGAAGCTGAATGTTAAAAATTTGTGAACCTGTGATAACTAAAATCACATCCTGCTCTCGTGGATTTGCTAAAGGTTAATAGGAGTTGAGCTAAGCCCTGCTAAGAAAGAGAACACAATTATGTTACCTTTTACGCTCTAACCCAGAAATATATGGCACAAAGGCAAACTATGGAGATTAATAAGATAACATTGTCAATGCAGCAGTCTCTAAATGGAATCCTTTAATATATATGCCCTAAAAGTCCTTAGGAATGTATTCAGGTAAAATATGAATATTACAATCTTTTCTTTCTGAGCTGCTTTCATCAGAATAAAGTGACTTTTGTGCTTCACTAAATGCCAGAGCACAGCAGATAGATTCACTAACCACAAAAGGAATTTCTTGAAATTATATTTAAATAGATGAACTAGTCTTCCTATAAGCTGACTGTAAAGGGTGTAAATAATTCTGACAGCATTCAAACTCACCCATGCATCTTCCTGAGATATCAGATATATACTTTGTGTCATTATTTAGTCGACCATTGTAGACTTTCTTTAGAAAAATCACCAGTGTCTGTCACTTTCCTGGAAAATTTCTGCTTTCTGTTTAAAGTGAACCATAAATGTCCCTATTCTAAAGATATTAAATTTCAGCACTTGCTCTGAGCTTCAGTAAGCCTACCCCTTCTTTAGGTACTGCTCATTCTCAGCAAGTATTCCTGAACACTGTAAGTGTTCAGCAGTATTTAGGAATGACATCTTAAAAAAATTTCTAGGTTGTTTTTTTTTTGTTTTTTTTTTTTTTTAATATAAACATAATAGAAAAATAATCAGTTTGATTGAATTTGTACCATCCCTGTTCTGGAAGGGTAGGATTCCGTGCCCGTACATGCAAAGGTCATTATAGAATTGGAGTTGAAGATACCAAGCTCATACCAGAAAATTCTTCCATATCAACATGTCCTAGGTCTCCATTTCTACAAGTAAATCAGTGGGGAGGACACTATTTCTCCATCACGTGATAAAGGTTTATATTTTTTTAATCATCCAGAAATTGCAAGGACAACTGTATGTTTTTCCTGCCTAAATCTGAAACTATTTTTGTTACAGATCTGTATAAGAGCTTTAGATTGTTTTTATAAATCCAGGTCCAGGGTTAAAACGTGTTTTTTCCATGTTGAAATTTCCTATAACTGTTGAGTCACAATGTTAGCACAAGACAGTAGAAAAGGTTCCAGACAGAAACTCCACTTTTATTTTGACAGAGTACCATGTTCTAAAGTTTAGAATATTATATATAAAACCAGCATACAATACATCTTCTTTATAAACCATTTTGACACTTTCTTGGGTTTGATGTTTGAAAACATTACAACTATTCACCTGAATACAGTTTTAAATCTTGATTCTTGACAGTTAAAGCCCAATATTGGAGCAAATAGTCTTAACAGCAATCATCAGTCCAGCTCAGCACACTCTGTTGTGATTATCTGGAAATCTCTTCAACACCTATTGTGAAAGAGATGAAATACTTTCAATAAACTGGTTTTTTTGTGACTGTTAAAAATACAAGCATATCTCCATTTCTATTATCAACATGCTAATTTTGCCTAATTAGTTTACCACCATAAAATTCTAGTACAGATGCATAAAGTCTTTCTAAAAATGGTGTGTACATACGTCAAGACAAGTTGTGTTCTATGTCCATTTTAATTTGTAATGTTTTATCTTTTCATATAGACTTATGTGGAAGAGGTTTAATTTTAGTTCATATTTTGTAACAATAAGTTATTTTGTTGGGGTTTTTTTGTCATTCTGATTAGGTTACAAACCTAGGATTTTAATAATGGCTTGGATCCCTTTAAATATATTGTTATATAAAACAAAAGGGTTTGGTTTTTTTCTCATTTTGGGCTATGGTTTTTAAAGGCTGTTCTGTGACATAACAAACCTCTTTGCCAGACCCTGATGAGCACCAATAAAGGCTGGATTACTTAGTAAGCACTCTCTCAAGCTCCCCATGATGGAAGTCATTTCCCTGGTCAGAAATGATGAATCTCGTGGCTTAACAGCACTACTGTATTGAAGAGAGGAGACAAGGCAGATTGAGATCACAGAATAGTTTGTGTTTGAAGGGACCTTTAAAGCTCACCTAAGTTCAACCCCCTCCAGTGAGCAGGGACATTTTCAACTAGATCAGGTTGGTCAGAGCTCTGTCCCTCCTGAATTTGAACGTTTCCAAGAATGGCACATCTACCATTAGGAAGCATGACATGAAATAAAAAAAACACTGCTTCTCTTTTCTCATTTAAGCTCTTTCTCGAGACTAGGTGGCTTGCTTTCTCTCCAGTACCTCCTCACAACGTACCTTGAGTCACACCTGAGACTTGCACAAGTTGCTCTTCATCGTAGTAATGAATCACACGTGAGCATAGCAGATGTTGGTCAGAGTTTTTACATCTCAACTTTATCTTTTTCTCAGGTTTATAGCACTACTACTTTTAGAAGAAATGCTGCCAGATATGGTAAAAGATGAAAAGTTGAATGTATTTTGGGATATTGTCTTCAGCCTCCAGTAGATACCAGCACTCAGGTGTTAGCATTCATTTCCCTGTGTCTCAGCCAAAGTCCCTGTGCTTCTGGACTCCCTTTTCTCTTGAGTCCTCTGAAGTGTTCAGCTGTTCTAGGGCATGGTGGAAGGCTTAAAATACACTATAAGCACTGAAAGTCTAAATACTCAGCTCTGAGAAGCCGTGCTGATGTGGGAGAAAACATCTCCATAGTTCTCCTGAGTGAGCAGAATTCAGCAGGCAAATAATACTTCTAACCCCACTGTATTTCCTCTGTATTTCACATGAAATTGTTAGTGCTTCTTCAGACTGGCCAGACTTTAATGCCCCCATCCCCTTCACTTGGCGAGGATTCTGTTACAAGGCAGGCACAGTTTCCTGGAAATTCCACTCTGCTGGACTGTTATATTAGTGGTGAAACACCAGTTTTTGCTTCAAACAACATTATCACACAGAATTACACTGAAAATGACATTTCAAAGCACTGCTTCAGATACACCATGAACACTTCAGCTCTTTGCAGGCTGCCCCTGCAGAAACCTCCAGGAGCTGCTGAGGGGGTGGATAAGGATCATGTCTCCAGGTGTTTGTATCAAATCACAGCGGAGGCAGCCTGGCCTTGAGTTCAGCAAAATCTTCTTTCAAAGGGAGCAGAGCTGAATGAACTGGAAGTCTCCCATTAATTTCATTAGTACCTGTCCAATAATGGGGGATGATCCTGCTTGAAAGGGCTAAGATTTACTGGGGGTGTGTCTGACATGGGCTCTTTGTCAGCCTTCACCCCGCTGTTAGCAGGAGGCATTTTGGGTTTTGTGTTGGGAAACAGATACAAGCAAGGCTGAATCATGTTAAATAATGCCCCTTCAGAATTATTCTAAGAGTTACAAAATGGGGAGGGAAGGCTATTTTATTTTGTAGCTGGTAAACATGTGAAACTAATTTTCTCTCCCAATTGTAGTACTTATAACACTGCAAAGAACTTTAGAAGTCTCTAAGAACTACTAATTTAACACTTCCTGAAAGTAATACAGGATTTTTTTACCAGTTGTTCTAATTTTTTGCCCATCTGAGGTTTTGTTCACCTCTTTTCATTACGTGGATACCTTGTGAGTATCCTGTGCTGTGATATACACTGCAAGATATGTTATTTTTTGTTCAAAATTAAAGACATTCCAGGTAATTTTACAGTTATAGGCTAATACCCAATCAAATAGGACCCCCAGTGTCTACACAACATGAAGCCCTGTAATTTTTATCTTTTTGACACAGTCTAAACTCCAGCAAACCCGATTCAATCTTTTATAGTGTTATATTTTGTACTTAGAGCAATTAAAATTGGTTCTCATCATTTCAGTGCATGACTGCATAAAAAGAAACAAGTTACACAATTTATTTTAATTAGATGTAATTTATACGTCTGTGTACAAAATAAAAATGAATAAATTTGTGATTGCAAACTGCCTAGCTCAATTTAAAAATGCATGAGATCTATTCCTAAGTTTCTACATTCAAGCTGAATTAAACATATAAGATAATCTTTAAAATGAATAAGTAATACAGATTTAATACCTTTTTCTGAAAAAAACCCACCCTCGAATACCTGGAAAATGTTGGCCCTCTAAGCTAAATTTTCATATGGTTATAGAAAACAGTTATGCATTTTAATGGTAAATTTCTATCCCAAAATCATAAATAAAACATGCATGTTGATACTAACATCATCTGCTAAAAAGTCTTAATGTATTGCAAACGAGATGAAAACTTCATGTTTTGCTGCTTAAAGTAAGAAGTTAAGGTATCAGTGTATGTTCTAGTCCTTTCTTGTTTTTAAAACAGTATCTTATGTTATAAATCTCATCAAACCCTGTGAAATTTCACATTATTTGGGACTTGAGAACTATTTCTGGGTTTGAATTCCATCTCTGCTGATGCAAACATGAGCTTGGTAAATTCTTTCTCAATCCATAGACGTTACTGAGGTTGTGTGGGGGTGCATAAATGTTCATAAGATGTGGGCCATGGATTTCCATCAGAATTTCCAGAGCTTGTTACAGATATGATCCAGGAATATCTGATCCAGATATGATCCTTCTATTTTAATAGAATTTCTGCATTCTAACGAAGAGTCAAGCTGGAACATGATGGAATGGAATGTAAAGAGAGATGAATGATGTAAATATAGTCAAATAGATTTTTATGTCTAAAAGAGCTGCTGTGCTGCAGAGGTTCAGGTCCCATGTTGTTGCTGTTGTATCCAGCCCTTCCACTGCACAATTATCTTGTTTTATGAAGAACATCTACATGCATTTTTCCACGGACATTTATACACTTGGGCTATGTAAATATCTATAACATAAGTGTTGAAGTGCTACAATATTGCTAGTATGAGGTACATTAATTGTTTAAGTAATTAACACTTCTTTTGTTCACCTCATATAATTTTTCTCAAACTGAGACTCCATTAGCTTGTTCTGTATTGTGTGCAGACATCAAGTCATTACAACAGTTGACACAAGAAAGCCTTGAGATGTGTGACACTAATTAAATCAAAATCTCCAAATTAAAAATAGGTTCCTTATAACTAATGAGGAGTGACCATCTACATGAGACAATATTCATTTTTTACTTCATTGATCATAAATTATTTTTAGTGGGTTGTAGTAAATCACCTAAAAAATCCATTAGCAAAGCTTTTCTGTCCCTGCAAGTACAAAGAATATTAATTATTTTTGCTGCCTGAAAACACACTTTTTTTTCTTCCTCTTCCTTCAGTCTTCATTGACAAATGTTTGCAAAGCAATTCTCCAGAAATAACCAGGGATTATAAATTTGCAATGGCTTTGCTTATGTAGGTACATACAAGGACCTTCCTTTGTATTCTGATACATCCTATGCGCAAGAGCTTAATAAAAGTGTGGTTTGGGTTTTTAATTTTTAGGGACTGTAACAAAGAGCATAAATTCTCTCACCTATGTGGTAAGTTTTACTGCTCAGCTTGAAGCTGTGGTCATTGAGAGAGTATATAAAAATACTAAAACTCATTGATCTGTAACTGTATTATGTCAGGCAGTTGTGATGTAAGATTATCATAGTGAGAATTGTTTTTTGTTTTTAATCAAAAATCACTGCCGTGCTGAGCCTTGGCAGGCAAGATAGAGACTTGGTTTTTAAGAAAAATTCATGCTAGAATTTTTGTGGGTTCTTCATTCTTCTTGCTTCCAAACAACAACCTGATATTTTTATTAGTATTTTCTGACTGCAAAGAGCTTGGTGGTTTTTGATAGCTTGTGTGAGATAATGCTTTATCTTCCATACTATGTAACTTTGCATGGTTATATTATTCCACTTATGACAATTTTAAATGAAAATTTTAAGGTGAAGGGTGAAATTTAGGAACATTGAAGAAATACCAGAGGTTTAAAAACTGTGTGAGACCCATTTCTAATATTTAAATTCACAATTCCAGGGTATTATAAGATGGGGAATGGAGAAGGTGATGTATGGTATTACCATGCTAGTAGGTCATATGTGCATATGAAGCAGCAGAGAGAATAGAATGTTTTGATTTAAGCAAAATGGCAAAATTTAAGATATTTACCTTAACTTTAGTAAAGGCCAGGTATTTAAATCATAAAAATATAAAACTTTTGGACTTTTGGTCCTTGTCTGTTCCTCTGTAAAGTTAGGTGTTTGCATTACCCTTTCCCCTAAACCTAATTTTCATTCTGGTACAGTGTGGCAGTCTTAAAGCACTATATATTTATTAATTGATTTATTATATTAATCTTCTGACACAGAGGGAAAGAATATTGGAACTCCCCAGGCTACTTCAGTCTCATTTCCTCTCCACTTCTCTTTGCCATCATTTGTTCTCTGTTTTTTCTGTAACTAGAGAGGCTGCAGAACAGTCAGTGAGGAGTAAGGTTTGGTGTTGCCTTTGTGGCCATGGATTTCACTGATCAGCCTTAAACTTGTTTTAAAAAAATAATAAAACAAGCAAACAATCAAAAAACAAACAGACAAACAATCACACTGCCATGGTATTCAATCCTTAGCACTGTTAAGGATTAAACTTAGCCCTGTTCAGTGGAAAATTACTCCAGTCTTGTAGAATTGTTATATTAGATATTTTTAGGCTGAGGAGGTGTTTTTTCCCTCCATTTTCCAGGTGAATTTTCTATTTGAGATAATTTTGGGATGCAAAATGTCCAGTTTAATTTAGGAATACAGGTGGACTTGCTTCTATGAGCTGATTTTACTGTTATCAGTCTGAATACCTCCATAGCTTTTATAGCTTTGTTAGGAACATTAATGTTAGGTGAAAACCACTTTTAATTCAGGTCCTGATTCTGGTGGCTGCTCTTGGCCTGACCACCCAGAGAGCATTATTCTGGCTCCAGCTCCATCCCAGCCTGTGTGCCCTGAGGGATTTTGGGATAATTATCCAAAACTGAGTTGTTTCAGAAGGATTTCCTCTACCTCTTTTTTCCTCTTCATCAGCCTTTGTGCAACCTTCAGCATAGCTTTTCTCCTCTCTCTAGTGACTATCAGCTCCATTGCAGTAGAAAGGATGAGTCCTGTGGCTCTGTTAATTATTTACATCTGTGTAGTGAAGATGAGCAAGTGTCTGACACACAGAAAGTAGTACTCAGGAAAAAGATGGCTAGAGGGAAAGTGTTTGCTGAGGGCCAACTTAAACAGAGCTCCTGACAGAGCTGTTATCGTGGCAGTATGCAAACAATGTTCATGGTTTGAAACCAAAAGAAGAATTTAAACAATTAAAGTTGCATAATCTTAGATCTTGACTGTCTGCTGTTTGATTTTGTGTAATCACACAGAGAAAGAGGTAAAGACAAGCAAGTGTAGAGCATCATAAACCCAATATCCATATGCTGTGTGTTGCACCTGTGAGTACATTTGTACATAATACCACTGCCGGTGCTAAAAGCCTGTCATAGGAATATAGAAATTGGAGTTTTGTGTGCCATATGAGGCTTGTTAAGCTTTATAATTAGATAACCTTTTGAACTATTTTGTCTACCATAACACACAAAATTGGAACCCATCCTTTGGAACGGGATTCTAATGTGGTTTTCTTTTTCTTATTTTTTTTTCTTTAATTACGAGTTTTTGAAGGACCAAATTTTATATCATAGAATCACAGAATCATTTAGGTTGGAAAAGTCCTCTAAGATCATCAAGTGTAACTGTTAACCCATTACCACTGAGTTCACTGCTAAACCATGTCCCCAAGTACCACATCCACACGCCCTTTAAATATCTCCAGGGACGATGACTCCACCACTTCCTTGGGCAAACTGTTCCAATGCCTGATCAGCCTTTTGGGAAAGAAAGTTTTCCCAATATCCAATCTAAACCTCTCCTGGTGCAACTTAGGCCATTTCCTATTGCCCTGTTCCTTGTTACTCGGGAGAAGAGACTGACCCCCATCTCACTAAAACCTCTTGTCAAGAGAGTTGTAGAGAGTGATAAGGTCCCCCCTTGAGCCTCTTTTTCTCCAGGCTGAGCCCCCCCAGCTCCCTCTGCTGTTCCTGGTACCCCAGACTCTTCCCCAGCTCTGTTGCCCTTCTCTGGACCTGCTCCAGCCCCTCAAAGTCTTTCTTGTAATGAAAAGCCCAAAACTGAGCACAGGATTCAAGATGTGGCCTCACCAGGCACGACCAATGCAAATCTTTGGTTGGATTTGGGAAACTTTGCCGAGTTGACACTCCTGCTTTTATAAAGAGAGGGCAGAGATGAGACACTTGTCGCTGGACGCATCAAGGCTGTGAGTCAGCGCAGATGACTGGTTTTCAAACTGTGGTGACTCAAAGCCTTCTTTTGATTTCTGAAGTTCTTAATTTTCTCTTTTGTTTCTGTTTGTTTTGGTAGTGCTTTCTACAGCCTTATCTCCTCTCTTACCTTTGGCCATAAGTTGTGAGGGTGTGCTATAGATATAGTAATTCATTTGTCACTGGCTTTATTCTTTCCTGTGAAGTATTATTTTGGAGTCAGTATGCTCTGTCTGCGAGGTCAGAGGCTGCAAACAACACAATACTTCTGCTACTTTCCTCTTCAATTGTCCACATCTTACTATGTTTAATATTCTCCTTCCTTCATGGACTGCTGAATACCTGAATTAATTAATTGAAGGTGACTTCAAATTTATATTAATTATCAGTCTACATGGTTGAATAAAGCTCATGGATAAAACTAGCAATGAATAAGGTGTTACTTATGATAGCTAAATCCTTGTTAAATATGAAATCCTTTCTTTGCATATATATGATAGCAGAGTAAAGATTTTAAGTAATTTCCATACATTTATCCCAATGTTTCAAAGATATTGAAAGTGTAAATCTTGTCTGTGTGAAAAATTACTTTTTTAAAGCAGTTATGAGACCATGTGTGTATCTGTAGAAATTAATATGTAGTATTCAGCCTTTTGGAAGATTTCAAAAGAGAAGTAGGAAGATTTCAAACATTTCACTAAAAAAAAAAAAAAAATAATCATGGAAGTATAGTCTCTTTTTCCCATTAATCTGTAATTTTCCCACAAAAGCAACTTCTAATGGCCATAACTTAGTTAACAGAGAGAAAAATCCTCACAATCTTACATGTGTGTTTGACAAGCCACATACTGTATTGTACCATAGTGCTTTTATTTAAGCCCATATTTACCCAGAGAGATCCCAAAATTTGTGTGGATTATTCTTCTGAAGAATATAATTGAATTCAAGAGCTGTGGAATAAGGTTTTGTTCAGGATAACTGCTCACTGTGGAGAAGATTCACTCCATAAAGACACTTAGGAGAGCAGGAAGGATCTGTAAGTCACTGATGTACAGCAGGAATGGGAATTTTGAAGACATCCTAGAGTTTGGTATAATTAGTTCTTATGGCTGGGGACAGCTCAGGATTAGAGCTGCTCAAGAGATGCCAGTCTTGAAGTAAATTGGATGCAGTGATGTAAAAGGGATGTACCACATTTGGCTGCCTTGTCTTTTAGTTAAAATTCTAACTAGTGGCCTAAGATGTTGAAGGAAAAACACTTTGTAAAAACTCAGCTGAGAAAGGCAAAGGTGAAAAAATAAACAGAGAAGTAGCAGATTTTATGTTTTTTTTTGTCACAGTTGTCAAATAGGAACGTCTCTAAATGAGTTGGCAAGAAGTGGGGAATGTGTTTTACTGTAATAACATTTTGTGGACTTTGAATTTGTGCTGGGCTCCCTAGTATGTCTCCTTTTGCAAATATCTTTTTTTTTTCATATTTTGTAACCCCTTAGAAAACTAAACATAAAAAGTTGTACCTTTACTTGCATTAAATTAGAGTGTTTCTAGAAGAAGGAAACATACGTCATGAAATAGTGTTCCTCCATAATTTTTACTAATAAACACTTCTATATTGTTTATGGTAAAAAAAGTTAGTGGAAGTAATCAACTTGTAGATTCTTGGTTGTATTCTCTGGTTTGAGATTTAGTATAACACTGCCTGAAGCGAGGGAATTTCGGTTTTCATTAAGCACAAGCTTAAGACAGATACCATGTCAGAAGTGAATGATAAAATGATAGTTCTGGTAGGGACCTTTAAAACTTTCTCATGATGGTTCTTTAGTGTGAAACCAGAGCTCGTGTTTGGTTCATCCCATTGTCTCCTGCTGGAGGATTCACGAGGACTCTCTTTCCATCCTTCCTGACGTAAGAGCACTTTCTCTGAAGTGAACTGCACTTTCTCTGAAGGGACTTCAACCTGTGAACTGCACGGGTATTGCCAAAATATGATGCCGTTTTCCTCTGTGCTTTCTCACATGCTGTGAACAAGCAGTGAGCGTGATACGGTGTGACCAGATCAGAAATGGTGTCCTGGCTGATTCAACAGCCGAAGAAACCCAGATCCAGAATGAATCTCTTTCCTTTGTTTAGCCTGCCTACCCCTGGGCACAGGCTGCTTTCTGGAGGATTTGGGGAAAGGAGTGGTGATCTGTCCACATGGCCATTCCAGGGCTGTGCCTAACCTTGGTACCCTCACTGGGTGCAATACTGACCCCCACCCATGGGTGAACACAGTACCTCATCCCTGGGGAGGTGCCCAGTGCTCCAGTCACCCTCCACTTGGGCTGGGCCTGCAGCCCAGGGGTAAAAAACTCTGTGGCCCTGGCTCAGCTCCTGCCACTCCGCTCTTTTCCCATTTCTCAACCATCTGTTAAGAGACAATGACTCAAGGAGACAGCTGGATTTTCTGCTGCCTGACCCAGTCTCTGAGCTGTGCAGCACTGCGTGAGCAATGCTGCTTCCATCCTCTTTGTCCTCCAAACAGCATCCCAGTAGGAGTGTTTGAAGCATCGAGATGGTGTATTACCATAATTGCAGCCAGTAGTTTTGACTATTTTTCCACCAACTGGCAAGGCTAGGAATTATTATGTCTCTTGAAGGGAAGAAAAGACACCATCCGTCTTTTATATTCTTTGTATTCTTGCACTGATGTAAAATACACTGAGATTATTTTGAAGAAGAACACTTTTAAATTCCTTTTCCTGAAGTTCACTTGATAACACTGCCAGAAGTGGATGTCTGTTAAAGGGAGAGGGAAGAGGAATAAACAAGATAAAAAGCTACTCATCTTTATTTGCATTAGACATTTCAAAAAGTGCAGCAGCTGGGAAGGATTCAGTGGGAAAAGCAAGTGCTGCTTCAAAGTATCACAACATGCAGCTTGCTTTGGCGTAATTTTTTTTTTTATTCAGTGAGGGTGGTAGGAATTGTGGGCAGAGTGTGCTTGGAACCTTCTGTCTTCTTCCACTGACATTGATGATTGAGACCTGTTAACTTTTAGAATCATTTTGAGAACAAAATAAGTCACAAAACTTCTATAAAACTGGGCTTTTTGGGACTAAAGTTCATCTACATTTTTAAGTCAAGTTGACTTCCAAAGCATCATGCTTGTAAACAAACACAAAGTACATATGAATTTATCTTAATCATATGAATAAATTAATGGCTTCTAATCTTCTGCTTTCACAAGTGGTGCACAAAATTTCTCTCGGAAAAAAACATTATGAGTAATACTTCCTGAAGCATATTTCAGTTTCCCCTCCTATGTTCCCAATCAAAGAAATCTAATTAGGAGACTCCCCTACTATACTTTGAGTTAGAGAATGTATTTAAAATTGCAGGATGTTTGTGTGCTGAAGGAATATTGTATTTTAAAAGCAAGAAGCATCAAATTAAAATTAAATCCCAAAATCTTGATAGAAAGGGGCATATCAGACTAGGCTATTAAGATTTTAAATGCTAATTAAGAGATTCATTCTTTTCACTCATAAAATTTAGAAGATATATATATTTATTTATACAGTTTTGGTCACAGATCTCAAGCTTTCCGTTTGATAAGGTATGAAAGCCCTTCTGCAGTCTTGGGTTTATATGTAAGTAATGCAAGTACCATGGTTGACATGTTCACAGGTCTAATTTTTTTTTAAAGAATGTTCTCAATTTTAGAAGAAAAAAGATTTTTTTCACTCCTGACCCCCTATCACAGTTACTCTAACACAATAAATAAGCAAGTTATTACTGGCAAATCAGAAAATTAGTTTGGTTTTGTTAAATGTTTTTTTGGGGAGGGGTTGTTTGTTTTGTTTGTTTGTTTGTTTTTAAATCAATCAGAACCCTTTCTAAGAGATAAAGGAAGGAGATCCCTGAACTCCCTCAAAAATCCCTATACTTTACACTTCAGAGATAAGGGGACAGAGATAAGTGATTGCAGCGGGGGAGGTATCCCAAAGGGAACAATCATAGCATCCTTATACTCTCCCTGCCATCCTGGGCTGTGCAGTTCCAGAGGCAGACTCCTGGGGTGGAGCAACAGTTTTTCTGATCTAATGCAGCCATAAATATGTGACATTTATATGTAATTTCATAAATATCTACAATTATCTGCATAGCGCAACAGTGAAAGTAAATACTGGTACCTGTTACTCTTGATATGATTCTTGATAGGCTATTCACAGGACAATTGAAAATCTTAAGATACGTTTTAGTGTCTGCAAAGCTTATTTCAGCAAATGTAAAACACCTGTATTTTGGGGAATAATCCTCTGACCCATTGATTTCCTTTTAATTACAGGAGTCATTTCTTGATGACTTTAATTCTCCTAAATACACTCATGACAATGCAGTAAAATCTGCAAAATTAACTAATACATGGAGTGATGCCCTTAGCTTTAAAAAGGGAATGAAGTGTAGAATTTTCTTTGTCTTGCTGTGGATGTAAAAACACGTATAAGAAATTTTCTATCTGGTTTTTTTTTTTAGGTCCTGAGGAAGCAGATTTCAAGTGCACCCCGAATTTTGTCAGCTGCATTGGTACCAACAAATGCATTCACTTGTCCCAGCTCTGCAACGGTGTCTATGACTGCTCTGATGGGTATGACGAGGGAGTTCATTGCAGGGGTGAGTAAATGTGCTCAGGAAAAATTACTTTAAGCTGGAATCTTCTATTGTATTTTAATTTTGAATTCAAAGAGAACCAGAACTTACTTCTTTGGAATACATATACATACATATATATGTGTGTGTGTGTGTGTGTGTGTGTATGCATGTAACAACCAAAAGCAAAACTCACAGAGACATATTTTAATATTATTATTTTAATGTTATTATTTTAATTTTATAAATATTTTGCATGAAAAAAATGCAAGTAAAAGCACAAGTTTTCAGACTTCATGAGTTACTAAGCTTGTGTGATGGAGATAGTTATATCAAAAGAAGGATGAGGAAGCTGTTTTGTAGTGAGCAGCATTTGAGCAGCACACTGTTTGCCAGGATATTTTTTTTCCTTATAACTTTTTTTTTTTAAACAAAAAAGCAAAAGAAAACCACTGAAAAATACATTAAATTTGCTAAGAGCATTATTTTGGGTTGAAGACCTGCTTTTGGGAAGATTTTACTCTAATAATCTACTGTTTAAGAGTGTAGTTACCAAATTCTGACAGTAAGAAATCTTGAGCAGAAGTTGGTGGAGGTCAACTCTTTTAATAGCTCTGCTACTCAGGTGACTTACTGAGGTCTGCCTTGGGGATAGTTATAAGTCCAAATCTTCGATACCATGAGTCAGTTCTTTTCTATCAGTAGATTTCTAGATGAATGATTGTTGATGATCCTCAACAGATCTCTTGTTCAAAACCAGAAACTCAGAGACAGGTCCTGGGACTTTTGCCACAATCCGACATGACAATATACAGTAAAAGATACAATTAATGGTATAGTTCAGAAAGTTAAATTAGAATTTAAAATTTCATGTGGGCGTATTTTTGGAGCTGTCAGAGTAAAGTCTAAGTCGGCACCAAAAATAAGCCACATGGAAAAAAAACAAATTAAAATAAGAAAAAAACCAAACGCCATCTGGAGTTAATCAGTGTAATACTGCTGACTTCACAAAACTACCAATGGTTATTTTTATATAACCAGGTAAGGATACAGGCTGTCATAAGATATATGACAGTTCTTATTCACAGTGATAGGAATCATTTCTCTTCTTGAAGGCTCAACTTCTGATTAGTCCTTATTCGATGAGCATTGTATAAAATTAAAATTTGTGTCAGCATCTTGGTTTTAGCACTGGTCCCAGAATCCAAAAAAACCCCAGAAATTAAACTGGCCAAAGCAGTGTTTGGCCCATACTGAAGCCTTCTGATGATGCAGGTGAGTGTTTTTCAGAGGACAGCATTAATCCATTAAGCACTGTTTAAATGTATAGTCTTCAAAAATTCATGTATTTGTATAAATTACTCTGGGTTAAATGGCAGAGGATTAAAAACTTCCAGTGCTGAAAAATTATTGCATTATAACTGTCTTGTATTTTTATTGTGTTTTAACTCTTTAAATCAGGACACTGAAGTAATTAGATATGAATAGGCTAAAAATAAAATCCTGTGTTAGTGGAAATTAAATACGTTTGCCTTTCATTGTAACATTTTGTACATGTAGCCTGTACTTTGGAATGGGATAGCACATAAAATACCCAATCTTTATTCATGTCCTTTTAATTTAAGCTCTAATGCACCTTGTAAGGTTGATGTTGATTCCCACTCCTTTCTTTATTATCATACATGAATATGAAAACTGCCCAATGGAAAAATTAATGTCTGCTCTAATAAATCACCGTAGAGTTTAGTTAAACACACTAAACAAACATTTAGTCTCTGCCACTCAGAGCACGTAGGTAATGAAGTCTCGCAGTACCTCATCTAGGAAATGGTTAACAGCTCATTAATACTGATTTTTGTGGAAATTACATATTTTGACTTGCTTATTAGAGGCAGCCCTGGAAATTATCAGTGGACATGTTTCTGTCAACACAGAAAATAGATACAGAGAACAGTAATTTTACATTATGATCACGTGGTTTGATACAAACAACTGCTACTGATGTGTCATTACATTCCTATGTATTTTAAATATTTGGTATGAATACTTTATAGTTGTAATTGTTCTCTCTACATATATCAGAACAACGCTTGGGTAACCATTGAATCATTCTGCTGTACCTTCTGAGTCTTGAACACACAAATCGTATATTTAGCTCATATATGTGGCCAAAAGCTGCAAAGTGACTGCAGATATCCAGCCAAATAGCTTTTTCCTTATATTAATCACAAAAGTGGCATCCTCAATATGTTCCACTTTAATTAACATCATTCATGTGAAATTTGTGATTGAAGAAGATAGCAATTTTCAATATTCAATTGCAAACAACTCAGTTGGTCACAGAGTTGACGATTTTAAAATAATCTATTGCTGGTGACACTGACAGTGCTCTGTAAAGTCACACTCCAAGCACTAGGAAAATAAGTTATGTTGAAATATCGGGGCTGTGACCAGGGTAAAGACCATTTCAGTGCACAGGTCACTCTAAAGGGGTGAAAGCTTCTAGTAATGTTTAAGAACTAATGGAGATTAAGCATTCAGTAACTGAAACTATTCTAATTTCTTTCTCTAAATTTAACATTCTTATGTTAATTCGTTGCATTGCAAATTTTAGGGATATACTCAGGCATGCACCTTTCCCTGGCAAGTGAAAATATGGTCATATCTGCAGTGTGAAATGGTAATGTATGGGAAATTTCAAGGAAATAGTAGTAAATACAATGACATTCCTGTCTCATCATCTTTTATTTCAGACACATATACGTTTTTGCTGGTGAATGTAATGCATAAATTCAGGAGGGGTTGTGGCAATGTGAAATCAAAAATGTTTTATTATGTATGGTTGTTTCAGATTATGTGATTCAGTGTCCTTCTGAGGAGAGGAGGGAGAGTAGTTCACTGAATTTGAAACTCAGAGCATATCATAATGATAAGACATCTGTATTTGGATTCCTTGTTATTTTTTGACTCATTAAAAATCCTTTCAAGAGTCTGAATAAACAAGGGATCACAGTATCTACTAACCCTTTCTATAAAGCTTAGACTGGGATGGGACTGTTAAGCTTTCTGTGATTTATCAGATCCAGTCCTGCTCAGTGGGGGAGTTCCTGCCCATCAGCTCTTTGGAGGGTTGATAAGGCTCAGATAAAATTTACCAATGCCCAAACTAAAGCCAAGCTCGAGTAGTTCTAATAGAAGACAGATCCAGAGTTACTCTTGACAATTAAGCTTCTTTCTTCGGCACAATTCTCCAGGTTTGGCTTTGTTTTTTGTTTTTGTTTTTTTTTTTGAGAGCCAGGCCTTTATTTCAGTTGCATTTGCAGCCACTTTTAAAGCTCAGCCATGCAATGAGAACTCTTCTTCCACGGGGGAGCAGCCAAATTACTGCAAACTTAACTGTTTAGCTCTGAGTCTTTCCTTCCTTCGCGTGGTTCATCCCAGTCCCGCGTCCGTAAACCCTGGATGAGCTCACCAGGGGCATCGCTGCAGGGGGCTGGGGCTGGCTGGGTCAGTTAAAGCTGGTGTCATGTGGCTGCAGCTTGTGCCAGTCTCTCATTTTGAGGTCCTTTTGAAGGTTAAAATACCTCTTCTTCTTCCTTTTTTTCTTTTTCTTTTTTTTTTTAAGTTTTAGGAAGAGCTTAGGCAAATATCCGTCATGGATTAGTTGTGGTAACCTGGCCTTGAGTAGGTAAAGGGTTAAATACATCCTTAAGATAATTTCTAGAGAACTACAATCACATTCCCATGAATCTTAGGAAAGGTGTTTTACAGGGCTGCAGAGGTGATCTGTGCAGTTTTATAAATCAGTGCTTTTGATATGTATGTGTATGGCAAAATATTTGAAAGTGGTATGCCAAAATTGGGTTTTGATCTGTCTCAGAGCTATAGGAAACTTAAACTTTTACAGAACTCGGAGATGTCCTTTTTTAATTAACTAAATTAAGGAAAAAGTTGTTATTATTATTATTATTAATAGCTACTGGAATAGCTGTGCTAAAATTTTAGATATTCCAGCCAGAAAATGCTAAAAGAATACTGAAAAAAATACCAGCACAAATAGAATCCTTCCAAATCCTCAGATTATTTGGATCTTTACTTGTGATCTGAACCATAATCTCTAAAATCTATAATCAATAAAATACTAAAAAACAAACTCTGGATCATTTAGTGTTAAAAACCTGCGGAACACATAGAGAAGATTTGGCCGAAAATTGTTCTGTTTGTAGCAGCCTATAATCAGAGTATTACTTGCCTGTTTAGGCTTTTTGAATGAATTGTTATCATAAGATGAAAATAAATGCTGCTATTACTGAATCATGTTTTTGTTCTGGTCTTCTACAGCTGGAACACTGGGAAATTTTAAGTAGGGTTTACCAGAGGGGAAAATACAAATTTCAGAATTTCATGGAAACTTCAGGCCTTTCAAGAATAAGGAAAAATTATAGAACTGAAAGTTAAGGACCTTTATTTAGATCATAGTCTTACTTTTTTAAAAAAAAAAAAAAAATTTTTTTTTTTTTTTTTTTTTTTTGTTTCTCATGAAATTGTATAACAAGGCAACGAAAAAAACCTAAAACAGTCAAGAATTGTAAATGTTGCTCCATTTTCTCACCTGCCTGCTTCTGGAAGGAATGCACACCGGCAAAAGAATTCCCTGTAACTTGGTTTGCTCTGACAAGCTTTAAATCACTCATCCTTTAAGAATGTGATGTACAAAGTGTCACATGAGGTTACTGAATCCTTGGGGCCCCAGGAAATCTCCCAGTGCTCCTGATGTACCAGTGGGGCTGCTAAAACCATCAGGTAACACTGGGAATGATTCCCAATGTTTTCAGTATCAAGGTTTTTACTTGTGGCTGAGACAGAAAAGAGAAGAAAGTGTAGGCACTAAAATAAAACAATCATAGGTGTTTTTGCTTTGCAACAGGGCTGCTACTAAGGAGCTACGTTTATTTTGTGTTCTTTGGTATCTCCTCATTTCACCATCCAAACATCCAATTTCTTGTGCATTACTGTCTTTCCCATCCTTTTGCCTTAATAGAGCATGATGTGGCTCGTTGAAATTAGCCAAGGTCATTTAGTCTATTCTGCTGTCAAGACAAAGAAGTGATGGGCTTGGTGATTTAATAACTTTCCATCACAAAATCCTATTGCAGAAAAGCAAATTAAAGGAGGCTGGTGGGGGGATAGAGCAGTGGAAGACATTTGAGTGATGTGATTTCATCCTACCTTTATGGGCTGTTGCTAAAGAGGTTTTTTAGGCTAGAATTCACAAATGAACAGTCCTGTTAAGGTACCAGCATTGACTGTGTGGCAAATTAAGTGTAGGATTTAAATGTTTGGCCATATATGATGATAATATACAATGACAGATCACTATGTAGTGCATGGTTTGTAGAGAGTGTTGTAGTCCTGTCCATTCAGGGCGAAATGTGTATCTTGTCTGCTCCCAACCAGTATTTCCATTTCAGTTGCAGTATCCATTTTCCTGTGAGAAAATGTTGAATACTGTTCCTTACTGGCAAAATCAAGTGTTGGTCAGGCATGGCCTCCCTGAATACAAACACTGGTTAGTTTTCCTATTTTGAACACATATTTAAATACATACAATTTCTTCAGGTCACAGAAACCACACTTACAATAGGAAATGCAGTGTTGGATGGTCTCACCATGGAGTTCTTTGTTATGAGAGAGAGGAGTAAAGATTTTAACTCAAATATTTCAGTTTTTCTATGATCCTGTTGCCTAATAAAATGCACAGATGTAGCAGACGTTTATCTGTCATGTTTGATACAAGATGATGGTAGTTAAAAGGTCCAGTTAGTCATGGTGGTAGTCAGGCTCATCTTCAGGGCTGCACAAATGTGATGAAAACAGCTACAGAGTGACATAGAGGATGTGATGGAATGATCAGAGAAAGCTTTGTTCTACTTCCCAGGGATTTAGGTTGAATGGTTTTTATTGTTGCCTGCTGTTACTGTTTTGAGGCTGCCCTCTGTTGAGTAAACAAACATTGAAACTCTTACTATAAGCATCCATTTTTCAGTTTTATTCAACACTTTTATTATCTTTCTGTCGATTAACTGTGTAGAGTTACCTGATTAGTTTTCCCTGTTAATAAACCAATCAGCTAATAAAACTCTTTAAGGAACTATCTTATGTAAGAATTGTGAGATGCTTTTTGTAAGAATAAATCTCAAAATACTTCTATGAAGATAAATACTCTGGGCATAGTCTCTGTATCAGGAGTTCCAGATATATTCACATGGCAAAACCCCTGATGCTCACAAACTCAGCCTGTGAGCAGGAATTGTAACTGCTGCCTGGCTCCCATTAGTTCTCATCACAGGGTAAATCTTAACTGCACTTTCAATATTTAGGCATCAGAGTCAGCTTTTCACCGAGGAGAGACTTGAGGCCAGGCACCAAATGCTTGCAAGACACTGGTAACCTTGAGGCATAGGGAGAACGAAGCACTAGGTCTGTCTTCACTATCACCTCCAATATTCAGGGAGCAGGGATAGCTTAGACATACTGAATTCTTATTTAGAAGGAATAATGCTTTTTTCAGTTTCCTTTTGGGCATTTTTTTCTTTTTTAAGATATACAGAAACTATTAAATTTAGACCTATAGCAAAATAATTTAATTAATATTTCTTACATTAACTAATAGTAAAATTATATCTGCTGAATAAAACCACATCTGAGGTGTCTGTCCATCAATAAAACATGTCATTAAATTTCCACGGCCTCTTTTTCCAGTGACATTATTTGCCTATTCATTACTTCAAACAACAGTTTTAAAATAATTGGGCAACCTGGTGTTTGAAGTGAGGAATAAAAAATTGACAGGCACATGTGCTGAAAAACGTGATTTGGGTCCTCCTAGAGCAATTTATAATGTCAACTTAAATTTGCAGAATGGTATCAAATTGAAGACAGAAGAGAAGCAAGAAAAGAGCAAATTCTGGGGCTAACATCACATAATTTGTCAGAAGTGTAGTTGTCAGTTTTCTGCCTCGGGAACCCTCAGCCAAGCTACGTAAGGAGACTTGGTTTCAAGTTCTTACACTCCTTGCCTGAGGGGATTTGACTTCCCAGCTCCTTATCTTCCCAAGGTGAATAAACAAATGAGCAAACTACAAGCTGTTCTGCGTGGGGGGTACGTTTGCTCCTGGGGCACTTTTCCCTGTGCAATAAACAGTTAAACATTTATTGTAGCAAACACTTGAAGCTCCAGGAGACTTTTCCTTTGTATTCTCGTGGCAAAGAGTCAATTCCAGTCTCTTGCTTGTTCCCATCTCAGCAATTAGTTGTGTGTTGGTAACCAAAGTGGTAAATCCTGGGAGCTGGAGTAGGTGTATTCCCACCTGGAATATATAATGCCTCTACACAACATCCACCTGCCTGATCACCTGTATAGGGAATAAAGCATATTCTGACTTTTCACAAAATGGAATTTATAGCTGAAAAGAAGAAAATCATATTTTTTTTCTTCTAGACAAGGACTTCAATTTCTTACCATTTCCCACTTCTTGCATTTTTCAGTTTTAAGCTCATGAAGCTGTATAATCAAAAAGTCTAAGTCATTTTCAAATTGCGTAATACAGTTTAAAAATTAAAAGTTGCCATCATTTCTGAGACTATGATAAACAAGTCAAGATGTCACCAGCAATTTTAAGTGAGATTGATACTATTCAGTGGTGTGAAGAAGTTTGCTTTGACACATTGAGAAATAACTCTTGCTCTTCCTCTCAGAAGCAAGAACATGCACAGAGCGTACAAAAACTGGTTTTCAGAATTCATTATATCCTCTCAGATTTCAGTCATTTCAGTTCTCCACAAAAATCTGTGTCGAGAAAGTGTGACTTAATCTTTAACTCACAGGAGCAATGCCTATAATTTACCTGTCAAATGTACAGATTAAAATACTGTGAGATGAAATAGAAAGAGTTAAAAATTGTGGGAGAAAGGAAAAAAAAAAGTGGTACCATGGGAAAGTACAGACAGTAAATGGCAAGTAAAAAGAATCACTGGAAGCAATCAAGTAAGAACAGAAACTGGGAAAACACAGAGACCAGTCAGTAACAAGGTTCAGAATAAGCCTTTATATGAGGGATAGTAAAGCAGACCTGTTTTAAGTCAGTATTCTCTGGGAGTAAGTGCATCAAAGAGTAGGAATGTGTTCCCACTGTACTGACTCATATAAGGAAAGAGTTTGCCAGTAGATCCCATAACCCGAGAATATTTTGTCTTTTGTAAAAATGGATGTATTGAAAACATCATTGCTGTGCACAGGCAACAGACTGTAAGCAGTGTGCAAGTAGAGAAAAAAATAAATTGTTTACAATGAGATCTGAATCCTACCGGAATGTTAGGCAACATTTTCTTGATTTTAGGTTTCTGAACTGGGCCTATCTGAATCAAAAAAATGTACTTTTTTTTTTTTTTAATCACTCATATTCAAGTGCTGTTTAATCATTTACATATGCAAAGGTGATTGATTCATTGATTTGGGAACTTTTTTCTGAGATAATACTCCATCTGGAGAAGAATGAGCCATATTTAAAGTTCAGGTTGTGACCTGACCCACTGTGCAAATCAGTAATGTTTCCTGTTGAATAAGGATGCTGTAGTTGTATTGGCTGCTCTCTGTCTCTTTTCCAAGGGTGGGATATCATGGTAGAACATATCCTGTGAAACCAAAATTTCTGAGAGTATATTTAGCATCTTTCTAAAATATTTTTTGGCTATGTAGTCTTTTTTAAAATCAGTTTACATGTAGCAAACTATTAAAAATGCTGTTTGGAAGATAACATGTACATGGAATGGATTATTGGAACAATGGACCATTGTCAGCCTTCCCATTTTCTCAAAGAAAGTGATGACCACTAAGAGGAGGAATTAGCAGCAGAACATATAATGATTCCAAAAATAGGTTTAGCCAATGCACAGTGACACTTTTCTGACTTTTCAGCTTGGTTTCTGCACTCTTGTGAGGTTCCTTAAGAACTGATGTCACATTCCAAGATCAATAAGAGAGAAAATATCTGTGTTTTAAAATAAAAGAATAATTCATAATAGTTTAAGCCCCAAACACGTCTCTTTGCCCCACTGCATGGAAGGTCAAAATCCTCACTCATTAAGAACTAAATATGGTCTTTTAAACAAATGTCCTGTTTAATTACCAGCAGGCAATCCAGCACAATTTGTTGCTGTCTAAGGTACTTTATATTTTCTAATGGTCTTGCATATTTGATAGCCTCTTTCAAAATCATGCATCAGACTGAAGACATGCCGCTTGGTTAATTGACTTTTTTCCCTCTCTTAATGATGTGCATCTCCTAGAATTTTAGCAGAGGTGAGTCCAGCTACAGCTCTTTGCATCAGTTCTGTGCACTTCTCACACAACTACAAAGGCAGCGGGGCCCCAGCCAAAGCCTGCTGACCCCCAGGGGATCTTTTTGGAGTAGGGACACAGGAGCTGTGACCTATTGACTTTGAGAAAAGTGGACATGTAAGAGATGAACTGCCTTTTGCTGAAGGATGGGAGCTGTTAGTTGCTCTGCCCCATTTTTCTGGGAATCTGGAACACACACTGCCTGTTCAGAAATGTTCCTTGCATATTTTTTTCTCCTGCTTTTAGTGGTATTTTACACAGGCAGATAGTGATAGGACAAAGGGGTATGGTTTCAAACTAAAAGCATCTATCCCAAAATAATACCTTGTGCCCTGAACTGGTTGTGTCATGATTTTTATAGTAATTCGTTTAGTTACAGTCTTCGTTATTGGCTTATAATTTATTTCTTAAAAATAAACACCTCCATTTAATGAGCATTCAGATCTTGTTTACTTGCTAAAGTAAATTCTTGAACAAAACCGATATGAAGTCACATTTTTTGTTCCACTTTACAGTATTTATGGTAGAAAAGTTCCACCTGCATTCAAGGTATTGTAGAAAGGGACACGGGCTTACAGATTAAAAAAAAAAAAAGAGAATAGTTCACAATTCTGAAGTAGCAGAACATTTAGTTGTCTTTTAGCAAATTGAGCTTTTTTAATCCATTGAAGACAATGAAGCAGAATTTCATGAAACATTTATGTGCAGGTAATTTTTAGGTTTCTACAAGAAAGACATGAATATAGTTTTAAATTCTCAAACTAATGGCATGCACTGACACCAAGAGGATAAGAAAGGATGGGAGTAAGTTCTGTTCTGCAAATTGTTACATAAAATGAGCACAGTTACATTAAAACAAAACTGTTCAGACATGCTGAGGACTCGCATTTAAGGTGTGTGGTAACTAAAAATACTTCTGTGAAGCACAACTGTTCTGCTTTCTGCCATGAGCTGACACTTAAAATTTATGTTAAAAATTAATCAGTGGATTGCTCATAAATTTAAGTGGACACGGTTTGGGGCCCATACTTCTGCTTTTTGGTAAATTTGGATGTCCTATGATGGGGAAAAAAAAAAGGTAAAGTGCTATAGTAGACCTTCAGGAAAACTTGGGGTGACTTCCTGCCCTTCACGTGGGATGTTTTGATTTTTAGTGAAGAGAAAAAACTCCAAACCCTAAATCTGATGTTGGTCACAATGTCTGTTAAAACACTGTGCTCTTCAAACTGTAATTTCCTCCTCTTGAGCTTAATGAAAAAAAAAAAAAAAAGCTTTAAATAGCAACATGGCTTTTAGTGACATGATGTGGGTTACTGTTCAGATGAGGTAAAGAGGATAATGGATGCTTCCTCTCATACATGGCTCGTACACATATGTCTTGTCTGGGTTTACAAAGGAGAACTAGATGGAAGACAAAAAAAAAGGCCCTTACATGATCCCCACAAAGAATCAGCCTTTCTGCTGTTTGAAAACTTTTTGAAGTCCACCAGTATGTGCCAGATGTCTTGATGTTGTCTTAAAACTATAGCAAAGACATGAATCATTCAAGTGCTAAAACTATTAAATTTGTGGGATACAGATTTCATATCCAATGCAGAAATTTACAGTCTCGTGATTTACATCCCTTAAAAACTCCATACGTTACTTGTAATAAAAAATTTGTTCTGCCACTCCAGGAAATTTTTCCTTTCTGGTGCCATAATGGTTGACAGCTGGGAGGAACCATTTGGAAAATGCCTCGGGTTTTCCAAGACTCATCACAAAGTCAGAAAGAACCCTTGCTGTGCATCAAAGGATATACACTGTACATATGATACCTCCCTAAGGATGGACATAAAATCATATGCAAGTTCCCAGAAAGCAGCCAGAGAGAGAAGCTGGGTCTGAAGTAAAGTCACACAGAGCTGCCCAGCAGCTGGGTGGTTTTGAACACCAGCTCTGTAGACATCTGTGTCCATCCTGACATAAAAGAAGCCATAAATGCTTTCAAAGTATTTGTCTCTCCAGTATTTGCATGTGGAAAGTCATCCTGTTCATCTTATAGAGCCACTGTTGGTGTTCACCAAAGAACCCAGGAAGCTCTTTTCAATATATGGGCTGGAAATTAAAGTAAAAATTACTGTTGGCTCACATTAGCACGAGTTACAATCATCTCCCAACCAAAAGTAATGTGAGTGAAATACAATTCTTGTTAACTGGTGCATCTGCAGGCCTTTGCTTCTGACTTCAGCTGTGAAAGTGCTGCTCACATCGTTCTTTTTCCCTAATGAAGGCACAGCTGTGCATTTAGGGGCTTGACAAAGAGTGTGATTAGGAATTCTAGACTTCCAAAATAATTTATCTGCCTTCAAAAAGAGTTGTTGTTAGCGACTAATTCTTGGTGATACGTTATTGTCTCTTGTAGAGGGCATTTTTGGTGGTAGAAGCACAGAAAAGATTAGTAGCAGTTTAGTAAATCATTGCATTATCCAGAATTTATTTGATGTTTCGTGTGATTTTGAGGTCTGGATGAGCAAGTCACAGACTCCAAATTATCTAAAACCATTTAATTCAAACAGAAATTTGGGAGGGGGGGTTTCTTCAGGTTTGGTCGGAATTGTTTTGTCATTTCTTGTCTCGTCGCTGGTGGTGGTGCTGCCTCAAGGAGAGGTGGACTCAGCTCAGCCATCCCATGCTGACTGTGCAAGAACCCACTGTGCACTGATCTCCTTCAGCTGTAATACATGTTCTATCCTGAATTTCTGCTCAAGAGCTTGTCTCCCTGCATAAAAGGGTTATTAATGGAGACAATAATCTATTTGGACTATGTAAAACATGTCAGAGGTTTCCAAGGAGCTGACAGTGCTGATGTTCAGCACTGTGAGTTCTGCTGGCAAGTAGCTTGGAAATGTTGATTATAGTGCTCAACATACATCAAAGATGCGTTTTGTACCTTAGGTGTAACAGGGACTGTTTGTTGTGCTAAGCTGACCTGTGCTAGAGAAAATGTAGTTTTAATTTTAAAAAGCCACTACTCATTACCTCTCTTTGGGCAGTCCCATCATACCTGGAAGTGTGACCATAACTGAGGCTTGCATATTTGTAATTCCAGCATGGGGGAAAACTATAATCAGAACAAAGTTGAGCACTAGTAACAAGCTGATAATTCGGATTTTATAGATTCTACTGCAGTTATACATATGTATTTCTAAAGACCTTAGTGCAAGTAGATGCTGGGGTTCAGCTGTCAGTCTGCAGCACAGCCTGAGTACTTACTCAGTTTGTACTTTGGTTTTTCTCAGGTGAGCTACCAGTGAGCAAGACTCTTACACAGGTATTTTTGGCACAATTAGTGGTTTTCTTGAGCAAAGCCAATAGAGATATTTTTTTATTAGTGGAATTTTCTAGTTAAATTTGGTAAGGAAGGTACTTGCATCTGGATGTTAAAAATTACATTCCTGGGGGAAAAAAGTGCGTGGGAAAACTATAACATGATGATGGATTTTGTTCTTTCTTAATAGGCATTAGCCAACAACTTGGGGAATTTTTAATAAAAACTAATCTTAATAGTTTTAAATTTTGCTGCATACAGAAGACCAGAATATTTGTAAATTAAAATTTGAAATTTTGAAAACAATTTGATATTAGCCCTTTAGCAAGACATCACAGAGACTCTGCCCTTTTAAATATGAATGTAGGCTTTGCTGGTTTTCCAATGCTCATGTATTTTAAGAAGAGAATTGCAGAAACTTCTAAATCCATGCTGTATGGAGAGAAAGGTCAGACAATGTTATAGAATTAGAGCATAGGATTTTGAAAACATTGATTTTATTGTGATATAGATTTAAAATAATCACAAGAAATTAAGAGCAAACAAAACATGATTTAAGAAAAAAATAAAATAAAATTTGAAGAGCCCCTGCATTTGGATGAGAGATGTCTCTGTGAAATTCTCATGGTAACCTTCCTGTGCTACCTGCAAAGCACAGATGGTTGATGAACCTGGGAAAAAAAAACAGTTGATCAAGTACCTTCTGACTGTGGAGGGGGGGGGAAGGTGGTGCTGAGATGCAGGAGACCTGTGGATCCAGGCAGGAAAATGCCCAAGGGAGAAGGAGATCATGGTGCTTCCTGAAATCACGGAGTTCAAACGGGGAATCTTCTTCAGAGATCCTCGTTATTCTTCCTGGGGTGTTCTCCCATCCTTTGCTCTGGACAGGGTGTCCAGTGGGCAGGATATAACCCCTGGTGCTGATACATCAGTATGACTGGTCACAACCTTTGAAAGCACGTCTAATGTTACCTGGAATAAATAGCCATGGCATGGTAAAGAAGCTTACTAATTCTTTTTACCTCTTAAGCTTTTATTTAAAAGAGATGTGTCTCAGCAGCTGCAGTATAATTTACTGTTAGAATATCATGCTAAGACTTCTCTTGTCTCCTCAGAGAGTCATCTAAAGACAGATGTTTTCATGGAAAAAAAGATACTCATTCCAAAACACTGCAGGATAAAGCTTTTATTACTGTTTTGAAGTTAACTAGAATTCATAGTATTCATTCATATTTCTTGTAAAAAAAAAGTTTTGAAAATAAGTTTATGTTAAAAATTGTGGGTGCTTGATAGTTTTAAGAAAATCAGGAGATTTACTGATGTTCTGAAAGGCATGAAAAGGTCTAGTTAGTCTGTGTGAAATGGAGTCTTTGGCACATGAGGCAATTGCCTCTCATAGTGGCCATGGTATTGGCTGAAACTTCATTATATTCCTTCCTATTTCCCTGCATAGTTGGTTGCTCAAGGATTGGAAGTTTTCTGTGACAGAGAAAGCTCTAACTTGATAGAGGGGATCTGGTCCGTGGCTTGAATTCCTGGGTACCAAGGTAATAATGATTACCTTATAATAATTGTAGCTACTCACTCCAGAGACAATTATCACAGGCTTAAGTATGTATATAAGGGAAAACCTGTTGGTTATTACAAGGAGTAGGATCAATGAGCCTGGAGGGTACTGTACTATGGAATACAAACAATGTACCTGCTGTATTCAGAACACTCAACAGGCCCTTCAGTGACAAAATATGCCAACAAAGAGTACAGAAAATGCTGCTTGCTGTGCTCAATGAAAAACAAAATAGTTTCTATGAAGTTTGATTGATCTGCAAAATAAAAGAAAGTTCAAGGGGGAAAACATAGCACAGACTCCATAAAATTTTTAACAGTGCTTGGAATTTCAGTAAGAAGGATCACAAGTTAAGGAAGAGATTTTTAAAGGAATAGTTTGTCTGCTTTTTCTCCTTCCCTTAGCAGTTTGTGTAATAACAATCAATGGCTATTTGCCTTTTAGGTTCCTGTAATCTCTTCATGGAATGAAAACTTGAGAATGTGTTTCCCTGACACAGTCAAATGCTTTGTGGATTTATATTGATGAAGATCTGCAGCCTGTTTGCAGCAGTGATATGTGCTTTTAATCCATCTATCTTTCAAAAGTGACAAAAAGTTGCTGTTCTCTTTTTAATCATAAAGTTAACTTCAAAAACGAGATGTCAGTATTAAAAGACAGTGATTTTCATCTTTTAATATCACTAAAACCCCATTTTTTTATTGATAGGTGCCAAAAAAGGTTGCAGTCATTTTGCATGGCTTTAAAGCAGCAAGAGCTTCGCTTTGAGCACATTAAATCTGCTTTGGTGACTTAAAGAAGGCAGCAATTACCACATGGCTCTTGTTCCTCACAGCAAGGAAATGATCAAGTTCATAAGTACAGGATTAGGTATTTTAATCATTGACAGGAATGCTTAAATCTATTAATCATTTTGTTGTTGTTTGACTAATGTTCTATTGTTGGGCTTGATTTGCCAATGCATTCATTTGTTGCTTGTTATTTTGTCACTGAATTATAATTTCATTATGCTCTGACCTTCTTCGTCCTTAGCTCATGCAGTTGCCATGTAAGGGTGGTTGATGCCATTCGGATAAAATAAAGAACAATCCAAACTTTTGTTTTCCAATGTAACTGCATGGAGCATAAATCTTAGTTAGGTTGAGCTGATTTTCTGCTGTGGTTGCAGCCATGACTGCTGGCAAGGGACCAAACACAATGAGACAGTCCAGCCTGGAGGGTACCTGGGTAGGCAAGGAGCATGGTGAGCCAGACATCTCCTTTGTCATAAATTTGCTTAAACTGCAGTTTGGGGGCTGTTGAAATAGTAGTTTGAATTGTTTTAAAACTAATGAGCCAGATATGTTGTATATATGCATATTTTTATATTTCTATTACTGCTTCAGAAGTTATTCACAGCAAAATGAATTGGCTTTTGTTTGACTGCAAAACATCTGCAACACCTTTCCTCTTCTAATTTGGTGCTGTAGATTGAAAGTTCAAGCTTACTTTAATTTTAGAATATTCCATACACTTTAAAACTAATAGAATAGAGTAGTTATTCATGGGGGTAGAGGGCACTTTTTATGCCCTAGTTTCCAGTACACAGGGAAAAGCTGATGTAACGTTTTGAAAACAAGAATTTAGTGAACTTCAAAGTGTTTGAATTCCAATCTTCCCCATAGTTCAACGTTACTCTGGTGCATGGATATAATTTTCACCCACTATTTATATTTTATGGTAGCATGGAGCCAGATGTACTGAAAAGTCTGCCTTGGAGGGCTTCAACTTCAGCTGCAAATTAAATATCCTGAGCATTCCTATATCAGCATGTGTATCTAAACCCAGACCAAGCTGATCAATCTTTCTACCTGTAAGTAATATGACAATAATGACAATTAGTAAGATAAGGGATCTAACACTTGTGTGATAAACTTTTCTTTGGGATAACGGCACTGTGTAGAAAAAAAAAAAAAAGAAAGAAATAAAGAACAAAACCTTTCACCTCCGAGGGATTTTGTATCATTTAAATTGGAATCATATGGGAGATGAGGAGATGAGAAACTCTGTCCCTCCGTGCTCTGATAGCCTCCAAGGTGACACATTTTTATGATTACAGAACTCACCTGTTCACCAAGGTTAATAGTGGTTTGAAACAGTGGCTTCTCTTTGGTGTGTATCCTGTACTGCAGCAGGCCTGTTAATAAGTGTTTCTGTCTGATGGCTCTATCTGGGCTTAAAGGCTTAAACAGAGAGTCCATCCCCAGCTCAAACAGCGAGTTTGTGCCTCCCTTACACTGTGTGCCTGTGTTCTCACTAATGGCCAGGGCACCCACTGCATACCTTAAATCTGCAGGTCCTCACCTGTGGTGGTTTATATCTGGATTTGGCTCTAACCCTGCCATGGAGGATGATTATTATTGTGGTTAGTTAACTGCCTTCTCCGTCTGTGCATCAGCTGCTGGGATATCCTCCCAAACAAAAACAAATCTGGTGGCTGCCTGGGAATTTCAAGCAGCTGTGTCCTATATAGGTAGGGCTTTATGTGTGCTACTGCCGAGTGATCTGTGGAATACACCAGCACCGAGACCAGTGCCTGGCTCAGGGTGCATTGGGAATGTGATCTGTTAAAGAGAAAATTAACAGCACTGAATATTTGCTTTTAACACTTCTTCTTTTATCCTCCTTTCAGAGCTTGTTTGTACTTTGTCTCCTTCATGTTATGGCAGAAGTATGAATGTTGATGAGCCAGTGCAGATCCAAAAGTATGTAGTCTAGAAACCCTTTACTTATTCATACAGTGGAAGCTTGAGTCTGAATCAGTTCATTTTACACCATTTATTTCCTAAAAGCTGTCTACAGGGTGTTCTGTGTAGCACAGAGAGCAGTTTGGTTTGAGCAGGATCACGATTTTTCCAGTTTTAGCCTATGGTTGTTGGAAGGGCAGCAAAATGTGCCTGTTCCTGAATGACAATGGGCTAAAGGGAAGCATGTGAGATGTCAGGTGGGTGAGTGAAGGTGGAGAGGAATGGTCATGCCAAAGGCCTCAGGAGTAACCAAGTGACAGACCTCTTCTTCACAAGGACTCTGGATGTGTCATAACAGAACTAGACCTCTGTGTCTCAGGTTAGGAAAACACTTGGTTCCTGCAGTGTTTTATTCCAAAATCCAGGCATGCTGCATTTGTTATCTTGACTATAGTTGTTCTGTGAGGTCTATTAAGATTTAACTTTCATTAGATGCTCTATATTATTTTTTCCTGAGTTACCACTATTAGAAGCACTAGGGGCTGCTGTAACAAATTCCCTGCCCTCCATTCAGGACATGGATGCATTTCAGTTGGAAGATGACTCTTGGATAGCTCACAATTACTTTACGATGCTTTTGCGTGAAATATTATTAGTGTTCAGCACTGACATGAATATTTTTCTTGTGTGTTAGTACCTCTGCTTTGCACTTCGAAGCAAAATTGAGGAGTAAAAGCATAACCTACCACACCAAAGAGCTGTAGTATGAAGAGAGTTGTGAAATCATAATGTCCTGCTCATAACTTTTGATTTTTGGGAGACATATACATTGCTTCTGTGCCCAGCCATAGGAGGGAGGAAGGCTCAGCACACAGGACTCTCAGGTTGCTGCACCTTTCCCTTGATGATTTCTCAATAGTCCTCTCACTTTTTCCCAAAACATATTTAAATCTTCTGCATAGAAATCAAGTAGAAAATAAATTACTTTCATTATGCTGGTTTTGTTTGTTTTCTGACTTAGTCTAATGCACAGGATTATTCTAGCCAAAGTAAATTACACATTAGAAGCAGCACAGCAAAGGTATGTACAGTTTCAATGGACAGAAGCTGATATCAGGAAAAGTTGATAAATTTGAGAGAAGCCCAGCTGTGCATATTAAGAAGACGATAAATGAAAGTAGGCCATTTTTACACAGTTTTTGAACAAAATTGCTATTTATTACTGCACTGTCTGTGCTTTTGTCCCTTCTTCTGCATTCTCCACCTCCTCCTTGGTATTGATTTGGGGAATAATAATAATAATATTCTACAGAAGAGGGGTTTGTAGTTTGTGATTACAGTTCATGTGCTTCCTTAAGAGCACTTTGCCCTTCTAGAGTCATGTCACTCTGGCCTAGAAGTGGAAGCAGATTTTCTTGGTCTTGCACCCTGTTAAGCTGCATAATAAAGGTAGTGGAGAGCAGCCAAGGCATCAAAAGCAGCCACCATCCGCTCTGCTGTCAAATTCCTGACTTTTTTATTTCTTTTTTTATGGCAATACTCAGAAATAATCAAATGTATTGTTGTAAATATCAGCGTATTATTGCTGTGGATAAGTTGTACTGAAAAATCTATATTTCATGGCGTTTAAATTGCGCTGAATATCCAGAGATATTCACTAGCTACTTCTACTGTTCCTACTGGGTTTTTTTATGTACTTCAGGGAAGTCATTTAGGATGCTTGAGTCACCAAAATTTAAGGCAACATGACAACCCGTAAAAGCATTTCAGTCTCCCAGAGACACATAAGAAAAGCAGTTAAACAACTGAGAATCTCGATGCTGATTTTGTCAGTCATCCTTACTGTCTGCTTCCAAGAAGGGCTTCACAACTGAATATTTCACACCGATATATTTCCCCTCTTTGCCCCTGAGTGACCAACATAATTGTGCCCTTCACTCCAGCTCAGTGAAACCAGCAGGGAGCCACCGTCTGTCCTGCTCAGGAGTGTTAACCTTGGGGGTGACCCCTCCAGCACGAGGGAGAGAACAAATGGGGCCTGTGCTGCTCTAATATTCCATACAGCACAAAATTAGAATCTATTTTAACGATGTTCCATTTTTCTCATGTCCACCCCAACGCTTACTCATATCAGATGTACTTTTTTCAAGGCTGAGCTGCAGGGTCTTTTTTCTGTTACAAATTCTAACAGTTTTGTGTTGGTTTTTTTTTTTTTCTACAAAGCTGGGACTCTAGAAGGAAAATCAAAACTGTTTCACTACTGATTTTCCTCCTACGTGGGAAAATTTGCAATCTGCTACTCATGCTAAGAGAAACTCATGGGAGCAAGGGCACAGGATGAAGTACACTATCAAAAGGACTCGTTGGAAGATGCCTGTCGTCTTGAAGATAGAACTGTTCTGTTACTAGAGTGTATATGCTGGGTTCATTTTCCATAAAGAGGGGATTTTTCCAGTCCATGACCTCTAGTCTTGAGCTGGACGTGCTCCAGGTGTTGCTTTCACACTTCCAGGCAGTGCCTACTGGGTACCAACTGTCCAGTCACTCTGACTCGAAGTTTCTTGGCCATCCTGCCAAACCACAGTGAATAAAATGTTTCTTCACGAGGAAAAATACCTCGTAATACATTATAGTTTTTAGATTTTCCAGTTGCTTGCAAAGCAGATTTGTCTGCTTTAAATCACGAGCAAATACCAGTCTGTCTCCTGACCATCCATTTGATCTGTGTGTCTTGTCGTGTTCAGAAGTGACTTGTTTTAGCTGGGTAGTATGTATGCCTGGTCAGAAGTATATATGGCAATCTATGCATGGAACTGCTTTTTTTTTATCTTATTACTACATTTCCTTTGATATCTGCTTTACCTCCTGGGAGAGTTCCAGTTTCTAAGTTTTTTCTTTCATTTTCTCCCCCCCCCTCTTTCTTATTTTCACCCCCCTGCAATGTCCTAACACCCTGAGTGTTTCTTTGACCTTTTCCAAAAACATACATAGATGAGTCAGTTCATTTATCCAGCCCATCACCTACACAATTACAGCTTCTTTACTCAGTCCCATCACAACTACTTCACCTCTCCCCGTTGTTTGTAGTGCAATTCTTTGCTATATATTTTAAAAATAAAGTGTGTCCTAGCAGTTTGCTCAAGCTAGCATTGGAATTGCATGAGTTGTCATGTTTTCTAGAGAAGTGCCCAACTTAAATATATTCAAACCTGTTTTGTGTACGTTCTCCTCTTTTAAGCGGCTCGTTCTCTTCTCTTACCGCATTTGGAGTTGCCTTTTCTGTTTCCTGGTGAATTCTAATGTTTCATGGCTCAGAAGCTTCCACATTGTAGTCCATTGAAGGTTCATTTATATGCATCTCTCTCCATTTAATCATCTTCTCAGTATCACTAGTTCTTAGATCATTCCCAGTAGTCTCTCATTAACTACCACTGATAACAGCAAAATTCTTCTTATAAACTGCCCTTTCACTTCAAGGCAGTTTCTAAGCCTTTTGCCTTTGTCTGCTCTGCTCCATTGTCTGAAGTTGCCAATAACGATGAACAGATTTCCAGCCGTACTCAGGACTTGCTGTGTGATGGTGTAAAGACAGCAGTAGGAATCTTCTGTTTTATCTTCCCTGCAGACTGTCCCAGTCAGTGGGATAGATCTGCTGGCTTATGTGACCACCACCGGTTTCTGTAGCTTCTCATGCACTAAATCCAAACAACTTCCAGTCTTTCTGTTGGGTGGATCCAATGGACCTGAATACAAAGTCTCTGGGGCCATGGTGTGTCACAGCAAAATAGTGTGAAAAAGCTGCTGAGCTATTGCTAAACTGTGCTGCCTTCAGCTGGGGGGCAGGGGGCAGACATGGGGCTTAATTTTCCCCGTGGGCTAAGATACAATTTCAAATTTGGCACAAAATTTTAAAAGCAGAAGTTATTTTTGCTGGTGGTTTTATGTGTATGCGTATAAATGTCTGTGTAATGATGCCTTGGTTCGTAACTGCCACTTGGGAGACTTTTTCTACTGTTACTCCAAATCAAATTCATTCTGGGAGAATGCCTTTTAAGAGTTTTGCTTGCGGATTTGCCTTTCCCCTTCCATTCCAATGCCATTTTGTTCTTTTTTTCTTTTTTCCCTTATATATTTACAATTTTGGTTTGACCAACTTTCCTTCATGTTCCAGATTTTTTCTTGTCCATGCCAATCACTTTCTGACAACGGAAGCTGATAAGACCCAGCAATAGCAGTAAATTCCTTTAAGGGAGCCAGCAAAAACAGATTTAATGTTAAAAATCAGATTGAGTTTGTACACTTTGGTTGTGGAACAAAGCTGAGACACCTTCAAAAATCTCCACTTAAATTCTATTTTCATTCCTGTTAGTGTGGAAGAAATAAATACCACACAGGACAAAAGAGTAACAACAACAAAAAATATCCTGAATAAAAATTTTCTATTTTAGTTTTTGGATTAGGGGGTGTGTAATTTTGGGGGTTTTCTTTGGTGGGTTTTTTTGGTTTTTATTCTTCTTTAAATGCTATTTACAGGTATATAAACTAAATGTAGTTCGTTTTCCCAGCTTTAACAGATGTTACACTTTTGATAAGTAACCCCAGCCAAAATTCTGTGCATTGTAGTTATTTTAATGTCATTTATCTTATTAAGGATGCAAGGAAAAATAATATAAACATCTCCTTTGAATTAATAGATTAAAATAGTGTTCTGTCTTCCTTCTTTCCTTAGGTTTTATAGTTTAGACATGTATTGATTAAAAAACATTATACACAGGAAGACTCCATGGGATAAAATTAAATCTCTAATTATCTCAATTATTCCTAAATTTTATCAGAACTTAAATTAAAATTTTTGGAAATCAGTGTAATTTAATAGATTTCTGTGAGATTATTAGAGTTGCAGTTTCATTACACGGTCTCTATTTATTACTGTAATATTCAGTTGATTGTATTTGCCATTTTTCTTTAGATTCTTGATAGAATTCCAAATGTAGGTAGAGTAATTGTTGAAGTAGAATTAAGTTTATGATTAAGGAAATACACTTTTTTTTCCCTAAAGCACGTCTGTATTTAATCTAAAAAGAGACAGCAGGTTCCACAATACGGAAGGTATTAAGATAATGTTATTTATTTACTAATTGTATAGTCTGGCGACATCGACAGTGCAAAAGGTCATGTTGAAGTTCTGATGATGCTTTTGGAGATTTCAGAAGGGTTTCTGCTTTGTGTTAGAGTGGTTTCAAGACTCTCAGTTTTTCCTCTCAACAAAACAACGAGAAGTAGTGGTACCTTAAAATACCCAAATGCTGAATTAATCATTCTCACTGGTGTCATCCTTGGGTAGAATGAGATGACAGTCACACCATAGTTTCAAAAGACATCTGACAAGGTGTCAGACAATATTGTTATTCCCACCTTACAGAGAAGGAGGAAAACCAAAAACGTTTACATGATTTATCGTAAAGTCTGCTGCCTCACCAGGAAATAAACTGATATTTCAAAGCACCTAAAGCATGTAGTTATAGGTCCTCTCTGTATTATTATAGCACTGTAAAAGCAGTGTATTTGCTGACTTTCTTTTCAATTGGTGCCAATGGAATTAATCACTGGGTTAATTCTAAATACAGTTTTGCTGACTCGCCCAAACCATGCTGTCATATATTATTACAACAATTTATACATGCTGACAGTTTTATACTCCTGAGGTTGAAGTTTTAAAAATGAGGTATTATTTATACTAACGTGTTAAGTGACAAGAAAATTCACTAAATATAAAAGCATGGTCTAAAATTCCTCAGAGCTTTCCCAGCCTAAGTGACGAGCTTGTGAGATTGTATGTGTTGTTTCAGGTCCAGTTAGACAACTTGTCTTCATAAATCTCTTCAGCATTCAGCCAGGTGATAAAATTCATGTCAAACACGACTATGCTGTTTATCATTTCATGAGCAAGTTTGTACACATTCCCACTCCTTCCCACTATTATTAGATCTAAGTAGACAAGTATGATCGATGTATCCTGTGAAAGAGTTCTGATCAATATATCTTCCCAGGCTTGAAAATAAAGATTTCAGGTTAACAAATTGATGGAACTCCATCGAACTTCGGAAAGAAATCTTCATTGTTGGGTAGATTGTGAATTTCCCAAGAGAATAGAGTAATATTTGGAGATTATCAGTATGTTTGTTTGTTTGTTTTTTCCTGGAGGATAAAGTATCAATTAGTATAAAGCATTGCCAAGAAGTTTCTGTCAAAGTGTGTTCTCCTCTTATTACGAAAGATTCCATGAACAGTCCAGAAAAATTATGTGGACTTATCAGTATGGACATAAATAGAAGGAAATCTTCAGTAAGGAAAATAGAAGAACTTTCCAAGGTAAACAATAATTGTCCCTATCTTGACAAGTCCTACCAAATATCAAAACTTTGTGGCTTGATTCCAAATGAAAAAAAAAAAAAAAGAGTCCTACATAACCAGAGCTTTATACTCTTTGTGTAATTAGTATATTTTACACTACATATCTTTATCTTGGAAACAAAGAAGCCAGAAGCATGGCAGATGGGCAGTCACTTCTCACTGGAGAAGTTAAAGCAGGAGGTCTCAGGAGATCACTCCTCTACTATTGATTCCAGTTAGAGACATCAGGACGGGCAGAAAACTTCCTAATTAATTGTCAGAGATCTGCCTCGAAGATTCTCTGCACAAGAAGCAACACAATAGCTTTTTGTTTTGAGACTAAAACCTTGCTCATCTAAAAAAAAAAAAAAAAAAGTAAATTTTTATCAGTGAAATCTTGGAATGTTTAACAGTGCCATCTGGTGACCTTTGCCATAACGGCAGCTGTGTCGATCAGAGCATCTTGATTTTGAGGGTCTGAGAGGACTGCACAAACAACTGTGCGTTCCCAAACTCTGCTTAGGGAAAAGATGGGACATTAGTATTTCTACTTGTCTTCCTTTACTCTTCAGCTTCCAAACATGAGCTTAGCTGATTCATCCACTTATATTTTCTTCTTAATAATAACATGATTGAATAATAACTGTGTGATATTTTATGGTTGTAAATCAACCTGTAGAAAGGCACATGTGATTATTTCTGGGTAACCAGACATTGACACAATTAATAATCCCTTACTGAAAGATTCCAATGAACTTGCAGTCAGAATCTAAAGACAAATCCCTTAAATCACTGATGAGGAGCCCATATCCAGTGATAGACCTTAACTGTGACAGTTTCCCTTCTTTTCTCATCCAAATTCATGTTTGGTATTATTGTTTGTTGTAAAACTCCTAAAATTTTAATGCCATTTCCCTTCAGTGACAAGACAGACACAATGTATGTCCTTAATCCTTCCCTTTTTTGTACATTGATATTTGAAACATTGCAGAGCAGGGATTTTCTGAGTATGAGTTGTGGAAATCTCACTATTGATCTCTGGAGATTACAGATTAGCAGTAAGACAAGGTGTTAGAACAATATATAATTTTTTAAATAAATTTGCATTTGATTTTGAATTTTGAAAAAGTTTCAGGAAGAGCAGTAATTTAAAATGTTATTGAGTGTTATTTTTCCTTCATGACGACAAAATTAGCCTAAGAATACTCAACCCTGCATAAGAGGGAAGAAGAAAATTAAATACTTTATGCAGTTCAGGGGTTTGTCCTCAAGCATCTTGTACCTGGGATGTGAGGAAGCTGTTCCTCGACTACAGGGATGGTGGGAACATCTTTCTCAGACAAATATGGAACACCTACTGAGCTCTGAGACGCTCAGCACTCATTTACACACAGCATGCTTTGGCATGTGGAACAGACACAGGTAAATGAACAGAAATAGAACGCCCACAAACAGCTTAAAACTCAGGCACGTGTCTTCTGCCTCACAAAGATGCACTTGTTGGTGTGCTTTCAACCTAACTAGGGGAAAAGTGAAAAACTGCCAACCAGCCCTATGCAAGGGGAATGTTTGTCTCCATGCAAACCCGTTTTATCACATCTCTTCTGGTGATAATATTTCTTCATTTTCTTATCGCAGTCGACTCGTCACTAAGTAATGATTGCATGTCCTTCTCACTCAGTTCTTTGTCCCACATTATTCCAAACTCAACTTTGACAAGTTATTCCTTTTCTGAATTTCGGATGTAATGTGTTGTTCGGGTCTAGAAGATTGTGGGAGTGGATTTGTTTGTTTACTGCACTTGCCTTCTGCCTTGCAAAGTGCATGGTGTGAAAACAGTATGTTCCTGCACGTTGGGAAAAATGCTAAGTCAAGTCCTAAAGTTGCAGGGAATACACCTACTGGGTTGATTTGAATTTTTAAAAATAGTACATTTTTTTTTCTGGAAAACAGAGGTTGATAACCAAGTAGGACTCAATGCCTTTGGTCTTTTTTAATTGAAATTTCAGGTTTTACTGAACAGTATGAAAGTGATGGTGAATTTTATTCACATTTTCAGAACTTGTTATCCCGAGATGCACAGAATTTTAGGAGAAGGGCCCTTGATTTAACTAAAATGTCAGCGTTTAAATAATTTAATCAGGAAACACGAGACACTGTTTCAAACTCTGTCTGCTTGGGTCAACGTGAACTTCTCCCTGCCTCACTTAACACAGTTTACTAGATGGGATTATTTTGGGTGGGCAGCTCTCAACCTCCACTGACACTGATTTCTCATTACACTACTGAAATATCCTTTAGTGAAAAACTGGAGCCTGGGTTTGTATCTTTGGAGGATGAGTATCGAGTGTTAGAGTGATTACCTTTTTATATTTTTGGTAAAACTTATATTTCACTTGTTAAATTAGAAAATCCTAACCAGGATCTCTCCTGGTGAGACTTAATTTCAAGTCAGGCCAGTGGGATCTCTGTTTTCATCTCCCACAAAGCAAGTATCAATGACACTAGTTGGGGAATGAAAGATGGCTTCTCCCTGTCTGTTCTGATAATAAGTGTCTAAATTTGTCCTTGAAATAACTAAATAACCTCATTAAAAATGCCTATGGTGCAAATAAAATACTTGATAAAACTGGGGAGAAATTAGGGAAGGACAGCAATTTTTATTGAACAAGGATGATGAAGTTACATGTTTTTAGGAATAGTGGAGCAAATGATTGTCCGTGTTGGAATATTTTAGAAGTCTGTAAAAGCATGAGTGATAGGGATAGAGATTGTTGTCCTGTATCTCTTCTATAACAAAAATTACAGGGCATCAGACAAGACTGATAGGTGACAGGTTCCAGAACAATTAGTGGAAGTATTTATGTAACACATTGGATAGGAATCCTGGGAAATTTCTCACCAAAAAGTGTTGTAAATGCAGGAGTTTAAACAGCAAGGGCAAACTGGATAAGTGTGGGGGAGAAGGATCCTTTGGGGCTTATGGGATATATAGAAAATATAGCTCTCTTAGAAAAATCACTGACATGAACATATTTAGAGTCTGGGAGACTACTAAGGTGGAAATGTCATGTGCATTCTCTGTCCTTGATCTCCTGTGGACATCAGACAGTCATTGTCAGCAGCCAAGCTGAATCCACCACTTGACAAATGCCTTATTAATTCAGAATTAGAAAAGAGCTGGAGAAAATGTGGTACTGACAAATATAAATAAATCAATACTTGAGAATACACATTTTTGGCTGAGCCAGACATTTCTATAATTTTTTCTTTTTTTTTTTTTCCCCCAGTTTGCTTAAGGTATTTGGTGAGGGAAATAGAATTAATGTGATGTAGTCACAGTTGCTTCATTTAAATGTATCCACAAGCTTATTGGTTTCACATGCAGATGTATATTCATGAATAAATAAGGCATATTGATCACAAGAAAGATACCTAATTTGAGATGTATTTCCTTTTACGAGTGGTCAGAGTTAGGCCTCATCCCAGCTACTGTAATTCTGTTTGCTGTTGTTTTTTGTTTTTTTCATTTTTAGTATCATCCTTATTTTATCCTTGGATTAGCAATAAATCACATTTCTAGGAGGAAAATAGACTCGACTTTGCCATATATCATTCCTAAACCTCACAGCAAAGAGATCTCTCATGTTTGCAGCCCATAAACTGATGCAGCAGAGGCAGAGTTTGATACAGACCAGTAGGAGCAATTATGTGTGTCCCAGAGGATCCTTCAGTCTGTGCTCACACTGATGCCTTGTTTTGTACACAGGTCATGAATGCACTAATGACCACAATTCATGTTGCCATTTAGAGACCAGGAGAGCACGCTGTGCCCCCCCCTTGCTCTTACAAGACTTGCTGACACAAACAATCAGGTCAAAATCACAGGATATATGAAGTTGCTTTTATCATATCAGCACAACTAACAAGACAACAATTAAATGTGTGTAAACATTTCCATTACAAATACAAGCCTTGGCATTTAAAATCTGAGCTGTTAAAAGCTCCAGTAGATAAAACACTAGTATTTACTAGCTTATTAAAAAAGAAAAAAATAAATAAAAAAAAAATCTATTACAATAAAATACTTCATGTTGGTCAAGCTTTCCTTTAAATGGGATAATGACAAATTTTGAATGTGCTGGGCCACATTTATCATTGTGCTGGGCATCATTTATCGATGATAAATGGTGACACTGCTTTATATTGTGTAGTAAGTGGCATTCAGACATAAACCTGAGAATTTAATCAGGTAAACTTTTTAAGCCAGGGAGGAGTAGCAGTGGAAACTGCACATTATTTACCTACAGAGTTGCTCTGCAAGGGTGGGAAGGAGAGGGCAAAGAGCAGGATCCTCCACGTGTACCTTTCAAGGGTCACTCTGCTCCCATGGTGAGGATGGATTTATTTGCACACAGACATGTGATCTCCTCAGCATGCTCAGGAGATGTGGTTTAGAACCAGCTGTGGTGGGCTTGTGTCTCCATGGATTTGCCCAGTCCCGCCTGTGCAGCTGCTCAGCTCTCACTGCTTGTGCCATAATTCTGATCTCCATTATTGAAGGTCTTAGACCTGTATCAAGACATGATACACAGTAGAAGTTTTGTACATCAATTTATGCCTTACTGTCTTTTCCTGTATTTTTTGCAATTGCAGTGGTATTTGCAAAATTAGTGCTGAACTTGAAAGTTGTTTCAAATTTTCTTGTTATGATATTGTTATCCCAACCTAGAGCCCTGGGACTGTGATTTTAAGAGTTATATATTCTACTTTCTTATTTAGTAAAGGAGGAGCCCATCTCTGCTGAGTGTGTAGTGGGTTACATGAGTCTCCTTGTTAATAAATTAGAAAACAGAACATATGACAAATGTTGATGAGCTGGTCATCATGAAGTGTCTTTCCCAGGCAGTAACATTTATGTAAATGCTAAAAAAGCTTTGGAAACCTTTGATAAAATATAATGCAAAGCACTAATTGGTGAATGTATCAAGGGTAGAACCAGGAGGGACTTCAGTGGATAAAGTCATTGATGACAGATGGGTCTTCTGAAGTGAGACACTGACTGAAGGGGTGTCTTCAGACAATGCAGATTTCTTTTCTGCATTTTATTTCTAAAGAGAACAATGCAGTGAGATGCTGAAGTTTGCTAATGATGTTAGGCTGTTGGAAGAAGCCAGTTCAAAGGTAATTACAATGCTCCAAATTACACAGCAAGATTAAGGGAATACACAGAGCTGTAATCAAGATACGGGATAACTTAATTCTGAAAATAAAACAAGGGTCAAGCTATAGCGAGGGTGTAAAGTCATCCTGTAAATATCTGCATTCTGTAGCATCAGATTGGTGAGCCTGAGTGATCATTTGTCTTCTTTCTTCTTCCCCATGCTCCTTCTGAAACTGAAAAATCCTAGATATTTAAAATACTGAGAGAGACCAAAGACTGGCACCTTGCCACTGCTTCTGCTTCTCTGAGAGGTTTGCTCTAAAAGTGTTCCTTTGATCCAAGAGTGTTGCCTTCACTCTTTTAAGCTACTTCTGCAGTGTTTCAGCCTCAGCTTGAATATCAACCCAGGTTGAGTATCAACCCCAGGTATCAACTGGAAATGATGATATAGGAGCTGAGTCATCAGTGCTAAGGAAACTAAGTAAAAGTAAAAACTCTGTGTTAAAGCACAAGCCAGGGAGGGATGGAGATCACAGACCATTTTTTTGTATATTTATCCCTATGGATGACTGTAAGAATTCTAGAATAAGATTTTTAAAGCATTAAAAAAAGTGGCAAGGAATGCACAGTCTGTAGTACACAGAGAATTGATGAGAGCTCTGCTGAGGTAGTTTTGTTCCCTTTTATTTACTTTCCTTTTGATAGTTCATAATTCTTAAATTAAGTCAAATATATTTCTTTTTTTATTTTATAGGAATTCAGTTGTCACCTTAAAACAAATACCCCTACAATAATGTGCCTGTGGATTTGTCTAAATTGCAGTGAAAAAATAATTACTATTTTTGCAACGTGTATTTGTATATATGAGGTTACCTCTATTAAGTTATGCAAGCGTAGAGTTTTAGACCACCTTATTAAACACAGAACTCTGTCTCATTTATGTGTACACACTGTATACATTGTGTAGGCTGACAGAGAACATACACACCATTAAGAAAGAGGTGCAAGGACTAAGGAGAAGTGTCTGATAGCTTTGACTGCAGCAGGATACCCACACTTGAGCTGTTTTCCACATAGGTATAAATCTCCCACAGATCCTGTGTCAGGTGATATGTTGTTATTACAGTAATAATTTACTGTAAGGACCTAAAGTGCTTTATCTCTGTAGCCAGTCTCTGTGAGACGCTGATGTGTATGACGTGAGATATTGATGTACTGATGAATATTTGTGATATTACATGAGTTATCCAGGATTAAACATCCCCATTTAAATATATACTTGCTATTTCTTTTCCTAAGAGGGAATGATCCTGAAAAAATTGAATACCAGGTGCTGGCAAAAGCTATTTGAATGACTTGAACATACGTGCCTTGGCTGGCTTCTGATTTTGGCAGATAAAGAATGAAGAGTAAATATTTTGCTCTGTGGTATTCCTTAAAACATTTAACAAAAATACTAGTCTGTTGTGGCCACACTTATTACATTTTATTGTTCCATCATTTCTTTTTGTCACAATACATGACTCACATGCATCATAGATCATCCAGTTGATATCTGGTCCCATCCATCTGCTGTGCCACATAAATCACTTCAGATAGTGATATAATATTTTAAAGAATTGACAGAACCAGTTCATCCAGAATTGTTTCTTTTTCTTTTCTGTTGCTGAGGTGACTCAGTGAAAATGAGAGTGGAAAGATTGTTGGTAGGTCAAAATTTTATGGTTCTTAAGAGAAGAAAAAGGTGCAAGTCATTAATGCAGGTTATTGACCTTGACATTAAAATCATTGCATGAGATAATCTACCAGTAGAAGCAATACAAAAAGACCTGTTCATAGTGCTGGAACGGAGGAACTGTGATAAATATGAAACTTCTCAGGGCAAACAAAATGAGAATGAAATGTGTTCTATTCTAGAGAGCCCTGTATGATGAAGTTGGACAGTACATATTGGTAGTCTGAAGATATCTGAGGTATCCTGTGAAGTATCCAGCCAAACCTTTGAACAGTGAATAAGAAACTCTCAGACAGCTCTTCTCTCTAACTCTGAATGCAGAAATTTTCCAGGCTAATGATTTGACCTTTATGTTGTGTAAGAGAAGCCCATAATTTTTCATGAGTGCACAATACAAATGAAATGTGACCTTCTTTACGAAATAGTATTTAGTCACCAGAACTCTCTTGAGAGCTTTGCTATATTAAATACATATTATAGGGCAAATACAGTTAAACTCTGGGAGTGGATGTGTGTATGTGGTTAAGAATTTTGTTTCCTTTATTCCAATGGAACTTACATATCTGATTTGAAGGCTTTCAACAGTTAGCACTTTACCTGCTGAATTATATATGCATTGCAAGTGCTCACTGATTTCTAATTCTAACAGGGTCCACTGTGTCCTCCAGGAGAAAAAAATTACTGTGTTTACCAGTAAAAAAGTTCCATCAGCATTATTTTTTATCAATTTTTCTTGTCTCTTTTATTTGCATTTCAAATATATAACACCTTTGCCTACTTATTTTTAAGATCCCAGCCTTTCTTAATTGACCTTTTCACCATGTTTGGATTTGGCAGGCTTTTACCACTCATCCTTCTAGCAGTACTGGGAGTTTCAGGGCATTCAACCATTGCTGTATAGTTCTTAAAATTATCAGATATGGTCTTTTTGGAAGAAAAAGTTGGGAATTTATAACTTTGCTGAGTAACTCATGAAAATAATTGTTATAAATGTTGTGTTTTACTTAAGCACGTGTGAAATTTGTAAGGCTGTGCTTTCCTAGAAATTGGAGTCTATACAGCTCCTCCAGCTTCTCTACTGATGTTGTCAGCTGTTCCCACATGAAGTGTTTTGATGTGACCCAGGGTCTCAGCAGAGTTTCCTGACCTGTACAGGAGCCACCACACCAGAGGGAAGTGGCTCCTGACCAGGTCAGAGAGCAGCAGAGCTTCCCAATGCAAGTCTGCCATATATATTCGAGTGCGTGAGATTTAGATGACAACCAGGTCTCAGCTAACAGAGCGAGTTCAGATGACTTCACGTTTCACTTAAGGACATCTAGAGAATCTCTCTTAACATGTGCAGTTTTAAAAAGTCGCATTTACTGTTGTGCTTTGCTCCATGGGGAATTCTGGTTTTGAAAATAGATTTTAAATGTTTATGTCAAAATTTGTCATAATGCCAAAACTTTGCATACTTCAAAATACAGTTATTTTCAATTTACATAATATCTATTTTATCTTAACTAAGAAAGCTATAAATTAGCAGCTTTTATTGTTGTTGTTGTTGTTAAGAGTGGAGTCAACACTCTACAGCTGATCTCTGGTCACAGTTCTACGTTGTCTGCATTTTCATTTATTTAGAGGAAATTCTCACCCACAGCTTGGGTTCACAGTGTAGGTTAGGGTTTTGCCAAATTATTCACTTATCTTTCAGACATTTCCAGGGTTTTAGCATGCAAAAGGAAATAATCTATTGGCTAATATAACAAACAAACTGATGAGGCAGGTCACGCACTGTCACCACCATTAGCCTGTTAAGTGTAGCCAAGTTCAAAAGGCATGACTTTAAATTACAACAGGCCTTGGCTTGCCCTGCAAGCAATCCCTCCCTCTCCTTCAAATCCATTTCCAGTTGCCAATACTATCCTTTAATGTGGTGTGGAATAAACGATTGAACTTGCTATTGCATCCAGGATGTTGGCGAATAAGAATCCTTTAAAAGGCTGCTGACCCTATTGAGATTTTTAACTTTGCAGAAATTCAAGCAGAGCAATTTAGATGCTTGAGAAACGCAGTTAATTAGAAGTTTTTCCTGCCTGACCTAAGTGGATCGAACTGTGGGAATGCTGATATAAACAAGGTACTGTACAAGCCAGAAAGGTTATTTAAATTGTTGATCAGGAAATAAAACAAGTGTAAGAAATTATGCAAGTTGGTAATGCGAGAGGCATTGATAGTGAGCAGCCTATATAGAAATGAACCACCCATATACCAAATAAAAATCAGACACCGTAATATATCAGCAAGGATAGGCAAGAAGTGTTGGATACATAAAATTACTGAGATCAACATGCAATTCCTGCTCCTTTGGAGTGAATCCTGAGTGAAGTTTGGGGTTTTTTTGGAGCTGGGGAAAACTTACAAAGCCCAAGGTTTAGTTACACCTTTGCTAGATTAGGATACAGCCTGGAAAATTTCTTCCTTCTTTGAAAAACTCTGTAGATCCTCATAGAAATATTTTTTGTTGTTGTTTTTTTTTCAATTTCAGTTTCTGGCTGGACCAGAAAGTTTCTCTTTACTGTATACTGTAAGTACTGTCCCAAACTGGAAAGTGTCTTAAAAATAGACTTGCTGATTTATAGGGAAGTGAGAAATTCTCGTGATTTCTTCTATCTTAAAACTTATAAGGTTTCTGCTTCAGATTTGCACCACTGTTTCCTTCTGTACCATTTTCTGACAGTTAAAAGGTTCAGCAGGCACTGATAGGTAGGTACAAGATTTCTCCCCCAGATCCACAGGAACTTTAGCAGCTAATACTCCCCTGGGCTGTCTCAGCATGTCGGATCTGATAACTATTATGTTTCAGCAAATATCTACCATTCCTGTACATAATTGCATTACTAACATTATTATTACTTTGCAGTAAGCAAAGAAAACAGAGGTGCAGAGGTAAACAGCACTTACAGGCTGGTGCCTGCCTCCAAGTTGTGTTGCCTCTTTTCCTCACAACGGGAAAGTGACTTTCAACTAATGTTTGTTTTATGTTTGGTTCTCGATCTGCAGTGTAGCTATTCTTAATAGCTCTGGTGCCTTGGGTTTTGTGGCCATTCTCTTAATACTTTTTTATTCAGGATGTAGTTAAATTATCCCTACAATTCACAAAAAAAAAAAAAATACAAGTAAGTTCAGGAGAGGGATTAGGTCATGTTCCTGGTAGTGCTATTGATCAGTAGCTATTACACCCGATCCAACCATCAGTTTGAGATGTTCACTGGCCCCTGGCTGTCAGTTCCTGGGAAGATAAACCAGAGGAAAGATGACTCTGCACATGTCTTGCTGGTAGTATATTTTCCTAAGCATTTGCTCCTGGCAATTTTCAGGAAAAGGACACTGCACTGATGGATTTTGTGCCTGTGCCAATATGGTATTACATACATCTCCCTGAGCTACTTTCCTCTGTTTTTTCACTACTTTTTGTTTTTCTTATTTCACAAACTGTTGATATTTGTTCAGGAATGTCACGGAGCAGATGAGAACACCCTGTCCCATGGACATCTTGGACATCGGGATGTATGAGGAACTATTGCAAACAGCTTTCTCTCCCTGCCCTCGTAGATGCCTTCCTCTCCTGATTATCACTACAAATTCCATGACAATTTTCATAAGATTTATAAAACAGGTCATTTCTGGTTTATCCTAGAAGTAATTAATCTGTTATGCCAACTCTCCCAAAATCCTCCATCAGCCTGCATAGAGTTTCTTCTTTATATCTTTTTTCAGCTTTCAACAGTGCCTTACCTGTCCCTGGCAAATGACTGGAATGAAACCTTGTAAAAAGACCAGGCAGTAAACTGGGATAACTGAGTCACATTACTGATAGAAGTTCTAAGTTCTTTAGCAGTTTCTGTTGGTTGCTGGAATTAGCATTGGGCTTTTTCTTTCTGTCAGTATTTCAAATATCACCAAATAATCACTCTGCAGCCTTTCCAGCCCCTTCTCAGGTGCTGAACTCTTTCCTGCAGTTCTTTTCTATTAAGAAATTGTGAGCATCATTTAACTTCTCTACCTTTTTTACAATGAAAAATATTTTTGTCAGTAGTAATTGCATTACTAGTCACTTTGTTCTGATTTGTCTTATCATTGAGAGACAAATGGACTTCATAATCTGTCTAGACAGTCTGGTTGTTACTTTAACAGATGTTTGATCTCCAAAGGCAAGACATCCCTCAGCTGTTTTCTAGAAACCTTTCAGACACAGCTTTAATTCATTTTTATGTGTCCAGCCTTTGTTTTAAATCATATTTTTCATTTTTCTGAGACATCTGTGAGCTATGAAAGTACCTACACTGTTTGTTCCATCATGGATCATCATCAGGACCAATTCCTAGCTACTTCCCTAGGAAACTGAATTCCAAATGTAACATTTACATGTTACACCTTTTTCTTTGAAGCTGTTTACTGCATTCAAGCTCTTGATGTTTGTTTGAGGTAGGAAGACAAATATGATGCTGTAAGTAATTTTTTTTTTGTTTTCACACAATCCTACTTAGTCACAGAGAACATCCAAAGCTCTTTTCCCTCAGCCAGGAATTGTAACAGAGATGATGTCTCTCTCTCTCTCCAGCATTCAGCCCAACAGCTTTCCTGCTTAGCTTTGTTTTTGCTTTTTAAGGACAGGGCTTCCAGAACCTCCTTGGCTGTGCCCCAGGCTTATTTGAAGCTTTTTTTTCTCTGCTTCAACGCTCTTTCTACTTCTTTCTCTTCTAAAGAAAAATGGTCACAAAATAATACTCAGTGAAACTCCTGTTCCCAAATGTCCTGTGCGTATCCTAACAGGCTGAATAGTGATGGTTGCCAGAGTTTTAAGGAAGTCTCAAGTTGTTTCAGCTACCTGGTTCCACAAAGGAGCTTCTTACCAGTAACTGTAATGAATTCACAGACAGCTAATTCTAAGAACTGTCGTACAGTCAAGGAGCAGAACATGGCAAGTTTTTAACCAAAGCAGCTCACTTTTGGATTGCTGGGCATTTAACTCCATTATAAATAGGCTACAGACAAAGAATTCTTCAAAGACATTAGAGAAAAAAATTAAAAAAAGAGATTGTTGTTTTGGAATGTTGGAATGAGTTTCATTCTTGATGTATGTTTACAACAGATTTTTTTCCTCTTCTAATTTTAGCTCTAGGGAAAAAAAACATTTCTCTTAAAAAAAAAAAAAATAAGACTATTTTGCTGAGGTTTCCTTTCTTAACACTGTTTAGTCTCCAGAAAGATTCCACTTTTTTTTTGATGTGTTAGTATATCTTTTTATTCCTTGGTATTTTTCCCCTATGAAAAAAAAAAAAAGTATGCCTCCACATTTCTTTAACAGGAGCTATGTACGTGAATATTTTCCTAATTCTTTTGAGGAGTGAATATTTTTGCACAGTTTCAGTTATTTAGCAACATTCACTCCATGTTCTGTTAGTAGATAAATATACTTTTTTTCGGTAGTATTAGCATGAGTTCAGTGTTGTGGAATTCATAATTATACAGTTTGGAAAGAAGGATGGTCTCCAGGCAGCTGTTTTTTATACTGTTATAGTTGTGGTGATTTAATAATTAAATATAGAGTAAATTAAATATGGGTTAAATCCATTCATTGGTGGTTCACACTTTACAAGTTGAAAGCTCTCTGAATTTTTGTATGTACATTTATTTCCAAAGCTATATATGCTTGAATAACCATATCTTTATTTCTTGCTTGTTTTCCTCGGTTTCTGAATAGACTAAAGACTTCTGGAAAATATGAGAAACAGGAAGAATAATGTCTGAAAAAGAGAGGGGAATGTTTTATTCATAGAGAGAGCTGTTTAGGTCCTGGAACCAAACCATTAAATTTCTATACATTGTTATCAGAGGATGTTTGCTTTCATTCCTTGTCTGTTCCATATCTTTTTCTGTTCTTAACATAGTTCCTTGTTCCTCCCTACCGATCCCAGCTCTGGTTACCTGCCTGTTGAGATTTTTTCCTTTTTTCTTTCCTTCAGACTCCAGATCTGAGCCTGGTCTTTGACTCTCTTGCCCCTGAGGCTGGAATAGTACCAGAATAGAAGAAACCCTCAGCAAATGCAATGATGTATCTGTTTCATATCTTGCTCTCCAATGACATTGCAGAAAGATTGCAAACCACTGTCACACACGTAATTTTAGTCGTTCAAGTGAACGTGGGTTTTGGTCAAACCATCTGGTGTTTTTAGTGACAAAAAGCCTTATGGAAACATAGAAAATTTTGCTTTAGATGCACCAATTTATTATTCACATCAGGAAATAATTAATAGTTACTTCAGCCATCCAAATACATGACAGAAACATAATATGGGATCTGTGGCTTCAGACAATTATCTCAGCCTGTAAGTGCTGAGTAACAAATCCTCCAGAGAATCTCTAACACAACTAGAAACTACAGACCAAGAATTATTTACAGAAATAATTCACAGGGTGTTTCCAAAGGCAATAATAAAAATATTTGGGAAAAAAAAATCTTGCTATGAGTAAAAATTAGACCTTAAATCATCTAGTAAATTGTTAATTATTTATCTGTCTCTGCTTGGGAGTTCAAGTGAGTATAATTGGTTGGTCCCTAATGAGATGTGGTGAAGACTCACATTTTTCCTGTTGAGTTGATAAAAATCAAATTAGGAGAACATCTTAGTATGTCTGTCAGTGGTGTGTGTGCAGACAGACTAATTCCAGCAGTGCTGGGGAAAGGTCTGTAGGGGAGAGGAAAAGAAAGATGGGAGCAGGAGGAGGTGCTAAATTGGTGTCAGTGTTCTTGTCTTTTCCTCTTGATAGAAATGCAAATTGGCCACTTACCATGTGAATTAATGTCTCCTCTCCAAACAGACAAAGTGTCAGTGACTTGTGCTATCCAGTTTTCTGAAGGATCACTAAGAAAGGAAACTCAAATAAAACTAGATTAAATAATCTGTGGAATAGTGAATACAAAAAAAAAAGCCACTTATACGAATTCAGGGTTATATTGAGGCATCCTTTTCCTTGGGTCACTGTGCTTTGAGCCAGTGCCAGTTCTCTGCATGCTGTGCTATAGGAAAAAAAAAAAAAAAACAACAAAAAAACCAACAAAACAACCAACAATTAGGATTTGAAGTGCCTCAGATAAACTTACTTTTCTACCGCATTACTATTATTTTCATTGTAAAAAAATAGTGCTGTTTTAATGTATTTTAAAGGCCTAAACTTTAGAGACCTCATGTCCTTAAGATTTTGCTCTGTATGCCTCACAAGTGATAGTTGATAGGGGAGTGTTACTCATGTGTTTTCTTTACTCTCATTGCTCTCCTTGTCTTTAGCTTTCACAGCTCATGATTCAGTGGTCATTACAGCCACAGTGAATACATAGTCTTTAGCAATACTTTCCAATTTCAAGTTTGACAATAAACACATCTTCATTTCAAAACAGGGATTAAAATCAGATATATAATTCCGAAAAGGCGCTGCTGAAATGTACATATTTGGCTTCTGCTATGTCAGTTTAATCCCACAGACAGAAGTGAGGAGGAAGGGCTGCCCATGCCCTCAAAACATCTTAGAGACAGACTCACAAAACCCAACAGGTGTGATTAATGGCTTGTGGGGAACCAAGAGAGGAGAAGTCTTTCTGCTGTTCGATCAGTTTGCTGATTACTCTGTGCTGCCTCCATGCCCTGGCTGTCTGCTGATAGCCTGGGGTTACCTTCCCACTGACCTGCCCATCTGCTGCCTGCCTGCTCCCACCCATCCTTTGCACCTGCTGGGAATGCACCTCCAAGGTGGATCAGACACAACCACCTTTTTATAAAGTCCTGGTTTTGGAGCAGGGAGTAGTGATTTCCTTCCCCTTGAGCTGCATTGAAAGTACAGCCTCAGTGGGAACAGCACATCTCTTCTTTCCCCCTTTATAGCTGTCATCAGCAAACCTTGAAAATACTGATGGCAATAATAATAAAATCTCTGTATTTTTAATGTGATCATTTAGATTTTAGTGCAAACAGGCTGTCCTAGTTCAAATTCTTGAGTCCAAAAATCCAGACCAAGTGTTTCAAGGGTGCCTTGAAATGTCACTTTAGGGATTTAGATGTTGTTTGTGTTGGGAATTGCCAGATGTAAGAAATTAAAAGACCTCTTATGCCACAGTCAAGAGTCAGACTGTTCACTATGGAAGGCATCTGCCCCAAATGCTATATCTCAACAGAGCTGGTGGACATGTGATGAGGAGAGCTCTGGCAGAGGGCTGGGACAAGCCAGGTTGTTATGAGCACATTCAGCTAAAAATCTGAGTGTTACATACAGTTGCATAAGGTATTTTTGTTACACATCTATAAGCTGTGCTTAACTTAATTGTATTCTCAAAAGGCATTTTGAAGCATTGAGAACAAACAATGAGGACCTTGATTTCTTTGTTGTGCCATGGAAATGTTTTGGTCAGGGGTTTTTTTAAGTGTATGTGGAAATGCTTAGTACTTATTGAAAAATACAAATGACACATAGAAGACTTTGACATGTACAATGGAGTCTAAATTAACTTCATTCCGGAAGCACAACATCAAAATATAAAGCAGAAAAACAATGTTTTCTTTTCTATATTATGGTAGAAATCGAAAGAAATAATCTTGATTTATAACAATCTAAATTAATAGAATTTGACCTCAAGTCACTGTCTTATTACAGTTTTTGTTATTTTGTCCTTGATAAATGTATCAGAAGATGTTTCTCACTATGAAAGCTGTACTTTAATTACTGTCAAATCGAAATAAATAATAGATTAGAGTTGACTGATAATAATGAGATTTATTTAGTTTTCTGTGGCCTTAAATTAAAGCTGTGTTAGGTACGTGGCCTTGTAGAAACACAGCAATCAGACCTGCTGCATCTGAGAAAGATCAGTTCACCTCACACATTTCTTTTAACACATACATAAAAAACTGACCTCAGAGAATAATATAATTGGATATGTATGTGTGGAGCACTTGTCATTAAATTTTATTCTTTAATACAAACAGTTGTGTACTCAAAGTAAGAATAGAGAGAGCAAATAATCATGTTCCCCACTGTAGCTTCTCCTAGAACAAGGCCTTTTTCTTACCTGTTTGTTGAACACAAAAATTAAACAGTTCCTTCAGTTTTGTGCAGTTTGGATGACTATGCTTTTGGCTGGAAAATCAGTTGTGCCTCGGAGTTTGTTAACACCTTCAATTAAACTCTGGATGTTTGTGGATTGAAATCCCAATGCAACTTCCTGTTTCATAGCATCCTTTCCTGATGTTGCCTGTTATTGCATTATTTATTGTAGCGTCAAAAGTGATGGAAATTTAGGCTTCAAAACCTCAAAGGAATGTATGGTGACTTCCCCAAGTACTGCATGTCAGAGTGAGTCAAATCCTGCACAACAGGAGTTGTAATTTCCACTGAAAGTAACTGGAAGGGCAAAGGGGACTTTGGTGAATTTTGTGGATGTGCTGCTGCCAAGGCCTTTCAGAGGAGCTCTGATAGACTAAAGCTGCCTTGGTGAGGTGATCTTTAAAAGGAAAGGGAAATAGTTACAACCTAGCTCTTTCTCTTGTGGGAAAGCCAGTGAAAGGTACGCTTTTTTCCCCCTATGTTCAAGAGAAATCCCTTCATTCTACTAACCAGTGCAGAAAAAATATCACTCCAGTCTTTCCATCTTTAACTCCTTACAATCTAGTAAAAATCAGATGGAAGATCCCTGTTAGTCAGAACTTCCTTTTATTTCTGTAAAATTTCACCTAACTGTGATAATGGCTTTTTTTCCCCCAGATGACTGTACAGTTTTAATAATCAGCATGAAAGACATCAGTTTTTAAAGTAGTAGTAAAAATATTCAGCTATGTCTGATTTTACCCCGTGACTGCAAGATCACTGCCTGTAACTTTTTTCTTCTTTTTTCCAGCCAATCCTATATGGATATCTTTATTCCCTCCTTTACTTTGGCAGCAAGGCATTTTCATCAGGTACTTTAGTAGTAGAATCAAACTCATTTTCATCAAATTACAGGATTTTGGAAATACTGCTCAGTAGTGCATCCAATAATAGTTCATCCATATGAAAAATGAAGCTTGACCCTGCTCCATGTCAGGTACTGGATACTTAATGTTTGCCTTCTGTAACTGGGAACTACAGATGGGAACATTATCTCCTCACTCCTATAACCCCCATTAGAAGTTCAGATACAACTCTTTCAGCTTCAAGAGATACCAGGCTGCTGTCCATCTGTCAAGGCAGAGGCTTATTTAACTAAAAATGTGTGAGATCTGAGCAACCAAATCATAATTACCCAAATTCCTTCCCCATCAATTAGCCACTCTTTTGATCAGCTGGCCACTGCAGACATGGGGCACCTCTCCCTGCAGCAGCTTTTCCACTGCAATGCAGGGAAACCCACAGACTCTGCCTTGATCTTCTTCAGGTTCAAACCTCTGTGCCTCCTTGGATGCATGGGAGGATCTCTTTCAGCTACTTGATTGCTGACTTTGTTTGCTAATTTTGCTAAATATATGCTCCTGTGTAAGCTGCAGCAGTCTGATTGCTAAATTCAAACAAACCAAAAAGCTTTTTATCCCATTCCTTGATTACCATACTAATGGGAGTAAGCAGCACCTTGACTGTTTTCCTATTTCTCTCTTTCCTACAGGCTTTTTCAGACAGTTTCCATGACTAGGATTTAAGCCTGAGCATCAGCTAGATACAGATTTAGGCCTACACTCGGCATCTATGTAAAAACTGTCCTGGGGATAAAGCTTTCTTGTTTCAGTTCAGCGGGTTTCTGCTGATCTGCATTCTCATGCAATGAGGCTGAAATCTGTAATTGTCCTGTGTGCATCAGAGAGAGATTTATGTTGGTTTGTAGTTGTTTATGAAATATCAGAGATGCCTGTAATTGGGGAAGGGAAATTTGGTTGGGCAGTATATCTGTAATATATGTTAGAGTTTGTTACTCTGTTACATCATCTCGCTAGATGGTGTTTAAATCATCATGGAAATACAATGCAGAAAGACAGTTTGGCCAAAATGCTATATCGTTCAGTTTTAGCTGCCATAAGAGCTAGGGATTTCCTACAGTTAAGGCTGTGTGAGTTAATGAAAGATTAATTATCAAGTCAGAAACCACCGCAGAGCCACAACACTAAAACTATGTGTTCTTCATTGCTTAAGCCCCTGGAATACCATCACCTGTAAAAGCAGAAGTGTTTAAACAAGAATGGGACTAAGAGTAAGCACACTTTTAGTGGTGGGGCAAGAGGATGATTCTGTTTGGCAATGAAAGTGTGAGGTGTCTTTCCTTATGTGGTTTTGGATGCTCAGGATTGATCAGAAACTGTCAGCTCTGAGGGAAGGTGCTGCATTTTGCAAAGCTCCTCGGAGATGAAAGGTACAGGTTCTTACAGATGGCAGAGCTGAATCTGGATGGTCAGAGAGACAGGTTCGATACATTATCACAGCCAAGTTTAGGAGGTGATGATACCTTTTGTTAATAAATCAGCATTCTAACAAGATCTCACCACACGAAACAACAATGTTCACAGCACACTATAAATCATTCTTAGCAGTACAATAAGTTTTCATGGGGCGTCCTGATGGGTGTCAGATCTTGGCAGAATGTTTCATACATCTGAGAGAGAAAGACTTGACTACCAGATTTCTTCTTGTCTGTTTATGTAAAGTGATAAACAAAATGTAATATCTTTTTGACCAGCTTATGTTGCACAGAATTAATGTTCTGAGTTTCAGCTTAAAGGACTAGAATTTGCATCTTAGTTGTAAGGAATATTTGCGCTTTGTAGTAATTTCTAAGTCTTTTTTTCCTTGAAAATATCAATATTAATATGTCAACACTTTTTTTTTTCTTCTTTTAATTGGGGTTTGGATTTTTGCAATACAACATAAGAGAGAGATAAGAATTAACGGTTTTAAATAGGGAAAACCAGAATCGTTTACTAAGAAGATTTTGTTAAAAGGAAGCTGGTAGCTGGATAATAGGCTATCACAAACAAGACATGATTATAACTCTTTTTCAAAAGGGAATATATGGGAGAAATTATCAATAGCTGAAAACCAGGATTTTGCCATTATTCCCACTGATTTTTATGATAGAGACGTTGATTCTTAGCATTTCATTTTAAGACACTTTACAAATATCAGCTGAGCTTCTCAACATCCTGCTGGAGTATCTGCAAGTTAATAGCTTGCGTGTTAAATCTGTGACATTCCTGATCTCATCTTGGACTTGGAAATCAGACTTTCCCCTTCACAGCTTGTCTCTTCCTGAGAAGCACAGAGCCATTACCCTTCTACAAAGTTTGCCTCACCTGTGCAGTTCCTTCAGTTTGATTTGCAGTTAATCTTTCCGCTCTGCTTCTCATGCTCATCGTACCAGAGGCAATCGAGTAAGGTCTGTACAATTCTGGAACCTGACAGTTGTAATGCAAACACAACAAACTGTCACTCCTTAATAGCACCAGGTCTATTACTACTATTGCAGCAGAGCCTGTTCATAAAGCAAGCTGATATTCTTTATATACTCATAGTTAATACTGAGATATATATGTGCTGTCAGTTGAAACATGGCTAATATTTTTAGTGCTTCTCAGGTTTTTATCATACCACAACAGTCTACAAGCAGAGACATATAGATCCCTGAACAAAGACAGCTGTCAGAGACATCAAATACCCATTTGCCTTTTAGTATAGCAAAGAAATATCTGATTCCAAGCCATTCAGGCTGAAGGGAATTGTATTCACTTTAACACCTCAAGACGTTTGTAAAATCAGTTGAAAAACTGCTGCAGGCTATTCAAGAAGTTTGATGACAGGCAAAGTCCTAGAGGTGGCTCTAAACTGCAGTTAGACAAAGAGAACGGGGCACTGTTGGTCCCATCTCTCCTTTCATGCTGCAGAGCAGAAGGACAGAAATAGGAACAAGACAGAGTAGAAGAAGCAGAAAAACTGTATGCCTGGTCTTTGCAGAAGGTAGGAAAACACCTCGGATAGGAATTGGAGGAAGATGTGGGGCTAGGACTTTTGGAAACCAAGAGGGGAATGCAAGATGTGAATCAAAGCACTGTGGGAGGATTGAAGGGATTAAAGGCAGGAGTCAGCAAGAACTGCTGCTGTTGAATTCTCAATATAAGGCAAGAATGCAGAAGCCTCCTGGAAAGGGGAAAATTAGAGATTCAGCTACTGCAAAGACCAGGGAAGTAGTGAGTCAGAAAGTGAAAAGATCCTTATTCACCAAAGACCAAGAGAAAAAAAGACTTGTTTCATAAGCATAAATTATATTAAATAATGTAATAGTATATTTTGTCTTCTTTCATCCCCCTCAAGCAAACAGGTTATTGTAATCTTCCCTGAAACCCATGAGTCTCCCTTTCCCTTTCCTGTGCTAATCCAGGCTTTCCTTCCAGACCTGACTCTGCCACCATCCTTCCCTCCACAGTCTTCCTTTTCCCATCCTTGCTCTCCAGCCCCCTGCCTGCCTCCCTGCAGTGCTCCCCAAACCCCTCCTTGTCCCTCTGCTGCTCACCCCTGTGTGGGGCACCCTAACAGTGCTGCCCCGAGCTTCAGTGGCAGGGAGAAAAGTTTCCCACAGTTTCCATGTAATGAGGCAGGAAATGTTTCTCACATACCAAGCTCTTGATTTGCACAAATCTTGTCTGGATTTAATATCTTTAAAACTTCCAGCCTTCAGTTAGATTGAAATAGTCCAACAACTTCAAGGATTGTAAACTGTCTGTTCAAGTGGAAAAACACACTTGAAAAATGTAGCTATGTTTTTAAGAGGAATGCTCTTCTTTTTTAAAAAAAAAAAATTATTCCTAAATTCTTCATTATTGTGAGTGCCTAACTGCACAGACAATGTGTTTCTTTCAGGTTGAGTTCCCACTCTGAATTATACATGACCAAAAATGAATGTCCAATGGCTTTGCCATGAAGAGATTATCATGTCAAGTCCCAGCATTTCCCTTGCATATTTTTTCTCCGTGCCTTCTGATTTTGGAGCTCATGAGACACACCACATTTGCTGTGTTATTAGAGAGGACAAGAGCATCTCTGCAGGACTCAGGGACAGGAGGTTGACCTGAACACATGGCTGCAGACAAAGCTGACTTTACATCCAATAGAGATTGGTGCAAGATATATGGCATAACCTTATATACATACACCTGTGGGTATTTTTATGTGTGTATGAATATGTATTAGCTCAATCCCACATAAAAGCCTGCCCAGCAAAACAGCACAACCAGAGCAGATAAGCAAATTGAAGTCTGCATAGACATTCTGCCTATTGACAGATTATTTTTAACCCACCTCCTGTATTCCCAGAGTGCTGTTTAGTTTCATGGATACTCGCTGCACCTGCTAAGGGGCACAGAGGAACTGGATGCCAGTTGTTTTGCTGCTCCTCCTCTTAAGCTCCACATAATTATCCGTGTGGCTCCCGCATCCTTTATCAGTGCTGCTGCTCCTGCTTTCTCCTACGTGTCAGTGCCACCTGGTCCCATGGCAGGGTGATAGACAGTAACAGCCTGCCTAGGAGGAAAGGCAGAAGAGAGAAGGTGAATATGAAAAAAATATGGGAAAAAAAAGCACAGAAAAAGATAGCCACACATATATTTACAGCCTTATGGAGCTTATTTGCATTGTGGCTCAAAAAGATAGTGTATCCACTTCCTCTCCTCCAGTGCTGCTTTCTTCTCATGCAGTTTCTTCCATGTCTTTCAAACCTGCTAAGAAGGACAGGAACAAGGTCACTTTTCCCTTGGCCAGGAGAAAAACTGATGCACAGAGCCCCTGGCTGGCTCCCTCTCTCCTGCAGACAGAGCACTCCAAATCTGCAGTGCCTGCACTTTCCCTAGGGATGGGAAACTTAACAACTGTTCTGCATTTGCAATCCATAATACAAGGCTTTTGTGAGATCCACAGAATGTGACAATTCCAGAGCCCTGAACTGTAGAAAGGAGTCTCGAGTCTACATTCAGATCTATGTGTAAATGGAATTATATCTTCAATTATTGCTGCCTACCTGTTTCCTAACAGAATCACAATGAAAAAAAAAATAATGCTGCAGTACTACTGCTTTATCTCAGAAAACATTTTAAAACCCATTACTTTAAGTAGTCATTCTCATTCAGCTCTTACAGAAAATGGATGGGCCTGGGGTTCCCTCCTGAAGGTATTAATCCCTTGGGTGTAGCTGTTGATACTGTACTTGTTTGTATGAAAATAAAATAACCTCCAGCACCCAGATCCATTCTAAATTGTAAATATGCAGAAGGAAAATATTGAATTCTGAATAACTGTTGTATAAAAACATGCAAAGTCTGTGCTAAGGATATCCTTGGGAGCCATCTGATCAAAAAGGTTCAGGGTGGTAATGGCTTCAGCCCAAGTTTAGGTTGTTTCTTTACTTTTGAAGAGCATTATCATTAGTGCTCACATAGGACCAAAGCTCACATAGGACAAAGAGCAGAAAACTGGAGACTTAGAGTGACATTGCTATTCTGTGAAGTTTTTAGGATCTTTGTTTTTCAAGTGTCCTGGATGTTCTTCTGTTACATTACCAAGAAATACCACCCAACTCCTGAAAGTCATATTGGTGTTAAATGTAGGGAAATGGATTTTAACTGAAGACAGCACAAGTAGCATTTGCTGCAGTTGAGCATCTTGGAATAAGTAATAGAAGAGGCTTTTTTCTCAACCCTTTTGTCCTACTGTTCTATTTTCTTCTACTTTCTTCTATTGCTATACAACATACTTTGTTTATTAAAAATCAAGTGACATAGCTGTTATGTTTCTACTAATTTCAACCCACAGCTATTTATGTTTATGTCCCTCTTGGCTCTTATTCAGTCTTTCTAAGAACAAACTTAATTATTCCTATAAGGAAATAAACATAAAAACCCATTTACAGATACAAGCCTCATACCTATAGTAATCATTGTCATTCAGTTTTAATCCTTAGTACCATGAATTTTCCCCAGCACAGTCTGTAGTGATACTGCTGTGAATTAAGTCTGTATTACTCACCAAATTGTCAGCAAAAATAGTGTTTGATTAGACCCATTGAGCTCTACATAGTATGAATGTATGATAGAATTCGAGAAACCAAAGTTAGGATAATTTTGGCTGGTTGATAATTATTTTAAGGAGTGGCAGCGACGCAGTTCAGGATATCATGATTGTTAGAATACAAATTGCAGCTTGCTGATGACTTTTGCAAATCATCAATAAAATACTGCACTTTCCCTCTGCTTCTCTGTCACAGAAATATGTTATCTTGGTCTTTATAAGACACCTAGGAGAATTGTTTTTAGATGAAAGAATTAAGATAACCTCATATGTTAACATTTATAAGCCACAGGGCTCTTGTCAGAAAGCATACTGCCATGCAATGGTGGTTGTACAGCCCTGTGCAAAAAGAGCTGTGTTTCCAAATCAGGCTGTAAACTTGTTCAGAGAACAGGAGTGGCAACCATTTGTCATCTGTGTGTCATTCTGTTGTCTCCCCCATCGTTTGAATTCAACCTAAATTCTTCTTGTGCATATATTGTAGGGGCACATTAGGGAATTTCATACCCTAACTTGGCCTGCTAGTGTAAATTATCTGGTGCAGAATAACCATTTTCACATATAAATTGTGACAACTGTAGCTCATTTAATGAATAGAAGAACTATAATAGAAAAAAAAGAGAAAGACACATTCATCAATAAAACTAGAGAAGCCTTCTATGTTTGTGATTCTCTGAAAAATCCTGCACAAATGATTCAGTGATTTTAGGATTTTTTTTTTTCAAATAGTTCAATTTCCTTATGAGTAAAGCATTTTTAAGTTAAATAAGAAAATTTCAGAAGAGTTTTAATAGCATGTTCACATATTGCAAGTATCCATTTTTTGCTGAATGAAGGATTACTCTTTTTTTTTTTTTTAAGCTGGTATGGTTGGCTTCTTTTCATCTAGCTACATCTGTTACTTTTTATAAATAAGCCTTTTCTCCCCCTAAGGATCAAGCAGAACTTCTTCCAAGCCTTCTATTCTCAAGTGTAACTTCAGAAGTGCAGAAATAATAGCTTTAATACTTGTCCTTTATTGGCTAATTCAATAGCTTTATGTACTGTAACCAAGAAAGGTAAATGTAAGGGGGATTATAAGGCAACTGGAGAAACTTTTTCTTCTCATTCTGACCCCAAAAGAACTTCTCTGCAAAGGTCCATCTGGCCAAGGATTCTGTCTCTGCCAGGAGCCAGGCACCAGTGCTTGGGAAAAAGATTAGAAACAGGGCTGGTGGGGGGATTAGGAGCGTGTGCCCTTTGTTTTGGGGAGATTAGCATCTCCCACAGTGTTGCACTTGGATCTTTTCTGCCTAATTTTTATGAACTTGATTCATCCATTTTGAAACATTTTATGCTTTTTCCTCCATAACAGTATGGCCATGGTCTTGTCTTTTAGCTCCTACTAATACAATCTGTGATTACAACCAGAACAGGCACAGAAGGGATCCACACTAAAAGTCTGGTTTCACAGCTGGGGCATCTAAAACCTCCATCACTTTGTGTTTCATGACATGAGACTGTTCAACCTGACAGAAGGAGTTTGATGAGTGAGATCAAGCCTCATGCTCTGCGCTGGTGTCATCCCTGAGGTCAGGGAGGATTTATGGAAGGTCCCAGAGGAGATGGCAGTAGCTCACTCTGAGCCAGAGGGAAAATCCTCCTCTTCCTCCATTTGCATTGTCCTTACTTGGTGTCCCCTGTGAAGGAGGGAATTTTAGCAGCCCTTAGAAGGGTTCCAAAGCTTATTATTGCTGCCTAATTCAGGGGCTGACACAGGGTGTGTTTGACTCTTTTCAATAAGGGAAACAAACTGTTTTGACAAACAGCCATATATTTTGCCATATTCTTTGAGATTTCTAGCAGTAAGTCTACAATTAGCTATAGGTTATCATATAGAAAAATATAGTTTATTTATTTTAGTTTTCCACTTACTGATTACTCCTGAAAGCTGTAAATTTGAGCTTATTTAGTGTCACACCTCTAGAGTGTATAACAGAGAGCAGTACAATTCCCTGGGGTTACACTGTAAAAAACCCTTTGGGAATGACTGGTGGTTATTATCAGCGACCTGAATTCTATTAGGATTTCAAACATAAAAGTGAAATCTAACAAAGCAATGATGTGCCATTAAATGCCAATGTATCCACATTTGTTCCTTTCCTCAGCAAGCACATTTGCTGATTGCTGTTTATGACATCTCTGTAATGAAAAGGTTTATGGTGAGGTCAGCGAAAAATCATCCATCAAATTCAAGTCTTATTAACACAACGTTCTAAAAGATCCAAGTTTTATTATTGGTTGTCAAAGCCACTTTTCTCTGACTTCAGATAAAGTAGTTTATTGAATTAAATGGTCTAAGTCAATCTTGAAAACATCTCTTTGCTTCGCAGTGCTGTAGTACTTATATTTTCTTTCTTTATATTTCAAAATGCACAGAAAATATCTTTTCAAATAGGACGATAAATCAAAGAACAATATATTCTAAGGAAAATTCAGTCTGAAATTCAGTCTCCCACTCCCCCTGCAGCTTTGGTTTGCCTGTTTTTTTTTTTCCCTCACCTGCTGTCAGATATGTCACACACTGGTATGAGTAATATAATCCCAGATTTGCAATATGCTGATGGGTGGCCTTGTGCACAGCACCAGTGGGAGAGAGTCCTGCTACTGCTCTGAGCCCAAGAGTTCGTTTTCTCTTCTGTTTTCTGTTATTTCACTTTCCTTCAAAATGGTGTGAGATGATGCTGATATCGAATGAACATGAGCTATTGAAAGAATAAATGTTTTATTTTTATCCAATAGAAATCTTTGCAATCAAAGCTGTGAAAGTGGCTGCAAAATGAGAGTGATTGTGGCAATTATAGCGATACAGATGTGGCCCTCTTCACTGAATTCTTCTGTGCATAAGGAGCCTCATATCAATAAGGAAAAATTTAATTCTACCACCTGTGAATGCATTCTAAGGATAAATTCACAGACTGGGAGGTTTTTCCACATTGCATCATATGCAAAGTTAGATAAAAAAATCACATGGGGACAAACTTTGGAGGGCTAATTTACAAAATGGTTTGGGTTTTGATAGGTCACTCCAAAGAGAATCCATCATTCACTGCTAGTGAAAATTGGGCTTCATATTCTCTTGTGATATGTGTGGTGGAAGGAAACTGTAAGCTGATGCTGTACATTAAAAATTATGGCTTTTAATTTATGATAATATGTATCTTGATCTAAAAAAATTCAAATAACTACCTTTCCTAAGTAAACCACAACTTTGATCGCTTTAGGTTCAGAAAAGTCTGGCTTTTTGAGGTTGTCTTTCATATTCCCAGTGAGTTCAAAAAGTGTCTTTATTAGAAGTTGTAGGCCTCGTGCTTTGAAACTCCGGATGTGTACTGAGCAACAGAACTGGCTATATATTCATGTTTGCATCCTTTGTTAGTAGGAACTTGATGGAATTTCAGAGTGCCAAAATAAAAATGGAGAATTAATATGCATAGAAGCTGTAAATTTAATTAGCTGGTGTTATCAATTAGGCACACTCAGTAGAACTCCAGTAGGAATTTTGATTTAATATATCTGCCAAAGAGTTGGACAAAATGCAAAGTGAATATTCAATTAAAAACTGAAATTGATCAAATATTCATTTTTTTTTCATCCAGTAATCTGCTGGAACAGAGGTAAATATTTATTCGCTCAAAATGGTAGTGACCATTTTTGAACAAAGAAGGTAGGATCCTGTAGTTCCCCACTAATTACTATTAAGCATAAAGCTTAATTTCTGGGTCTTGATCTAAAGGTAGAGAATTTTTTACTAGGATATTATGGTCACAGTGGTGCTGAACCTCCTATTTCTCATTTTTAAAGCACACTTTTAACAATTACTATGATCAACTCATGGACACATCTATTAATCTAAGAAATTAGAGATGAAATATTTATGTTATATCTTCTGGTCATCCCTGTTTTAGTTCAAGATTGCTCCCGGGAGTATAATTTTGATGAGCCTTTCACAATTTCCATTTGAAAATGAAATAACCATTAATGGTATGTTAAAAAATTCCTTTGGATTGTAAAGATACGGGGAGAAATTTTAGCAGATGGAAAAGGGAACTTGCTGAAGTGGTTTCACTTTCCACTGCTTCTTATGGACCAAATAAAAACCAAGATGATATATGAATCTCTACAATCTTTAGCAAAGTTTGGGGACTTTCTCAAGTATAATACAAGACCTTTCTAAAGAGTGTCCTCAGAGAGTCCTCTTCTAGTACAATGAAATGAAACTGAAATGCTTTACATTTGCTCATTTGTCCCAAATTTAGACAGTCTCATTCCAGTCCATACAACAAGGACCCTTTATTGTAATGATTTCTTTTTATGTCACAATGGGATTTTGTGAATGGGAGGAAAGAAGAGGGAAAATGTGCACCTTGTGTCCTTTCCTGGTAAGATTTCCTCTGGTTGTGCTCCTTCCTGTTTTACTTGTTCATCTTTAGTCCCAACCATTTTGAGCTTTGGCCAAGCTTCTTAGTTTCCAGGGTGCAAACACCAAACTTGAAAGGAACTTCTAATTTAAGTCACATTAAAAAAAAAAAAAAAAAAAAGTAAGAAAAGGATAAGAAATGGTGTTTTCTCACTGGATATAAGGTACAAATAAAGCTGCTCTCAGAAATTCAGGCACGCAAAAGGGCAATTTTAAAGTATAGCAAAAATTTATGTAATATTGTCAAGCATGATCAAAAAACTAGCTGAAAGTAATTTCTTTATCATTAAGCTGCTAGAATATTTATATTTCATTAACATCACCTCTGTTAATTAACACTTTGTACTTCCTTTTTTGGTACATCCAATATGCATAGTCAGAGAGTACCAACTTAAAAAGAGAGTTTCTTCTAAAATTGAAGTCTGTAAAAGAGGATTCAGTTTATATGTTAAATCTGCCCCCTACCTACATTCAATACAGTCAAGAAAAAAACACCTGCTGCTTTTTTAATAGAGGTGCATCTCTAATATTTTTTAGGCGTGAGTCAGTAAGAGAAATGGAGTTATTCATGCATCACCAAGAAAATGGATAAATTACAGTTGTAGGGAATTCTGCCCTGAGTTACTGGCAAAAAAAAAAAAAAAGTGATTTGTATAATAAGCTTATATCTATATTGAGTAGCCACAGGGTAACACACATTACATACTTTAAAATATTTACTCTATGGAATTAATTTTTTTTTCAAAGTGTTCATTGCTGAAGTAGAAGCTAAAATTTAGAGAAGTGTAGATAATGATAATTCTTATACAGGAAAATGTATTTTGTGCTGGTGAGGTTCCTGCACTAACCATCACAGTACCTCAGTGCTTAATGCAAGGTCCTTAAACTATGTGACCTTCATATTCACAGTTCATTAATTATTGAATCTCAAGCCAAAATACCGTCTCATAACAAAGGACAGTCGTCTTATTAGAAGATAATTATTCTAGTGACACCAGTAGGGAAAATATTTTACCAGAAGGAAAAACATAAGCAGAATATTATATTGTAAAAAGAATTCTAACATGATGTAGTGTGGAATCACGAAATAACTAAGGTTGGAAAAGAACTCCAACACTATCGAGTCCAAGAATATTTCTGTGTCGTTTTTAAGCTTAAATACCAGTTAAACACAGAACTTTATAATAAATAAACCAAAAGCAAATTTTAAATAAAAAGTAAAATTATTATTAATGGCATTTATTGATTTAGGCTTCTGGGTTTGGAATCCACTGACAAAGAGCCGCCTGTAGAGGCAGCAGTTTTTCCTGAGCTTTTCCATCTCAGCTTGCCTGTACTTGAGCTGGTTGTGCCCCTTTTTGCACAGTGAGTGAGCAAATAATGCTTGACGTGGTTTAACCTTAGCTTTTCTGTGTTAATTACTTAATTTGAACTAATGGGCTTTTATTCTGTAAACAAGAATTGAACTAACAACAAATTCTTTTTTCCATGCATATGGTGTGGTCCTTTTTGCTCAGAACATGACTTTGAGCATGACCTTGCAAACTCTCATGGTCTCATTCCTGTGGACAAGTCAGCAGCACATCCCAATCCACTCCCTCCAGGATTGCTGATAGAACTAATATAGGCCCAACTTTGCTGCACACAACATTTTGATTTAATGCTCCTAAATACTATAGCCTAATTTCTCGATCCTTCAAATTGTAGAAACAAAATTAAATAATCAGGGAATATATTTCCTAACTTTATTAGTCTTTAATTTTCTATAGCGTTTCAAAATTAGACTTCTAAGAACTGTTTTCCTGCTTTCCTGAATCAAAACATACGTTTTGAACACCTTAAATTACGGATAACAGGGCTATCTGCTGCTTCTTTACAGGGCAGGTGTGTTTATTTGTTCCAGGATTTCACATGTCAAGTGTGAAATGTGAATGTTCCTATTTAAAGAAATCTTACCCTGCATAGAAGAAATCAGAACTAAGGAACTTGTTAGAAAACAGGGCCTGAGTCCAGGCTGGAGCCAAATGCAACAGGAGCCAAATGAAGAAACAATGAAATGTGCAGAAAGATGTAACATTAGGATGCAATCCCTAGAACAGCAGCAAGGCAGGGAAAGACGTGGCATTCAGAATGCCCGAAATACACAGGGAAAAAAACAATAACAGCTTGGAATGAGGAGCATAATAGTTCTCATCAAGATGAGTGACAATCATCACAGAGATACAGAAAAGATCCACTCTTCAGGAAGGTGGTTTTGAGTGTAATTTGCCTTATGGAGCCTGTGTGGCTTTGCAGGTGGGCCCAGCAACCTCCTGTCCCTGCCAAGGGTTTGCCTTTTTGCACAGCTCCCAGAGGATCAAAGCTCTCATACACAACATTGCTACTGTCCCAAACATGAAAATACTAAGAATGGAGAGCCCTATGAGGAGTCTTGATGATGTTTTTGTGTTATCCAGAGGCACTGGAGCAAGTATCAGCACACTGTAGGGTACACAGATATTCCATGTTTATATATAAACTGAGTCCTTTGCCAGATGCATTTTGTCTGACTATTCAAGCTGTCCATTCTGTCCTCTAAATCTCTTTCCCTCCTAGTCCTAATCCACCTCTATCTCAACCTCTTACATCCATGCATTTTCCAAAGGTTTGTCCAGCTTCTTATTTTTTAGGATTTTAACAATATTCCAGCTGACACCATTTTCCCAGCCTTTCCCATTCCAGCCACGAAGGACAAGGTGTCTGTTAGAGATCAAACCCCACATTCCAATCTTAATCTTAATCTCATAATGTAAAATTGAAATCACATGCCTTGACTCATGGCAATGAGTGCAATGCAGAGCTTTCAAAGTCTCTGTTAAAGGAAAAGCTCAGGAGCCAACACACTTCCTAACAGAGGGAAGCTGCTGACTGTGAAATTGTACTTTTTATTCCTCCGATTTAGAAACTCAGTTGTACAGAGGTGTAAAAAAGCAGATTTACACCAACAATAAACACTGCTTTAACAATAAATTTGCATGGGAAGGGGCTGAAGAGTCACCAAAACAGTAGTGTTCCCACTAGAACTCAAATTATGTGTTAGATCTTCCCAGAGAGCAGTCTCTTTCTTTCCTTATTTCTATTCCTTTTCCAGGGCCACTACTGTATCTTCAACAATAATTACTCTTCTGTGGTATTTGATAGCCCTTCTAATGTGGTCTTGGAGTTCAATAAATGAAGTTTAAGCAAGTGAAGGACAACCTGAAGGTGCATGTGGAAGACTGAAGGGTGTGAAGGGTGGTGAGCACATGAAGCAGGATACACACAGGGGTTGTTATATGTGGGGAGTGATTTTAATATTGACAGCAAACAGTTTTCGAATACACAGTCACAGGAGGGTACACAGAGGTGAAACAGCTCTGCTGGGGTAAGATGCTGTCACTCTCTGCCAGCAGATGAGCATTTGATTGACCCCACAGAGATCAGTAACAAATAAATGAAGTAATAATAGCCATCTAGAATTTTCTCTGCTACTTATTGGCTGGGTTAATGTGCCTCCACACTCCAAAGGGTTCAGAGTTCTCCTTCTGCAGAGCCTTACATGTTAGCTGAAGGGTACTTGGCCATTATTGGTCCTAGTCTGACTTTGATAACTGAGCTTGACAAATATATTCAATTTGCTTAGAAGTTTTCTCTGATTTATAAGCTTTTTTACCAGATGCAGATATATTCTCCATCTGTAAAGTATAGAACCTTTGAAACCCAGATCAGAACTTACATTATTTCTGCAACTACTTTTGTTCTTCACTTTGATTTTCTGTATAATATTTTCCTGATTTTCTTTGCTGCTCATAGAAAATTGTATGTGCTGTTTGCAGTGTGATTCAGATGTAAGAGAGCAAAAATCATTAAAAGCAAAAAGATATGGTTATATGAAGAGAGCTGCTTAAAGTTATTCAGCAGTCTTAAAGACTTTTACCAGAGATAATAACTAATTTCTAAAAAGAAATTTTTATCCTGAAACCTTACATTATATGGCGGTTTCGGTTTGTTTGGTTGGTTGGTTTTTTGTTTTCTTTTGGGGGGAGAGTATTTTTTCCCTCTGTACTTAAGGAATAAGTTGTTACAAACAGTTTAGAGTTGACAAATAAATCTTGTATCATAGCATGGAAAGGGTGAGGGATTTGGTTTTTTTTCCTATAAGGATGAAATATGGATCATAGTAGTTCTGCTTCCAAAGTGTTAGAAGTGAATAGCAGGTGCCTACACCTTATCTGTGCCCAGGTGCTCTAATTATCTTCATTTGCTTTTCTTTTTGTAGATACACAGTAGTGTTTTCCACTCAGTCACTCCTTCTGTTTTAATAGCTCATTTTCTTTTCTCGTTCTTTCTTATGTGGATTTTGCTCATGCAACACTTCTGTGGAATTCTTTACAACATTAATTGTTCTTTAGTTTAGTTCAAAGTAAAAGTAGATTAATTCTGTAATTATTACAGTTCTTATTTGCTTGACATGTTGACTTTTATTGCTGTGCTTTGGGATGTAGAGAACACTGACCTGTAGATTTTTCGAGTGCAACATATTCACTTTAAAAAAGTTTTATAAAAATGCATAATAGATTTTTTTTTTCAAAACTCAGAAGATATGGTAATAAAAGACTCATAGAAAGTCAAAATAATGAGAGGACCTAGAAATTATGTAGTAACTATGAAGCACTGAAGTTTAAAAAGTGAACAAAAAAAATAAAACTAAGAAGAAAAATAAAACTAAGAAAAAATTACTGAATTGCAAAGTTGGGGAGAGAGGAGAGAGAAATTGGTCATAGATTTTTTTTTTTTTTAATTAAGTTGGAGGTGGGAAAATAAAAACCTCCAAGATGTTTGACTAATTGGAATTAGAAAGTCTTCTGGATGAAATTTGTCTCTTTTTTTATTATTTTTTTTTAAATTTTTTTTGTTGTTGTTTTTGGTTTTTGTTTGTTTGTTTTGGTGGGTTTTGGTTTTTGGGGTTTTTTTGGGTTGTTTTTTTTTTTTTTCAATGGAGCAGCCTAAGAACTAAATAATTCTGCTGATCCCCCTCGTGTTCAAAGAATGGGATGGAGAGGATAGAACAGGGCAGATGAAGAAGGGCAGTTAAAGAAGAGCAGGATGTCAAAAGACAAGGCAGGGGATGCTCAGAGCTAGAAAAAGTTGTCCCTGAGAGAAGTGAATGGGGGATGTTCTGGCAGGAGATACAGACTCTGAGACTCGAGACAGAACTTTCCTTGGTGACATTGAGAACACTCTGGGAGGCATTTGGAAGTAATTCACTGTATTGATTCTGTGCTCAGTGTGGAAATGATTATTGTGTTTGTGCAGCAGCTACTAAACATGCTAAGCTGTTTTATCAGCATCTTTTAACGTTCTGAATGATAGCCCTTGGCCACCTCAGTCCCACACAGAAAAAGGAATCTTAATCCCCCCCTTGCACCTGAGTTGATTTTATTAACACATTGCCTTTCTGACTGACAGGCTCCAGTCATTAAATTACAAAACCCAAATTAACCCCAGGCTCTGTGTTCTGTGCCATTCCTTGTCAGAGTCAAGGGAAATTAGTCCAAATTATTCACTTTTTTTTTTTCTTTTCCTTGCAGATTATAGTATTTGGAATAGGCATTGAACTATATATCTCATCTATTGTGAAATACTTTGATGGCTCATTAGAAACAACTTTAAACAGATGAAAATACAGGTTTATTAATACTGTAGAATTAGGAGAACTGGCCAATTTGAGAAGAGCCCATGGACAACCACACGTATTTGTTTCCTGCAGAAAAGATACTGAGTTCTTCTTCTTCTGCACAATAAACCCAATATGACTATGAAGAGCTTCTGCAGCATTAGTCAGCCTATTTTGCAGCCTTTCCTATTCGCAAGGGGAAATAAAAAAGCATCCAACTTCTAAATTCTCTAAATGAGGTCTACCTCCCTTTCTGTGAAGGAAAATGGAAAGCTTGTTGCCTGGTAGAGCTCAGCTGGGACCTGTTACCCGGGAGTGATTAGGAGAATATGCTTTGTGCCCACTCTTTTCTCAGTCAGGGAGCACTTCTTTCCTTTGGAGAAAAAAAGGAGATGGGACAAAGCTATTGTTGCTGACCAGCATTTTTCAATCAGGTCATCTCATCCCTTTTTAAAAATCTACAGAATATTGCAGCTGGTACCAAGTTGTTCTTCTTGAAGGGCTTTTGAATGTCATTTCATTAAAGAAATCAAAAAGGGATTGTATCTGCGGATATAGTCGTTCTTACAAGAGATGGGAGATCATGAAAATACATTAGCTTTTGATTTTTCAGCTGTAATTGTCATCTTATCATGTCTCTTAACTTGGGATTTTTCCTGTTCTGGTAGTTGTTTTTTTCCCAGATTTCAGTTGTTTTTCCACAGATTTTTATCAATACCCACCTCTTATATTTGCTATCTCCATCTTTGAAGAATGAAATTAAATAATTTAATCTGAACTTAAATCAGTTAAATATGGAATTAAATGGTAAATGTAGCTAATAAGTACTTGCTTATCAGTGTACACAGTATGTGTCCATTAATTGTGGAAAATACAAACAATGGGGAAGTGATTGCTGGAAGTCTGAGAGACATCAGTATCTTTAATATGGAACTAGGCATTTCTGGATCATTTTTTTTCCAGCTTGAATTATGTTTTGGGTATAAATAGCCATATTTTTATAGTCTGTATGGTTCAATAATCCAATGTATTATATTATATTAATTGACCTACCTGACACAGCAGTACTTGGACTGTTGTTCCTCCTCAGGGAAAACAGGAATACTGAGTTCAGGGCAGCCCTTCCCTTATGATTATGCCTCTGTTGCTTAATTTACTTTGGGCATGCTGTATATGAGTTAAGTCAGTGATTTGCTGTTTCTGAGAGCCCCGCTTTCCCACATCAAGCACTAATGTGTTAGTGTCACTAGGAAGAAATTTTTTATGTGAGCTGTTTTATGCTGAAAGTCGATAGCGAGTCCCTTGAATTTTTCAGAAACGTTTTCAAGAGCGACTATAAATTTTTCATCTGTAGAAGATAAAATACACAGCAGACACCCATCCTGTAAGAGACGGTGCCATCTGAAAATGGGAAGTTATGATTGTCGTATTTTAAACTGCACGATTTTATGCTGAGTTGGGAGCTGCACAAATTGGGTGGATGTGGATGGGTGTGTGTGCCGTACCTCGGGTTGTCCATGGAAAGTGGTGACACTTTGCTCTGAAAGCTCCTTTACATCATCCTCCTGCTACATTGCAGTGGCTGAGGGAGGTTGGAATATGCTGCAGCTACCTGGGTGGAGCACAGGAGCGTTCTGGGATTTAATAGCAGAGCTTTCCTATGTTAGACACTTATTTTGCTAACGATAAAGACAGGGAATTTGCATACTCACTATTTTCTAAACACTCTTTCTTCTTCTGAATTTACTGGTGTACATAATGCTACATAGACTCATGACCTTCCAGCACTGCCTTCTTGATGTTTGACAATGCAGATCTGAGTTCATCAGGCTGCCTCAATTGTGGAGCAGCAGTCGCCAAAGAGCAACTCGACGCAGCGGTATCAGCCTCATTAGCAGCAATAATGGGCTCTTAGTGCACTCTTGATTCTCCTATGATTTTAATGGCACAGCTTTCCCTGTCATTTTTTTTGTATGGAGAAAGCATGAAGTCAGAGAACTTTTGTCACCAATGAAATATGGAGGGTTGCAGATACACATTTCTTATTCTCAAGGTGTCGTTCCCTTTGTTCGGAGGAGCGGACCATTGTCAATAAAAAAAGTGTTTGATGGGAGATTTTCATTAGGAAGCTGAATTTGAAATATTCAGGTCGGGGAGAGCACACTGTGATAGTCAGCATTTGGTTTGAACTTCAGAACGGCGGAAGGGTTTTTGGAGGTGCTGCTTGAAAGAATGTAAATCTCTGATCTTGGATGGTCTCTCAATTTATTAAAACCCTGAATGAACCAACAAAGACACTTCAGAGGACATTATACATTGCAAAAAGTTAGTAAAAATAATACTGGTGCCTTAGAAGTTCTCCATACGAATTTTTGGAAATAGTTTTGGATGTAGTTGTATTTTTTTGATAGTTAAGCCTGGTAGGCAGCCTGGGTCTGCAGAACAATTGGACTTCTTACTGGTTGACACATTGCTGGATTTTGCTGGCATAATTTTAATTGGGAGTCTTGTTACTAGTCCTTACATCCAAGTATAATCACAGTTTTGTTCTCATTTGTATTGAAACAGAGATCTGATTTTGCTTTTAAAATATAAAGTCAGAATTTTGGCACATCGCTGCTTTATACTGTACCTTATTCTCACAAGGAAATTAACTTTACTTTCCATTTTATCCTTACTCCAAGGAGCCAATATTATTATAATTATTAAAAATTTGTTTAAATGTATTAGAATGAATCCTAGAGGCCAGCCAAGGTCTCCCTCCTTACAATCAAATGGATCAGAATAGTGCAGGCACAGATGGTAGTAGCAATGTAATGTAGATGCATTATTAGTATTAGATGTAGTAGTAAAGTAGATGCAATTCTTTACAATCCTTTTCCATGCATGTGTAGCTATCATGAAACTTGATATACTTATCAGAGACAAGAATTGCTCTACCAAGAGATAAGAACCTTTATTATGTAGGAATATGTGCTTTTTCACTAGAAAAATGGTGAGACCCCAAACCTTACATGTTTGGGCTCCCACCTAACCTCCTTATCTTTCAGTAAACTGATGAAGGGGAAGTGGTAATCTTCTGCTGTGTATATTTTAGGACAGAGAGTAACTAGCAATATCATATTCCCAGGTCTATAAAGCACATAAGCTGTTGCAGTCTGACCTCAGAGTGAACACACGTAATTTTAATACCATATTGTATCAGCAGAACATAAAGATATATTCATTTGCACAATCCATGGGATGTTTTCCCTTCATCACTGTGGTGTTTGGATCCCCTCAGAACAATCTGTACATTTTGGTTTTATACCAGCCATGTCAGAATCAAAGAACTTGGTCATCTGTAATTGTAATCAACACCAGAATCAGGAGGATATGTGTGGATCCTACTTCAGTCATAAATTGTGAAGATTTTTTTTTTCCCCCCAAAGAAAGCCATTACTAACTGCCCTAATCTTAAATCAGTGAGAAACAAAAAAACTGGTAGGTTTGACATTTTAATAAGCGTTCCCATTATCTCAAAAGAACACTGTAACTTTGTATTGGGGGAGACTTGTAGTAGGATCATGGTTTTGTTTTGTTAATACAGAAGACTGGTTTTGAAGGAAAGCCAGAGCTTCTGTTTCCTGAGTATTTTTTCAAGCCGCTTTTTAAAATGTAAATTTTCCTTAGTTGCACTAAAAGCTATTAAAAAATGCTATTTCTCTCCCTGCAAAAATGGTAGGAGGTGGGATATGCTGATACTACTTAATTTACACAACTCCTTTCTTATTAATTTAACAATGCAGAGGGGGGTTTTTCCCTCATGTTTTATCATAATGGTCGTGTATGTGAAGGGAATCTGAAGCATTGTAGTAAAAGCATGGAAATATTTCTTATACCAATAGCTAACACCCTGCAGCTCATCTGCATCCTGTAGCTGAATCAACTACTGCAGTGACACGCAGAGCAAGTGGAAGTCAAATAAAATATAAAATGAAAGAAGCTTTTCACTGCAGTTGACAGTATGACCTAAAATTAGCATCACTTCTAGGTCCCACAACAACTTTTATGTCACCTGAATAATAATAATAATATTATTAATAATTTTCATGTAAATATTCCATAGGATTTTAGTTTTTCTACTGATAGCCAGGTATTCCTCAAAATCTGAGTGAGGTCTGGAGCCTCAGCTGTGTGAAGAAGCACAAATCAGTGCAGCACTGTAGGATCACTGTCCTGAAAAGCCGTTTTTCAGGAGATGCTGCAATAAAATCTGATGATGGTGTTGAGAGTTTGAAAATGTGCCTAAGTTGGCTTCAGGTTAGCTCGCTAACATGCTGATGTCTCTGTGCCTGTGCTGGGAGAAGGTCTCAGAAGATGGGACCTGTCACTCCTGTGTATTTTGGGCAGGTTTCGGTGCTGTGAGGAGCTGCCGCACTCTGGACGAGCAGGTGAGAAATGAGTATTGCCTGTTTAGAAATAACCAGCCCAGGCTGGGCACAGCCTGCCTCCAGGGAATTTTACACAGGATTTCTCTGAGTCTGCTTTCATTGTCTCTCCTCTTTCAGTCGATGTAGAAATGGTTTTGGGAGAGGCAAAGCACTTTCTCACTCTGGTGAGAAAGCACTTCTACACTGCCCGCCCAAAGACATGTGGGCATAAGGTTGTATGTAAATAGCTTTAGATATTGTTGACCTCTAAAAATGAACACACAGATGAAAGCTCTTTCATGAGTAGTTGTGCTGACATGTGTTCATTACCTACTTCATGTGAAGCTGTGTGGGAAATGGTGACATTTTTGCTTCTTTTATTAAACGATATTTTTGATTGGAATATTTGCTTTCTTGGACTTGGACACTTCTTTTCTTATGGGATAACATAATGGTGTACAATACTGGTCTCCCTCTCTTTGATTTCCAGATTCCTTTTTAGGACCAAACTGACTGTTTTGTAGATATCTTTCACAGTCATGTAATAATGAGGTTTTTCAAGCAAGCTCCATGCATAACCATATGTTAAAAATATTCTCCAAATACAAAAACTTCCTGTAAAATAGGAAAAGGAGTACGAAGTAGGAAAAGGAATACATGAAATGAATTTGCAGTAGCACTGTAAAGATGGCTTATATACTCCCGCAGCTCTTGCTGCAACTTGTGACATCTTTTATGGAAGTGTCACCTTTAGGAGGCTATTTTTGGCAATGATGTTTCAGCATGGGATTTTAAGGGTAACAGTGAGTATTGGGTATATTCTCAAGAGATAACCTTCACAGTCCCTCAAATATTTCCAGGTGTATTAAAAAGTGAGCAGTATAAGTTGCTGAATGGCTCTGCACACTTGTTTTATTCTTCCTCATAAAACCAGATTCAGTAAAAGCTTGGCCAGAATCATGGTATAATTTCCGTCAGGATTCAAAGCCATTACTTTCTTTGGATAAACAGCAGTTAGTACAAATCTTAAATATACAAGTAGAGAAGTATTCAGGCTCTGTAACATTTGTCACTTGCAGAACAGCTAAAGCAGCAGAGAGGCATAGCCTGTGCTAGGAAAAACCTTTATACCCAGAGAGTCAGGAATTAGCCAACTGTCACTTTCTTTAAGCAGGAATAGGTGGGATGGAGACATTTATAAAACTTAAGTTACTCTTAGTTTCATTTCTTCTTTCAAAGAGAATGAAGCTGTTACATGTTTTAGGAACCTGCAGGTTCCTGAGAGCTGGCTGTGCACGAGCTGTTTAAGGGAGCTCTGCAAACTCTGCTGGCAGAGGCTTTGACGTTTCCCAGGATTGTGGAGAAGTCAGTCATTACAGACAGGCTGCTAAATTATGGAGGCAATTTTTATCTGCCAGTTCTTTGCTTCTATTGCTTCCTGTAAGCTTTGAGAATATTTGAGGAAAAAATATTGGTGCACTTGGTTGGCTGAGTGGCTCCCTGAGTTACTTACAGCCCTTCATTCCTGGGCTGTTAAGGATTTCTTATGTTGGCCTGGACCCTTTTGGCCACTCCAGCAGGTAGGCTGATCTCCAGCTTGTTTTACAGCCAGTTCTAGGAGGCTGCAGAGAAATCTTCTTTTGCCATTCCTCATGCCAGATCCATTCTGAAGATTCCTTAGAGAGCTCTGCTTCAGTCTTTGCAGTGCTCTCTCTGCGCAGACTACAGTCATGGAGCAGATGAAAAAGGATGGAGAGATAGAAAGAATTTTTAAATAGGGGAGGCAAATACTGTGACTTTCTGGTTTGCTGCTTTCTTGGTACGTTCCCTGTCAGAAATTGACTCAGTAAATAACTTTGTAAATCTATATTTAGAAGGGGAAGTATTTTAGGAAGGAATAAGACTCAGCACAACCAAATCTATTTAAATGCAGCATAATTGAAATGTCAACATAGTCGTGAAGTGCCTCAAGGTGTTTCTTTGGTGAAGGCTGGATATGACACAGAAGAGATGCCTGAATCCTTTGGTACAGAGAATCCTTTGTGCACTCAAATCTAATCTCACACTCACCTTATGGAATGTTTGCAAATGCTTGGCTGGTCCCTGCTTTCCTTCTCTCTGGGAATCTGACAGTTCAGAGAAGGTTTTGGGCTCAGAGGAGGGAGAAGTTCAACAGCTCTTGGTGCTGTCAAGCACAGAGTGTTTCCTGCAGGGACACCCAGCGTTAGCCTGGAGCTCCTGCCCCACTTGGCACTACGAGTCTTGTATCTCCTCAGCGAGTTCTATGGGCAAGCTTTGCTCGGGAAATGTATTGGGAATCTTGTTTTTCTCAGAGTGAGGGTTGATTCTTCATTCAGCTGCTGGTAGAGTGACTTGAAAGAAGACAGCACAATTGTACAGCAGCTCCTCTCCTTCTCTCCCTCCTCCACAAAGAATGGAGAAGAGAAAGTACCATTAAAGCATCTTCTCAGCTCTCGGATTTTGGAAAATTAAACAGTTACTATGTATTACTCTTTTCTTAAGCAGGTCTCTACTTGGTACCCCATAACATGCCCCTTGAAGCACATTACCTTCTGGCCTTCCTGTTGAAATAAAACCTCCATGATAAAGGGTAGTTACAAGCAAAAGTGCCCTTCCCAGTCCCCCCCAGCCTCCGGCTGGTGCTGCTGTAGGAGGATGGGCCATGGGCACAGGGCCAGTTGTGGTTATAGTTATACCAAGTTTTATTTATATGTGCATCCTAGTAGTCAGCACTCTGGCTCTAGATTTCAGTCTGTCTG
>NW_016690355.1:1392681-1395430 GCF_001604755.1 Lepidothrix coronata | reverse complement strand
TTGCTTTATAAAGCAACACAGGGGTTTTTTTTAAGAGGTTAAGTTCAGCTTGATCTTTATCAGCAAACTGTGATTTCAGAAGGAAAATGAACTTGACAACTGTTTCAACAACCTGAATGTTTATGTATGTCTTCGGTTAATGCCTAAAGTCAATATTTGTTAAGTCTGATTGATAAAAATATGTGCCTTTCATCAAGGTCAAATTAATTTGTGGAAATTTGCTTTTGCTTACCATGCTGCTTTTGCACAGAATCACTTGTCAGACTTTGCTAAAACTATGCAGACATTTTCTCATTTAAATTACTATTATCTTCACTATGAACTTCCCTGTTCACACACTGCCTCATCTGAATGTGTCTTTTTTTAAAGGATGCTGCAGATTGGATTCCAATTCAGACAGGTGATAAATTACCTGACTTGACCTAATTCATTAATTTTAATGGTATTTGAAGTCTTTATTTTATTCAGGCTTCTCCAATAGACTTGTCTTATAGACATCTTTATAATAATGTCCATTCATCAGCTACTTAAAGGACATCACTTGAAACTGGATGTGACTGCAAGGATGCACACTGTTTGCTGGGTTGTGTTCTGGCTTAGGATTCCTTGGATGTTACATCAGGCAAATGTAAGGCTGACTTTGCATGAGATAGTAAAGCTCGGGAAGGAGTTCTGAAGCTGTGTGTTAAATATGTATGGATGAATTTATGTATATTCAAATGTTCATCTAATTAAACTGTGTTGAAACTGCTGCTTTCACACAGTACAACCACACCATATGTTGTACCGTAGGTCTGAAGTTACACTGTGTAGTGTAGGACTAAGCAAATGACATTCCTTTGTAATTGAGGTCATTAGAGTATAGCTTTTTGGTATACAGAAATGAGGATTTCCTCCAGTTATTTTATGCCACAAGTTAATTCAAACAAACAAATAAAAAACCAAAAACCCAACCCCCCAAAAGCAAAACCCAAGCAACCCTTTTTCTGTCTTCCTAATGTGGATTAATCCTGTGATCTACTGTATTCACTTAAAATTTGGGTGATTCCTAGCACATATTCCTAAATATGGTGCATGCCTGGATTATAGGATACTACATATATATCTATATTTAGATAGATAGATAGATAGATAGATAGATAGATAGATAGATAGATAGATAGATAGATAGATGGATGGATGGATGGATGGATGGATGGATGGATGGATGGACTATATAATTAATTGTGGAGGAAAAAAACCAAACACAAAACAACAGGATGGAGGGATCAGTTCAGGAAAGTGAAACATGACAGAGATAAAAATGCAAGTTAGCACCTGAATCGGAGTAGGAAACCAGCAATTTTTTCTTGCCATCCACAGAACAAATTTTCTCATGTTAAAAGAAAGGCACATAGAACAAGTAGTAATGCTACACCAAAGAAACAACCAAAGCTGCTTGTGAACTGAAGTTTAAGCCCTGCAGGCTGCTGGATTTGCCTTCTCCTCCTGAGTTTGGTGGGAGCTGGGGAGAGATGCGTGGAAGGACTGTGAAAGAGCTGCTACAGAAGATGGTAGTTAATGCCTCCTCATTGCTCTGAAATGTCACTGTCACATTTTGAGAAAACTCTGGCATTTGCAAAGCCTCAGATGGAACTATTTAGTGGTACCATTTGTCTTGAAGGGATGAGGCCCCACAGCTGCTAGAGGGAGGCCAGCAGCAGGTATGGTTGGAGTTCAATCATAGTAGTCAATAAAGCATGGAACAAAAAAATACATTATAGACTTAATGTATATTGAATTGCTTCAATTAACTGTACAGGTGTAGTCAGGTAACAGTGAGGAGTTTTCAATAATGAATTTTCTATTTTGACTTGCCCTGCAACGTCATCAACAAAAATGAGAAAGGAAAAATGCTGCAAAATAATATTTTTCTGCCTTCTGAAACTTCTCTTCTTTTTAATGTGATAGTGGAATTGTTTTTCACAGTTATGCAAGTAAGAGTATTATTTTTTTTAGTTGAAGAAACCATATCTGTTAGAGGCAGTTGAAAGAAAAGCCCTTTGTTTCTAATATCCTTTATTCTATATGTTGGGCTGAGAGCAGTGAAAAAGTTTGGAAGAAGTAGAATATGGTGCTTTTTGAAGAATAATTGAGCATGTCCAGAATGGAGAGAAAATGAGGAGCATCCAGCAAAATTAAAAACTTGGAGATATTAAGAAGAGGGAAAAACTTTCTTACTACAAGGACAAGACCCAGGAAGTTAAAAGGAAAAGTAAAAACCTCCCCTAGACAGGGATATTAGAATTTCTTCAACCCAAACACAATTGAAGGTTGATGGGGCTTCAAAAGATCCCTGAATAAACATGAACTTTGCTTGTTTCAGCAGGCCATATTTTTTTGTTTGTGGATGTAGTAGCTAAATTAATCACTTAAATTCAGATTTAGATGCAAAAATGAAATGTTTTCCTGAGCTATGGTGAACAGCTATAACTCCCCTTGAGTCAATTCCTTCCAGCAGCTGGACCTGAAAAACAGTCAGTGCTCCTGAAATTCAACTACTTAATTTAGGAACTAGGTCACATGAAGTATTTCATTAGAAACAAACTATTTCCTTAAAAAAAAACTCAAACCCCTCAGGTCTGTCAGTGTTGTTTTATATCTGGTTTGGCAACGAACAGATTGTTGCTGAAAACAAGTAGAAGCTGACTCTGTATCAGAAGTTGAATTTATAGGTTTTTAGGCTCCAATCCTGGCCTGAAATCAAGGC
>NW_016690355.1:1321559-1392671 GCF_001604755.1 Lepidothrix coronata | reverse complement strand
TGTAGAAAAGAGAGGTGCAGGTAATGTCGTTGAGGACCAATATAGAAATATAATGTATAATGTGCAACATGTAACATATTACATATAGTGTTACATTATTTATAATATTATAATATAATATCAGAATATTAGAATATGATTTATAATATTATAATGATCTTATAATATTGTATTACTGTGTTCTATAATGAAAATACATACCTTATGTGTGTGTGTATATATATATATATGTATATATATATATATTTTCTGTGTATATATATATAATTAGGGAGTTTGAAAAATGCTTTCAGACACATGGTATGATTCTCAGGGTTGTCCTGTGCAGGGCCAGGAGTTGGGCTCTGATGCTCCTTGTGGGTCCCTTCCAACTCAGAATGTTCTGTGACTTTATATAAATATAACCAACCCAAAATTATTCAGTTACTGGTCTGGCTTCAGCAGCTGCCATGGGTAACTGAAGAAGAATATGACCCTCAACCAAAAGAAACTGTGAGCAAAAGAAAGCAGGAGATACAAAGGTGTAGCAGCAGCAATTAGTTCAAGGTGCAGAGTTGAAACTCAAACTGCTTAAGAGTCAATCTTGTGCTCAGGAGCAGTATCAGAGAGTTAAGTTGCCTAGAAATAATAAACATCACTTAATCCCTCCAAAATTGTGTGTTTTGGGCTTCTTTGCTGTTGACATGGACAGTCTCCTTCATTTACCTGGCAGCTGGGATGGACTGATCAATTCTGGCACCTTCTGTGTAGTCTCAAGGCAATCCAGTACTTCGGAACAGGGAGAGAAAATTAGTCTGTGCTGATAGACTTTGCAAAATAAAGCCAATTTTTTTCTAAGTTTAAGTAGAATTAGGAAGTGAAGTATACATATTTAAATTGAGCTGTTGCTGCAAATGCTTTCCCAATTTAATTTTCAACTTCTCTTTTCTTCATGGAGAATTTAATTATACTGCAACTATTCTAAATCATTCCCTCTTTAATTGCCTTTTTATTTTCAAAGTAATCATCTGTTCAGATTTTTTTCTTTACAGATCATTTTGATATTCATGTACTTAATGGCCTTTATTAAAAGTCACTAAATAAATGAAAAAGAAAAAAAAAAGACTTTTTTCTTTCCTTTTTATTTTTTTTTCTTGGCTACTCCAATCTCATCTTTAACTTTGGGTATACATAAGCTTTTACTAGGCTTAGTAACAGGGAGTAGCAAGAAGCTAATTAAGACCTAAGTTTGTTTCAGTGATATATTATAAACACATTTGAATGTGTCTCTTCCCATGAGTCCATAAGTAGGAGCTATCACCACTGTGTAAACAGTATCATTTTCCAGGCACAAGTCCAGTAGTAATAAAACAAATATACTGTAGGAAAGATGCTCGTATCCTCTTTTTATTTTTATATTCATTTTCAAGGAAAAAAAGCTAATTCTATAACAGTGTATTTCTTGTAATTGCTCTTCAAACTCCTGATTGAATTTTCTAGAAATGATGGGAGTACTTATCTCTGTGGAGAAAGAGTCTCTTTGAAGTCTGAGCATCCTTTAAGAAGTTCTGCTACTAAGTCAAGCAAAAAGAACATCTAATCCCAACTAAAGGTGTTCCACAGTTCTAAAAGGCTTCCTGCCTTCAGAGCTCTTCCACTGAAAGATTTCTGTTACTCAGTGATAAAAGCTGCTGTAGATTTCTTTGACTGCATAACCAGTAACCTACCAACAAACAAATGTGATTCAGGAGGAAGGTTTGCTCCTTGTTCTTTGATCTGGTCAAGACTACACAAGAGAAAATAATAGTGAGACATTTTGTCCAATTTTGAAACCATGTTTTATGAGGGAAAAACACAACTCTTTATGAAAGTCTTCAAATGACACACAAAACTTACAGCATGCTGAAAGCAGTCTCTTGTAAGAAGCCTTTACAGAGAAGTAAATGAACCTGTTCTTCATTTTTCCTAATGAATGTTTTGTCTTCTGATGAGTAACTTCTGATATTCTGATGAGAAACCTGTAACTTAGATCTTCCGAAAATACTTTATTTTCTACAGTATTTATTCTGTATTTCATACATAGAATATAATTAAGATATATACATAATTAAAGGTATTTTAACAATATTTTTGAATGAAAAAATGTTACAAATAGTTATTTAGAGCTGTTAACTATAAATCTAAATTTTACTTATATAGGACACAGAGATAACAATACTGCAATAATGTCAATGCTACACTGTTATACTGAATAATTTTATTTCCAAGTAATCTTAGTCTTGCAAAAATCCATTCTGAGATGTAAAAAATACCTACAAATATAGAGTAAGGTGATGCATTTCTTTATTACCTTCATAAGTTGAATGTAGGTGGCTCTGCCTCCTGAATCTTACAAAGGTGGAGCATAATAGTTCCTTCAGAAGAAAACAATGAGATTCTCTGCCAAACTTGGAATGAGCCAAGAACAACTAGAGTTACATCCATCTCCTGAGTTTCTACTTGAAGAAGTTGTGAAAAGCTACACTGAGAGATACTAGAAATTTGCCATACTTTGTGGAGAGAATATATCAAAGCAGAGTTTGAGAGAAGCAGTGATCCTTACCAAATCTGTGCAGTGTTCATTGTCTTAAGCCAAGCCCTCAGCACAGCTGGACTGTTCTCTGAAATAATCAGAAGCTTTAGAACGGGATACTGGAGAAAAAGGAAACAGATGCTTTTTTTTTTTCTTTTTTATCCCTCTCCTTCTCCTTTTTTCTCCCTTGAGAAACGAGGGAAAAGCCAGGTTAACTTTTAGAGTGCCAGAATGTAGTAGCCAAATGTTGAAGCAATACACGAAGCCTTTGTGTAAATACCATGATAATTCCTTATTTATTCACAGGAGCTAGAAATAGGGCTGATCTTTTTGGTACAGTTTAACCTCTGAAGCACATCACCTGAGTCACTCATTTTGATGTTACCCTTGCAGCTGTGCCTCTGACAATCTCAGGCTCTGGAATGCTGGAATTGGCATTGAGAATTTTTACATCATGTTTTACTAATTTATTTATCAGAATTTTCTTCTTGTGCCCTGCACAATGAAGGTAAAGGGGCAGGATGTAACAATGACATTTATTTATGTTATCTCCTCTAGTAAAATGTGTCAATGACATCTCCTGTGAAAAAAATACATTTCTCTTTTCCCCTACATGCAAAGGTACCCAGAGCTACATAAAAATATAAGTAACTGTTGCCTGACCATATAAACTCCAAGATTCATCACTGGAGTTTTTTACTCACCAGTTGTTCAATTTACAGGATGGGCTAAAGGGAAGGGTTTTATTTTGGGCTCTAGAGGCTTCAAGGGCTTTGCAAAAAAGTCCTGAAACAACAGTTGTGGAATTTACAATTAAAAAAATAACTAATTACATCATCCTATGTAAAATATTCAGTAAAATTCAGCTTTCCTAATTATATTTTGTGTGCTTATGACACTAGCAATAAGGATGCACAGCTTTGAGCTGCTGCACTGTGTAGATCACTGACTTTGAGCTAAATGAAGCAATGAATGAAAAGCAATTCTTGGGCTTCTGTTGTTTTCAAACTCAGCCACACTGAATCAATTATACGTTGCCAAAGGCTAAAGGCTCGTTAGTTGGATAAAAGATAAGAAAAGCAAAGAGGAAAGATGAGTCATGGCAAAATGGCAGCAAATGTTCCCATAGTTTGCAGTGTTCTTGCTGTCTGTATTTTAAGCTGGTGCTCCAAGTGTATTTGGTTCTTCCAGAAAAGCTGCTGCTGAGCAATCCTGGCTGGATGCAAGGTGAGATGGCATCAAATCCCCAAACATAAAACAATGTGTGTCATCCCAGACATCGGGGGAGTAGGTCTGAATCACAGTTTAGGATTTGAGGGTTCTTATTTCGTGGCTTCTCTGTAACACGCTGATGGATGAGCTGTTGAGGAAACCACTTCAACACTACTTTGAGGGTTGGCAATTGTGAGTCTTTCCAAACACCAGCAGCAAAATACAACTCCAACTGGAATTTGTCAAGAATTGTGCACTTCCAATGGGGCAAACACACTCCAGAAACCAATTTGCAATCCAACCCTGCTTGCTGCAGAGAAAAAATTAAATGTTCAGCCTCTTTAGCTGACTGAACATTTGTTTGTGAGGAAGCGTGTCACTTATTCTAGCCCCTGCCACGGTTCAGAAGTATGTATGTTTGTTTCTCAGGAAAAAAGAATCAAGAATTGAATAAGAATTTTATTTTTCCAGTATAATTTTCCCTTGCTACCAGTTTTTATTTCGTTTCTAGCCTAAAGTCTTCTCTCTTATCCTTCACTGGGTTTAGTTTGCACATGAACAAAGTTCAGTTACTGAATTGCAGGTTAGGTTCTCTGGGATCTGTTGTTATTCAATCCCTTTATGTAATTGATTCCAAGTCCTTGGCTGAGTTTCCAGGAAGGCGCTGCCTCATGAGCTGGAGGTTTCTGCTTGGCAATTTTTTTAGGATTTTATCTGTCAAGTGAAGTTGTAATCATGAAGAGAAGCAATTTCTGAGGTACTACTTCCATGAAGAAGCATGAAATTGGGCGTTGGGAAAAGCTATTATAGGTGTCTTTTGTGATTTCAGAATGATTTAATTATGTTTTTCCACATAACTGAGAAGTGAGCAAAGTAAATAAAGATGCCAGCTTTTTTATTTTTTTCCTTTAATTTTCCTTTTTTTTTTTTTTTTTTTTTTTTTTTTTTTTTTCCCCTGGCATCAGGAAAAGGAAATTAATAATCTTTTGGCCACTCTGGAATGTTTTAAAACTTCCACACCCTTCCCGACTCTATTGCACCATTATGTCTACAGCACTAGTTGAGGCAACAGAATGAAGAGAGAGTCTACACTTGTCATTTATGTCTGCAAACTGTCATTCCAGAAGAGGACTAAGACATCTTGGTGTTCCACATACAGGGAACATGCCATTCCCACTGCCAGGCTATATCCAGTTAAGGCACAATTACTAGGCCATTGGACTGGACACTTGGCATAAATCCATGTGTGAAAACACACAAATTCCTTGCTTTACATTGTCTGATTGTCCAGGGGATTCTACACATGTCAGCTCTGAAATTCCACAGGGCACTTGTGGCCATGCTGGGAAAAACAGTGACAAGGGATGAGGAAAAGGGTGAGGTACTTAATTCTTTCTTTGCCTCTGTCTTTAATAAGAAGACCGGTTGTCCTTGGGGTACCCTCAGTTGACAGACAGGGATGGGTTGCAGAATGAACCCCTCATAATCCACGGGGAAATCCAGTTGGACGTACACAAGTCAAGGGGGCTGGATGGGATTTTTCCTAGTTCATGGGTTGCACGATGCTATACAATAAATTCATGTAAACTTTGTATTGCCTAATGTAGACAGACTTTAAAACAGTTGGTTTTGAATGAGATGATCTTCACGAGGAAATTACGTGTCTCAGTCCTTGACAAGAGAGTGTTTTAAGAGAGACTTTGAACAGTGAATGCTATACTATGAGCTGGCTTCCCATAAGTAGAACTGGAAAACGTGTATAATACTACAGTAAGTACGAATTTTTCACTTAGAAGTCCTTGTTATCCAGTGACCAGATGAGCTGAGTAGAATTGTGTGTATAAGTGTGCGTCACTGGTGCACCTACACTACTTATGGGGTGGGTAACTATTACAACAGAACACTGCAGGACTTCAATTATTAATTAATGTTTCCAGAGCACTCTGAGACTCCCTCAGTAGTTTTTAGTTAGAGGTTGTTGTATTTAAAAAAAATGCTTAAAATTATTACTTCTATGATGACTACTTTAAATGCCTTCAGGAAGTGTTTAAAGATTGACAATTAGGTATGTGTGCACATACATGTACATTTTTACAAAAAGAGTACAAAACATTATTAAAAAATTAATATCGCAAAGATTCAACATCAGTGTGTTTGAGCATATTAAAAAATACCATAAGCAGAATGTGAAATAAGGCTGAGTATATAAATAAGAGAGTCAACAAGATCATTGAACTACTTGATGGTCAAAGTGATATTTAAGACTTGAAGTGGAAGATGTTGTTTCATCAGAGAGAAAGTTTATGTATTTTCTCTTCTAAAATTACTCTTTCGGACAGAAGTCTCTGTTACTTAATTTGCTTGACCTCACACCAAAGCTCATGAGGAGCACTTGTACAGCCCATTACAATGTTCAGACCTTCCCGTTGCTTTCAGTTTTAAGCAATAACCAGTGCAAGAACTAGATGAGTGTGGCATATCAGTCCTGTCTGTGTGATATTTCTCCTCCTCTTGCTGCTTTTCGCATCCAGAAGTTAACTGTACAGTCTGACAACAGCATGTGTGGGATAGCACAGAACATCACCATATGGGAGTTTACATTTGTGTGCCTGTTGATTATGAAATTTCAATCCCTTTTTTTCCTTCATTTGGTGAACATGGTATTCATTTCTCATCCCTGGTGCGTGACTTTGCTTTTTGTTGAATTGAGATACAAGAGCTGGCTCTATTTATGGCCTAGGTATATAGCTGACTAGTGCAATAGTCTCGAAGGTGACATGCTGAATGCTTTGCCTGAAGAAGTGGAGATTTACTGTACAAGGGTAAACAGCACCCTGTGTCCTGCCTGCTGTGTGACTGCTGAAGGGAAGTTAGGGGTTAGAAGAGAGCTGGGAGAGAGAGGCAATGATAACTTTTGCTGAGGGCAGTCACTGCCCAATCTGCCTTCCCACCACCAGGGGAAAGGAGAGGAAGGGACAGCTCTTCCCCAGCTCTCCATTTGATCTTACTCTCCTTCCATTGCCACCTGCCCTCTGGAGATGATATTTAGTTCTGCCCCTTCCCTGCTGTACCTTTCAGGATGGAGAGATGGGTAGCAGATCTTGGCAAGAAAGGGACAGCCTGTAGGGTCCAAAAAATCCCTGAGGTTGGCAGGGACCTCTGAAGACCATCTAAGTGATGAACACTCTGCTGAAATGAGGGTCACCTTAACAAGTTTCCCAGAGCCATGTCCAGAGTCATGTTTTGAGTATCTCCAAGGATAGACAACCTGTCTGGGCAACCTGTTCCGGTGTTCAGGCACCTCCTCAGTGAACAAGTGTTTTCTTAAGCTCAGATGGGAATCCCAGAAAGATTTTTTGATGTGAGGGAGTTAGGGTTCATACCTCTGATAAAGTGCAAGTCTTAGTGGGGGGACAACTTAGGAGAGGGGACCTGCCTCATCAGGTACAGACTCCTCAAACATTTAGATCTTCAGAGCTTCCCTTGAGAGGCTTCCTAACATCCTTTACCTCCACAAAACATTACTGAACCTTTTTCACAGCAGACCTTGCTCTGCTCCTGCCACCAAATTACTGCTTTGGTCTCCAGGCATTCCTCAGGCACATTTACTTGTAAGGCTTAGAAATCGTTGAGCTAATTCTGGAAACACATTTTATACAACAAGGTCCAGACTACTAAGAAGCCCAGGTGATCTGCTCTTGTTGACTTCTGGACTTTTCTGTAGTTTAGCCATTCTGCCAGTTGTTATCACCGTTCACACACTTTATTTGCCCCTACTTTCATTTCTGGGTTATTAATAGACATGTGCAATTATTATCAAGTTTTGTATCTCTTTAGACACACTTAATTTAGTGATTATTCTCTGTACCTCAGTAAGCCTATGTTCAATACTGTGAAAATACCTAAAACTATAAACTGCTTTATTTAAAATAAATGTGTATTCTTCTCATATGAAGGATAACTATTCTTTTAAATATGTATCTTGTATCCAGGTTAAACCCCAGATAAATTACTCTCTTCAGTCATAAAATCACTTATCCAGTTTGTATTTTCCCATGTGAGCTTTTCTTTAGCTTATGCTTCTGTATGGCAGCCAAGGTGTAACTAAAACAGCAAAAGGTCAGAATAATGAGCCATTTCCACAGGTGAAGCTAATATTTCACTACATGACTCCTACCTGCTGATCTCATCTTTTAAAGTGTTTTGTGATGCTATGGTTGAAGAACACCACATAACACAAATTGTTTTGAAGCTCAGCCAAATATTGTAGGTCAGGATTTAGGCAGGAAGAAATTTCAATAGTACATCCTTGAAAAATAAATTTATCCATGAACTGGGTAGGGAGATACTGTTAGGTAATATTTTGAAGATGGATATGCTCACATCTGAAAAGAAGAGCTGAATGGGGTATGGTTTTGGAAGATTCTATTTGCTTATTTACGCTTTGTTTTTTTTCCTGCAACATTCCTTCTTCTCTCTTACTTCATAAGGTTAGAAATGACAGAAAAAGAAAAAAAAAATCTCTTTTCAAAATAATATCTTGTTACTCACAAGCAGCCTGAACTTTACTCAGCAAAGTGTGCCCATTTTCCCTGAACAGTAATCACAGTAAGACACTTCTGGTTTTGAGCAGACTGACAGGCAGATTAAACAAGATATGTAATTTTCTTGTAATCATAAAATGGACAAATACATTGTAATGTCTATTTAAAATAATAAATTAAGTTGTTCAGCAGCTAATTGCCAACACATAGACAGTGATGAGTAGAAAGATACAGTAAAGGGTTGGGATACATCAGGTAGAATTTGTGAAGTACAATCCACATGCCAGCATGCTCAGAAATGTTCCCCTTGTGTTCTATTCCAAATAAAACTTTCTCCATGGCTTGGAGCTGTGGACCAAGGTTTCCCACTGTGGAAACACCTACTGATGGGGATGAGCTCTGACACTGTATGGTTAAGGCCACATTTTCTTATAATATGACAAAAAGCTGGTGCTCAGCTTTTATCTGACAGTGTTGTTCTCATAGCAATTCCTTAGGTGTGCTTTCAGACTAGGGAGTGTTCTTGGCCCATTAACCGCAGAATTCACCGGTCATTCCATCAGGAGTTCTCCTGTTGAATCAATACTCTTGGGGAAAAGGGAGTTTTGTGGGCTCAGAGTGCACATTAGAGTATGGCTCAGCTGCCTGATGATTATAGTAATGAAAAGGGATGGAAATACAGCAATCTATTAATACATTTTATCCAGTAACTATCTTATGGAAAATTCAGGAGCAGCCTGATATCCAGGACAAAACACCATTCACAAGCATCTTTTCTCTGCTTCTGTCCTAGAAATATTACTGTAACACTCCAGCCTCAGGAATTTAAGGAAATGGAGTTACCCAACAGCAGTCACAGCTTAGACATCTAAGCTCTGTGAAGGAAAAGCCTTGTGGTTATACCCAGGACTTAAAATGTGCTTTGGCTTGCTGTAGGAGTTCAGGATGCGGAGTTTGAAGTTGTCATTCTGGGTTCTGGTTAGCCAGTCTCTGAATTATACAGGAATCCTCTGCTGGCTGTCAGATTCTGGGGCTGGGCAGATGGGAGCTAGCTGCAGATCCTCGGTTTTAGCTTATTTTTCTGAGTGGATGGTTTATTTTAGGAGCTAGTAAAAAATATTTGACATGTGTTTTCTAAGGACTCTTGGCCATAAGTTGGGAAGGAGCAGCGACTTGGATGGTGTGAGGAGTCAGAGGTGGCAGCTTGACCTGGGCCAGCCATGGCAAACACAAAATAGGTGGAGGACATTCATCTAAGTACGTGTCTAAGGGCAAAAAACAATCTATTTTTCTTGCCTTGGTATTGTTTCCCTCCTTTCTCACTGATTTAAGTAAAGTGGTGAACATCTGCCATATATTGCATAGGTTTTTTTTAAAATTTGACTCCTACTGCTTCTCTGCTGAATTGGACTGAGGTGACCCATAGCAGAACTATAATGTCATGAACTCTCTGATTTCCATTTCTCTTTTTCAGGGGTGTATCTACCATGACAAAGTTGTGAGCTGAGGTGTCTGGCAAAGTTCATTTCAGTTTTGTCTTTCTTTTCTTATGGTATGATAGTCAAAACAAATAAAATGACCATCAAATGTAAGATAATGCTGCATTATTTCAACACAGCAATTGAGTTCTATCAATCAAGCCACCCTTTTCTGCAAGAGAAGCAAACCACAGAGCTTTATATTGTGTCTCTAACGTAAACAATAATAAACAAACAAACAAACAAAGTGTAGATTACATTAAAGAGTCTAATCTGTAAAAGGATTGTACTTCAAAAACTCAGAACATGAACCAGAAAAGAAAAAGAAGGCTTACAGCATATGTGTGATAAGAATAGTCTAGACATCAGCATATGAATATTGAATCACAAAAACTGAATAACACAGTGATAAGATCAAGCAAATTTATGAAACACAAAGCTGCCAGAAAGAATACGAATATTTAAGAGGGAAAAAAAAAGAGTATGCATGGAGTAAAATTAGAAGATTACTTCAGTAACAAGCTCCCCTAAGTTATCTTTTGGGAGTGTTTCAGAGACAAGGAAAAAAAAAGATTAATCTTAGTTCCATAATCAAAAATCGTGTTTTAGCACAAGGTAGTATGTTGGTTGAGAAATACAGCAGAAGGAACCTCCTGGGTCATGAAAATGATTTCTGGTGTTCCAGAGGCCTTTCCATATGCTGGTTTTTTTGTAGAACTATCATGATCCGTGTCAAAAGCATGCACTTATTTTCCGTCCCTGTTGTTCCCATTCAAAGAGGAGTTCCAGAACCTGATTACGGTAATAGCAAAGAACCTTCTCATTTTCAGCCAGAATTTATTAATGGGCAATTTATACTCATTTGTACTTCTGCCAATAGCCCTTTAGCTTAAATTGTCTCTTTCCCTGCTGTTGATCCTCTGATATATTCATAGACAGCACTCATAATTCCTCTTCATTTTCGTCTCCTGGCACTAATCAACACGAAAACTTGCAGTCTCCTCTCAGATTGCAGCTCTCCATTCCCCTGCTAATCCCTGAGGCTGTTCTCTGAGTCTGCTCAAATCTAAGTTTATCCCCCAGATATCCATCAGGGTGTGCAGAGCTCCAAGCAGATGCCTCCTGGAAGGGAAGCACTCACCAGCATCCTGTGCCTTGACATCCACACTTTCTCTATGGGAAATACTTACCCCAGTGCTCTCAGTGATGCGTTTCCCTTTTTCCCAGACAACACTGCACTGGTAGCTCACAGTCACTCTCTGATGAACTATTTGACAAGGATTCTTTGTTGTTTCAAATTGTAAAGCCCTGAAGTGACAGCAGAAGCTCTGATGTTATTCCCGTGGTATATTATCTTGCACTTCCAACTAGTAAACTTCAACCAATTTCTCTTATTTACAACAGCTCTGTGTTATTTCAGGTTATCAACATTACCTAATCAGTAAATTTTAATTCAGAGTAAATACTGTTGGTAGTCTCCAGTATATGTTGTCATTACAAAAAGAGTAGGACAGGACTTATACATTACAGATGTACTTAGGAAACATAATTGGGAACCCACTACAGGCAAAAGTTTTTATTACCATGCAAGTGGCTCAGAAATAATGACATTTTGCTGCATGTGCTTTCATATAATCATACAGAATCATAGTCTCAGAAGGGTTTGGGTTGGAAGAAACCTTAAAGATCACATCATTCCAACCAACCCCAGCCCTCCATGGGCAGGGACACCTTCCACTAGATGAGTTTGCTCAGGAACCCTGAGCAGGAGGGCCCCCAGACAACCTGGCCTTGGTTGTCTTTCCTGAGAGGAAAGACAAAAAAACCCAGGTATATTGGTAAATCTGTTCTATTGTTCGACAGTGCCCAAGAGCCAAAAAAAAAAAGTTTTCAGTATTAAGAAACTGTGAGCTGAACTGCTTTTCCTCTTAATAGAAACAGCCAAAACATCTGAGCATGAGAACCTGGTGTGAACCTATTGTGAACCTCATGTCAGCTCAGGAGGAACTGACAAAAAGGATAGTGAGATCAATTGCTTAAAACCTTTCATTAAAAAACCATTCAAGAGAAGGTAGTTCCTTACATCATTCATCTTGAATGAACTATGATAAGCAGTGTATTTCATTGCACACAGAAGGAATAACGAAACCAGGATTTTATTACTGTGGATTCCTGTGGGAGCAGTTTGTCCAGGAAGCTTACAGCTCCTCTGAGTCATTGTCAAAGGTGCATCACTTTAGGGGGATGAGATCAGCAGCACCTTTGCCTGACTGACTACTCTCCCATGGGACTGGATGCCTGGGAGTTAGAGGAATATGAAAGTCAGGAAGCCTAAGATTGACATGGGTGCCTTTGAGAAAGCCGGGTGGCTTTTGTGGTAGATGTGGAGCACAACTTTAGAGAAGCTCATTCATGGGGAAGTAAAAAATGCTGCCCTTCATGTCTCCTGTGGAAGAAAGAAAACACAGAACAAACTGACCTAAATCAGAGCTGGATGAATTGTCACTACTCCCTGGGCTTGGAGAAAATAGATCATCCTAAAGGCACTCACAGCTACTTCTGCTACCCTGTATTTCTGCAGTATACCCTGTATACTCACAGCTTGCTCTGCAGCTCCTTGTCTTGAACTGTGGGTCTGCTTGAGAGCTATAAAGCTCTCTCCTATAGTTTCCTTCAGTGCAGCTTCTTCCTTTAAATCTTGCAGCAAAAATACCTTGCTTTGACAAATTCAGAGGTTTCTGTGGCTGTGATAAAAGCTCAGTGATGCTCATTCCTCACTGCCTGTGTACTTTGTAAACCATTTGTCGTCGAGAAAGGGAGACCAAAGTGGGTGTGGAATTTTAGAAAGGACAAGAAATGACAGTCCCTGGCTTTTATCTCTTTAAATGTCCTATCTGGAGCTTTAAAAATATCAGTGTTCTGCTTCATGATTTTTCTTTGCCTCCTTACTTCCCAAGAAACCTGTTACAAATCTAACCAATCCACAAACGTACACACTGTTCTTCCACAGCATGTCCTTCAATATTTCAAACATTGCCAGAGGCAAGCAAACTCCTGTTTTCTTCCAAAGGTTTTCAGGATCTGTATTACAGCTAGTAAAATAGAAAATAGATTTGCTATTTTACTATTTAATTTTCTATTTATTAAAGGCACTTGGCAGCTGCTTAATAACATGCCCTAAATTTTGATCAGCCCTGAAGTGGTCAGGCAGTTGGACTAGATGGTCATTGTAAGTCCCTTCCAAATGAAATAGTCCTATTCTATTTTATTCTATTCTACTCTATTCTATTTTTTTACCCTCTACATTGTATTTTTTTATTTTCCACTTGAGGATTCCCCTGCAGATTAGTAAAAGATCAAAAATATTCTGGGGCCCGAAGGTGACTGACACACAGGCAATAAAAAAGCAAAATACAGTTGAAATAATCTGATGAAAAATGCGAGGCGGGGTGGGTAGTTGTTATTTTGAAGTCAGAAGCATATGGCAGCCAACAGGACTTCTTAAATGGTTTTGTGGGGATGTCTGGTGGATTTGAAGAATTCCTGGCTGGCTGCTGTTAACCTCCAGTTAGAATCAATGTTACAGGCAAGTGATAGCTTGATTCCTTTCTCAGATGGCTAAAATGAGAGAAGATATTTTGGTTTTCTCTCTGTTCTTGACAGTGGGCCATGAAACATGTCTTTTGAGATAACAAATTTGCAATGATTTCATTAATTAATCAATAGGATCGGACAGTATTCACAAAAAAATGAATTTAAGGACTTGTGTAGAAAAAGAAAGTATGAGTAGACCTCCTCAGACAAGCCCTGTTCTATCCACAGCACTTCAGCTGTCATAGAATCCTAGAATGTTTTGGTTTGGAAATGACCTTAAAGGTCATCTCATTCCACCCCCTGCCATGGGCAGGGACACCTTCCACCATCCCAAGTTGCTCCAAGCCCCATCCAACCTGGCCTTGAACACTTGCAGGGATGGGGCAGCCACAGCTTCTCTGGGCAACCTGTGCCAGGGCCTCACCACCCTCACAGTGAAGAATTTCTTCCCAACATCTAATGTAAACCTATCCTCTTTCAGTTTAAAGCCATTCCCCTTGTCCCATCACTAAATGCCCTTGTCGAAGTATTTTTTAATACTTACTGTAAGGAAAATGCAACCATTTTGTTGTTAAAAGCCACTCACATGATACTGCAATAATTTTAAATCAATGAAATGCAACAGTTTTTGTGAAAAATATGAACTATTATTTATTAATTTTCCCTCAATGGATCTCACTTGCCAATTTATTGTTGCTGTTGTCCAGCTTTACTGGCTGTGTGCAGGTCCTACTGTCCTGGTTTAAGCTGTGGGCTGTCTGCATCCATTATGGAAACAGTACAAACAAACCAAGTCCTGTTTGTGAGTCAAATAGTTCTCATGCAGTAAGAGCTCCTGGCTGTACAGCATCAGACAAATATTTGAGGAAGAAAATTATAGGTTGTAAAGGATTGTTGATCCGCATTTGCTTATAAAATGAAACATATATGTTGATTTTGTTCAGATAGACATTAAATAAACAGATAAAATAAAATAAAATAAACCTCGTCTGGCTCCAGCTCCACATCTCAGCATGCAGCCCCAGTTCAGGGTGCCTTTAGGGAAGTTCCTTGGTTTACTTTCTGTGTGGGACTTGTTCTTGGAAAGGCAAAGCAGATTTAAGGACTGGACTAGGGGCAGGAAACTAACAAAGGTAGCTATGGCCAGAAAATACATTATCTTCCTGTGCACAGGGGCAAAAAAGGCTCAGAAATATACCACAAACCACTGGGAAAGTGGGCATGTTTTAGAGTGTGTGGTTTATCAATCTTTAGGCAGTCTGTAGGTTGTGTGGTGCACGGAATCCTGAGGAATACCCTGAGATAATTGTATGAAACCACATTCTTTTTAGAATATTTGCATTATAGTAAGTAGTAACTTTGGGTGCCAGCCACATCCCCTTTTCTCCCAAAATTTCAGCTTTATTTTGACAGCAGTTGTTCCAGAATGGAAGCTCCAGGGCTCAGATGCTTAGAAAAACTCTTCTTCATATTCATGTTCATTCCACACCCAAGTAGAACTTGATGAATAATGATCAGACAGATTAAAACTGCCCAAATGTTAAAATACAGATTCTTCTTTTTCCTTAGGTCATACCCAGTTACTTAAAGCCAACCCTGTAGCAGAAACTTTCTCTGTCCATTTACAGGTTATTTTCTGATCCATCTGCATACAGGTTTGAAAAATATCCTCAGAGCAACTCCTTGAGCTGTTTTTCTCAATCCTTTTCTCATTTTCTTGGAGGAAAAAGTAATTTTCATTAAAATACTGGCTTTTTTATCGGCAAAATTATTGAAATGGGTGAAAAAGCTTGGGGCTGAGAAGTGTTGGAGGGGGTTTTGTTTAGTTTTGTGCTCTTTCATGCTGGAAAACATTACAGTCTATAGTTCTACAATATTTCTTCAGTTTGTTAGCATCATGCCATGTACTGATGATGTGTGTTTAAGCAATAGGTTCTATGAGGGATGTCAGCAGTAATGACATATATAATGTCCACAGATTATCCAGCATTACATGTCCAACGTTATGTTATTGAGGCAGAATGTATTCCCATTGATCGCTGTGAAGGTTGTGTGTGTATCAGTAAATCAAAACAAGCTTTAAAAAGTTAGAAAATCAATTGATATGAGGAATAGGAAATACAGAGATGTTGAAACCTTTCTCATAACCTTGGCTGTTTTTTATAATTAAAATCTGACCATTTCAGCATTGGTGTGGGGTTTTTTTATTCCAAATCATTGCTTTGACTGAAAATGACTGATGTGCAAATATGGATGTTTAAACAGAGCAACACCACACCTCAGTAATAAGCTTGTGAGCAACTTTCAATAGAAATAAAACACTGATTTTCATTTATTAACTTGCTGAAATGCAGTTTTCATAGCGAGCATTTTACAGCGTGTGTGTGTTATATTTCCAGCTAATGTAAATAGTGGTGGTACACTTAAATATATAAATGTAAAAGTTTCTAAAATTTGCAATGTAGGAATAATCAAAATATTTAGTAACATTTCGCTCTGTTATTGTTTACAGAACTGCTCCCCAAATGCCAACAGATGAATTGCCAATACAAATGTGCCATTACCAGGAATGGCACCAGGTGTTACTGTGGGGAGGGATATGAAACAAGCAGTGATGGAAGAAGCTGCACAGGTAAACAAGAAATTCCCTATAACATTAACATCCAGGTATCCTGATGGCTGTCGGGCAGGGAGCTGGTGGTGGGCTGCCAGCTTGTTACAGGAAGGAGTGGATGGCTTAGACAAAATTTATTTAAAAAGTCCTGCTGCTGAGTCACAAGGTGCAGAAAGGACTCCTTTGCTTCCTAAACTCCTTCTCAGAGAGGAATCCAGGTGTGGCTGAATCCAGTCTTAGCCTTGGATTATGTCAGCAGTTTAAATTTAAGGAATTACAGAGGTGTGATTGAACCACTTTTGTCCCGCAGGTTTTAATTATTGAAAAAATGAGAATATTTATATAAAATGAATCATTTATTATTACAAATGATCAGACAAAAGATCTTAATCAAAATTATTTACACAATATGAAAGCTAAAACTACTAGTAGTGTAGTATAAGATAGGACACTACACTATGTTGAAGCAATTATTGAAGCAATTATATTAAAGCTAGCAAAAAAAGAAGTAATTATTAAGTAGAGATTTGATGTAAGTCACTCATGCCAATGCTTGTGGGGATCTCTCTTACTCTCAGCCTCGGGGAGTGTCCCTGGAGGGCATCCCCAGCCAAGGCAGGAGCAAGGCAGGAGTCTCCACACATAAAGCCCTAGCAGGGTTATGTCAGAAGAACCTGCCTGTATGAATGGGGACTGGACTTCTGTAGTAAAAAGTGATTGACTGCTAGTCACAGATTTACAGGCCAGCTACCAATTTATCTGTCACATCCATCTTCAAAAAGCAGGATGTGTGTTTTAAGTTTGATGAACCAGGCTGTTTTTAGCATAATTCAACACCAAAACCAGCACCATGGCACCAGTGGTAACTCAGCAGGGAGAACCTGTGTGATGGCTTGCACTGGTTGCATTCCCTGATCGAATTTTAGGTCTTATTGGGGTAGGCCCTCCTGCCACACAGCTCTGCCCAAGGGCAGCACAGCTGCTTCCTCACCCTTCTTCAAAGGTGTTGGTCACAAATGAGTGTGGGCTTGTGGGGCAGGGATTGGGAAAGAGTGCCCCCAAAACAAGAGTCAGGGCCTCCCTCCTGGCTCTTTGATGCTCCTGTGCCCCAGCTCTTCTGAAGTTACTCTAAGGAAGCATCCCCAGCCAGGCTGCAGGAGGTGGGGAGCGTTCCCCTGGCTGACAAGCTACAGCTCCTCTGTGTGAGCCACTCTCTCTCCAGACCTCACTACCAGGAGAGTCTGTAAAACTTGTAAAACATGTTTCACCTCATGCCCATAAAGTCACACCTAGATTAGAATTTGATAAATGAACACTCCCAAGGTCACACAACTTAGCTGGGAACGTTACTTTGGTGTAATTAATTGTAGACTGAAACTGGTGTTCTTTTCGATTTTTGAAATATATTGCTTGTTAATTCTCCATCCAGATACTTGTTTCCTGTTTTATTTTTTTCTCTTTTAATAATCATATTATTAAAAGTTCTATTGCCTTATGTATGTGCTCACTACCAATCACACCTCTCTCCAACTAACAGTACTAAGCCAGATTCTTCATAAATGTAATTTATTGTAAGTTCTTGCACTCTATGGTTGTCATGTTTTGTGATTAAAAATATATCTCGGGAAATAATTTCAGCTGCAGTTTTTTGGAATGTCAATTTATTACTTAAATTCTCAACCACTGTTAAATAGCATATCTTGATTTTATGGTATTATGCCTGTATACCCTAGTTGAGAAAATTGTTCTTTATATTTATGAGAGGGATATATAGTTTTTGATGTAGTGGTTGATAACGTATTGTAGAAGTGATGACAGTTCATTTAAGGAACTATAAGACATTGCCAGCAAAAACAGGTTGAGAATGATAATCAATTATTTCCTCTCTTGAAATGTTGCTTCATTCATCAACCCTGATAAGTAGTGGTCTCTAGTACTAACAAGGACCCAAATGTCTCCCTAACGTGAGGGAGACTTTGGATACTACTTGAAATAATGAAGGTTTTATCTTTCAAAATTAAGAGCTATTAAACTGGAAAACTCCTACCCTTTTGTTTGGTTACTGGAGTAATTTCAACAGCCAACATCCCCGATAAAATCATATTTTGAGAAGGGGAAAACATGGAGCATCACTCCATAATTACTTGATGGCTTAAATGTCTCTCTTAGAATTCTGAATTTTATTGAATTTCTTTTTTTTTCCTAATCCCTAAACAAGATGTTGTTAATGTCCTTTTAGATGTGAATGAATGTAACACGTATGGGAGCTGTAGCCAGACGTGTGTAAATACAGAAGGATCATACACTTGCAGCTGTGTGGAGGGTTATGTACTTCAGCCTGATAGCAAGTCCTGCAAGGCCAAAAATAGTAAGTTTTAACATCTTTTTACCTTACTGAAGATATTTTGTGGTTTGATCCTATCTGGAGGATTCATGTGAAAAGACAAAATGAACACAGGTGAGATGGACTCTCCTTCACTCTGCTACAAAAGAGCCACACAACAACCTTGGAAAAACTTTTCGCCTATTAAGACAATACTCCAAGGGCAATATTAGAAGTTATTATCTGTTTATTATTAATTAAAGTGAAATACTCAATTCAGCCAAGATTAGAAGAGTTCCCAGTTTCCCTGTTCATAAATAAATCAAAGATTTTCCTCACACAAACAATAAAGGCTGTTTACTCTGGGAAGACAATGGAGACAGGGGAAATGATCATGAGGTAATTGTACCCTTAGGATAAAAAAAAAGACATGAGATTGCTTTGTCCTTGCATTATCCCAAGAGGTGAATTTCATGATATACATATTCACACAAGGCTTTTTGTTGCTTAGTGCATGTTTTCATCAGTTATAGCGAATTGGGAATCCGAGGAAATTAGTCAATTGTGTTTAATGAGGCAATATTTTACACAGTGTTTTCTTATTCAGCATATTGAATTAACAATGCTTTTATATTAAAAACCCCAAAAAGTTCCTTAAGGAATTATTCAACATCCACAATGCTTCAGGCCCCAAGTTTAAGCCATGTTTTTTATACATTTTTGAGTCTTCATTTTTGTAGCTATTTTACCACCAGAAAACAGGAAGGACTACTGGGCTTTTTTAAGGCTTGCTCACCTAAAAAGCATTACTAAATATGTTTTGACTGAGCACCACTGAGAGTTACAGGGTATTTTACTGTTTGTACTGTTTTGATCCACACGATATAGCTGAGCATTTTCAAAAAAAAATCCACAGTGAAGTGGATAAGCGAGATAAGAAAGTCCTCTTACAAAGTACTTTTACAATGTAAAAATACTTTAATATTCGTCTTTCTCCACTACATGAATATTCATAATGTAATTTTAGATCAGGAAAACCTCATGATGCTTGAGATGAGCCATGGAGTTTCCCTTCTTAGACCCATAAAGCTGGGTAACAACTGAGCTTGTAGTGAACTGTTGGTGTCTTGATGAAAAGAATTAGATTAACAGAGAACCCCTCTGTACTTTTTACTACTTCATCATGTTTGTTTTACCCTAGTTTTTTCACCTTTTCTGTTATTTTCAGAAAGGAATCACCACTCATGAGAAATCCCTGCAGGACAATACAAGCCAAGATCATGGTGTTGTACAGACATGAGTGTTGCTCATTACATTATTTTTTTGTGTGTGTGTAAACACAACTTTTCCTTGAATTAATGCTGGATTAAATTACCAATATGATTTATATTTTGGTCAAATCTTTCATAGGACACAGAAGTTATAAAGAAACCTGGATGAGTAATGAAGGTGCTTTTATGGCACAGTTATGCAAGATCTTGTAGTAGTTTGTGTTGCTTCACTGGGCCCAACTTACAGGGTGGAAATTGGTGAATTTTCCATGTGCCAGATGCACATCACTTTCCTATACCCTCCCTGCTACAGTCATAATTTCCCTGGTCATACAAACCAATTTTCACAAGTTTCTCTCCTATAGGATGAGGTTTGAGCAGGGACAAAAATGCAGCATGGTCCTGCACAGATTGGGGAAAAGTATGTAAAATCCAAACATCAGAGGTCAAAAATTAATCCATAGCACCTCGTTGCACAGAGGGAAGATGTGTATAAGTGGGTTTAGGGTTAGGTCAGGATTATTGCTTCATCTGGGATATGTCACCAAGTGAGGGGCATCAGACAGGTCAACTTTGGATCAGTAGAACAGAATCAGGAAAAAAAAGGTGTCTAAGGAAAAAAAAACCAAGAACCCAGCACTTAAAAAAATTATCAACTTTTTTCCTTAAACAACCTAAAGAAAATAAGGGTGGAAAGAGCAAGTTCCCTGGTTTGTCTACTTTTGGCAAAAGTAGTTGTCAAACAAATGAAGAAAATGAGCCAAGAAATATTCTACTCTGTGTAAAAGCTGTGAAAGGCAAGAAGCAGCACTAGAGGTGTAGGTGTGGAAAATTTTCACTGTTAATGACAGCAGATCTGCTAAGAATGAAAATTGCCATCCTCATGGAGATCCTACACACGACAGAATCCCAAACACCAAACCATCAACCCTTTGCCTCTGCAGATGAAGAATATTTATGAGCAGTGAGGTGTAGGAGGTGCTGGAGGCCCCAGTTAGAGAAGGTGCTGAGCAGGTGACACTTGTTTGGGTCTGGAGGAGCCCTGTTCTGGGTCAGGGGATAGTGTGGTGACCCTGTAGGTCTCCATCAGCCCTTGCATGGCCTCAGAGCCCATCCCCACCCAACCAGCTCTCCACATGTGCTATGGTACAATTAGCAAAGTTCTCGAGAGCTGCTTTTTCCTGCCCTTCAGGCAGACACACGCTCGCCTCTGAAGGTGGTGAGGTTTTTCCCTCATTAAATTCTGCATTTTTTCCTCAGCACAATTAAATACCTTTGGAGCCAGAAGCTTTTATTTGCACAGTCCCTTTGGGGAAGGATGTAAAATAGGTATCAAAACAGCTGGGAGTTTTTTACAGAGTTTTTAACTATGTTTTCTTTTATGAATAAAGAAGCAGTTAATGACTTCTTCTAAGGTGCAAATGAAACAAAATGCAGCTTTGCTGAACAGAGTTTTAGAACTTCTGTGTTTACCAAGTTTTTATGCCTATATTGCAAGGTCTGCATGTGATGAGAAGAGTATTTAAGGAAAGCAAATGACAGAATTGGGAAGCTTTAGCTGAGGAAATAAAATTCATCTGTTTTCCAAAAGTTCGTGGTATGCTTTATGTCTCCAAAACCTATGTAGAGAAAAATGCCATGTGGTGAGAAATGTTTGTCATGGAGATACAGCAGGATGAACTGAAAATGACTAAATGAAACTTTTTTTCAGGGTATTTAGAAAAAATTCAGTGTTTTTAAACTGATTTGACAACACAGTTTTCTTGTATGATCTCACAGAACTAAGTCTTGAGGCTTTAGAAATAAAACAGCCCATTTGTGGGGCACATTATGGCTAAACATCTAAAATAATGTCAGAAAAAAAAATTGGCCTGCATTTAATTCGGCACTACTCAATATTATTTCAGATTTTAATACCATACATGTGTTGGTGGGAGCAAAGTACTTATGATTTACAGTGCACACCCCAGCAGAAGGGCGTTTAAGCTGCTTGTCAACACTGAATTCTGGATTTTATCCTTTTCCTATCACTGTGGTGTGAAAAAACCCCAACTTGCTGGCATTTCTAAGGCTTTTCTTCCAGAGAAGTAGGTCTGTTGGCAGTGCAAAACACCTTCATTTCTGATTTGTTGTGGCATCACTTATTGATCTGTATTTTAGACAAGATCAGGGAGGAGGGAAATGCAAGTCTTTCATCTTTTCCACTACTCTATCTTAAACATAATTCAAAGGAAAATGCTTTCATTTTAATCAAGAAGGATGAATCATAAAACTTCCCTGGATTAAAGAGCCAATCACTTCTTATCTTTCCCATAAAATGCAAAAAAAAGAAGAAAGAAAAGAAAAAACTTGTGAAAAAATAACACACATGAAGTCCAGTTATTTGAAAAGCTGCTGCCAGCTCACTGTAACTTATCCTAGACCTGTCCATTCAACTTTTCAGCTTCTGTTCTTGAGTAACAAACAAGCAGAATACATGATTTCTTTATTATCTCCTTTTTTGTTTTTCATCAGCACTATGCTATGCAGTAAGTTAATTTAAAAATTTCTGCAGGAACATTTAGTATTTTTGTATATATATATATATATATATATATATATAAAAATAACTATGAAATCAGCCCTTATCTGAGCAACACTGAAAGAAGCAGGTTACCTACTCTACTGTGAAAAACCATGATTATCTGATGCAATCCATTGAATTATTTCATGTAATTCTGCTTTAAAATTATGATTTCAAACTCAGGAATCTAGTTTCTGGTTTTTTGATATGTAATAGTGCCTGCTGAGCAGAACCTCTTGGCAGTGCCACGAGTCCTTTGTTTGCAGCCAGGTTTGATTACAATAGTTGCTCGAGAGGCTTGAAGCTAATTCTTGTTAAGAATTCTCTTATGTCTTAGACATTAATATTAAAATACAACCTTTCGCTGGAGTTTAGTGAGGTATGAAATCCTCGTTAACAGTTTTCAACAGGTCAGTTCAAAACAGTGCAAGAAAAGACATGGTTCTCTCTTGCAGCCTCAAACCACTGTGGTGGCTTCGGAACTGCAAACATCCCCTGAGCTGCCTTTTCTTTGAGGCTTTATAGATAGCAGAGGGTGGAAATATCCGACTTAGCACAAAGTATAAGAGAGAAAATAATAATAAAGTTTTTTTTCGCACTGTTGGTAGTTGGGAAAAGAGTGATTCAATCCAGAATTAAGCAGTGGTATTATTTTGTGAGAAGAGAGAAGCTGAGCCCAGAGCTGTCAGATGTAAAAATAAAGCCCCTAACTCAGCAGGATGCAGATGGAAACACACCTTTTGTACCAGTCTGGAAAGTTGGGGTGTGTGGGTGACAGGAACAGAAGCTCTTAAGTCTGGATCTCTTCTGATGGGTAGCAAAAGTTGATAAGAACAGGGGAGAAGAGAGATTTAGGCTGACTGCAAATGGACCTACCTGGCGGATTTCAAAGAAAATTGCTTAACAAGAACCACACTGCCTTCTCTTTTGGAAAAAAAAAACCCAAACAGAAAAAACAAGACTAGGGGCCTTCACTCCTGGCTTACACTGCAAGGGATTGTTTCACAAAGCAATTCAATCCCTGATGTTGTTAGACATCTTCTGAAATAAAAAAAAAAAAAAAAAACTCGTGTGGATCTGACTCATGGGTTGTTGAAAGTGAATGTGAGGATGATGAGGACAGCTAGAAAGTCCCAAAAGGAATGACACAGAAGTGTGGGTTTGCAGGTGGCAGTGTGGGATTTACTGGAGAGGGACTAAATGTGTTACAAGTTAGAATATGCATTATGAAATGGGAAGGAATAAGAAAAGACCAAATGTAATTAACTTTAGAAAGAATACATGTTGATCCCTTATAGAAAAGAAGTTCTTTACGTGAAAAATAAAAAAAAATAAATTATGATCAAGCAAGATTTTTAAATAAAAGCTGATAGTACCAAAGAACAGAATTTAACACCTACTGCTGTGGGTTTGAGCGAGACCACTGAGCACTGCATTCACTGAAGCATTTCTTCTCTTTAATCAGACCTCCTGATGAAGTATTATTTGTTGAAACCTTTTATTTATGCTTTTTTTTTTTTCACCATTTAGACAGCTGGAATTGCATACTGAAATTTTGATTTAGGCAGAATGTTGATTGAAAGTGCTCCATGTCAATGCAGCGTTCAAACATCCCTCTGAATACAAGCAGATTACACTGGGGTGAGAGCTCTTGACTTGGCAACACCAATATTTTTCAAATGTGCTTGAAACTGCAGAGTATCTGTTTTAAGGTAATTGTTTTTAAATCCAACATCCAAAAGTTTACCCACTTGACAACATTATTTACTTTGGCAGAAGAACGGGGTTAATAGACACATTGTAGTGGTGTTGCACATGTTGCAAAGGACAATTAAGTGATTCTCATGAACGTACATCATTGCAAAATTACATATCACTGTTATTCCAAGTAAACCTGAGATGATTTTTAGGATTGTTGTATCTTCCTCTCTCAGAGAATATTCTCATGATGTCCTGCATCAGCTCAATCTCATTTGGAGAAGGACTCTGGACACTGAGCAACATCTCATAGGAAGGGGATTTTTTAGAAAGCAGTTTCTCTATCCTCTGTCTTAAATATATACATCTCTTGGATGGAGTTTTTTCCAGCCAATTCCCATGGTCAACAGCAGTTCTTCATTATAAATTAAAGCAAAGCAATGTTACCCCACTGTTGTAAACAAAGGGATTCTTCCCAGGGAAAAAAAAAAAAAAAAAAGAGGGAAACTGGTGGGACAGGTTTTTGACATAAATGCCCCCCTGACAGTTCTGGATTAACTGGGACATTGTTTCAGTTTAAAGTACTAGTTCAGGTCTAGAACAAGATGTTATTCCAGTGGCACCACGTGTAGCAGACTCCCCATCGTTCAGAGACTTATATTTATTTGCAGTTGACTAAATCAGATGAGAATTTTGAAATCAGCCCTGAATAATCAATGGAATAAAGCAAGAACAGTTGGTTTTGTGCCCAATAGCACTCAGGATAATGCCAAATATATTGTATCTCAATGAGAGTTATTTGTTCCTCTCTGTGGATAACGTAACTTTTTAAAGTTTTAACTTGAACTGGAACATTGTGTATTTTAAGATATATAATCTTCACTATTAGGGTATTATTATTTCCTTCATTTTTCACACATTGCTCAAGTATTTTGATAAATTACTGGCATGGTTTCTAGGCAAAGTGATTCAGATGATTGTGACAGTACTTTCAGTTGCATGTAATATACTAATTTGAATCACTGCTTCATATTTTGTTTTTGTTTATCACAACAGTAATGGTAACCCAGTGGAAATGAGACACTCTCTTGTCCCTGTCAGGAATCTCCCCTGCATAATTCTTTCTCCTTTATAAAGGATGGTTGTAGGCCCATCATCTCTATGCTGTAGCCAGGTTTCACTGCATTAGTATTTTTTTTTGTTGTTGGTTTTAAGATCTTTTAGCAGCATCCACTCCTCAGTTTACGTCTTATTTTACAGACTCTAATATGAAAAGCACCTTACCATTTCCTGTGTACTCATGAATTCTGCAGGTTTTCCTGGTCTTCATTCTTTTAAAAATTTCAGTAATCTGGATAGAAATAATTTGCATAAACTGTATTTCATTTTATGATTTAGGCATGAAAAATGTTGCAATAATGATACTTGGAATTAAACAGAAGCTGTGGGGCTAGGGTAATTAATTTTATTTAATGATGTGAACCATTAGAACAGCAGGATAAAATGGACTAGTAATTTGGAATATATGATAGTTATGAAAATAAAAACAAAACCAATTTATTGCATGTCTTACAACAAGCAGGTAAGAACATTAAAAACTACATTAAAACTCAAAAAATGAATATGGTGCAGACAACCTGTTAATCCTTTCAACTCTCTTCACTTTGTTTTTAGAGCCTGCTGATAGACCTCCTCTTCTTCTGGTTGCAAGCTCTGAAACAATTGAGGTTTTATATCTTAATGGAAGCAAATTGTCTGCACGAACCCCTGTAAAAGGATCTGCAGTATTGACACTGGACTACAGCTACAGAGAGGACACACTTTGTTGGATTGAATCAAGGGATCTCTCAAGTCAGCTGAAGTGTTCCAAGATAACCAAAGCTGGGAAGTTAACAGAGGAGTGGATAATAAACATTGCTCAGTACCTTCACAGTAAGTATTTGACAATGTTTTAGCAAAACAGTGGTGTCTGTCTTGGCAAACTGCTGCAGGAACCTTCAGAAGAATTTTGGGGTTTGCTGTTGAAAACAATCTTAACACATTAAATATTGCGACTCACAGCGAAGCACTTTTATGTTCCTCACTCATATATTCAGTGTGGGTTGCAGCATTTATACCTATGCAAAAGGTTTTTAAGATGTTCGTTTTTATAGACTGGCTAAAAGGTGTGGAAGTTACAAAAACAGCAGTGCAGTGGAAGAAGAAATGTGAAATGCTTCCTTTTGTCTGGCAAAACAGTGCTGCACAACACTTGGGAGTGATTCTTTGCCACTGGGACAATATTAAAAATGAAATAGGCACATCTTTAGCACAACTACCACGGGTATGTTAGTTCCTGAAAATATCAAAATATTTCCTGACTTAGTGGAAACAAATTGCTGCCCTTTTGGTTTTTGGTTTTTTTTTTTCAGTTAAGAAAATACATTTAAAAATGCATTAACCCATCACACTGAATTAGACTTTGCATTACAACGTTATTCCTCAGTCAACTTTTCAATTTGTGGAATGTTGTTATCTTCTGAAGGAGGTGTTCATCCATAGACACATTAGTGTGAACAGACTGCTAAACAGTGTGCAGTCAAAAAAATTGCAATTTTCTTCATCTTTCACAGAAGAGATGTCCCCAGATCAGCTTAGAAACCACAGCACTGAGGAGTTTAATGGTGGTGCTAGTAACAGACTCCTAAAAACTCAAGACCAGAGCCTAAGATTGGACCTAAGCTTTTGAAAAATCCTTTTAAGGAGAGATGTGCATCAAAGAATAGCTCTCAACGGATCTCAAACCCTCTGACCACCCAGTCCAGGAATATTCAAATCCCAAATTTGATTACAGCTCTTAGAAGTGCATTTCAAAGCAATAAGTTCTTCATAGAGGTTGTGCTTTGGACTATCAGGATAGCTTTTTTAAAATATGGTAATTTCTGCAGAGTAAAGGTTTTTTGTAGTTTCCTATTTTTATATTTACTAGAACAAGAAATTAAATTTAAAAAGCTCTCCAAAAATAGTGTTTGGGTTTTGTTTTTTTTTTTTCATTCACCACTCATTGTGACTGTTCTGCTTTTAGAGAACACTCTCATCCGAGGCATAAAGTGTATTTGTTTGAGGTTTGGGGTTTTTTTTCATTCTTCGTATGTTATTGAGGTTTCTTTTTTAATGTTGTCTTTTAGAGGGCTGTTCATACTTTAGATATCTAAGTACCCTAAAGATCATGGTGGTAGTATTTGATTATGCTTTTTCAATTTGCTCTGCTATTGATATTTTGTTTTCCTTTTAGTCAGAACAATCAAATTAAGTGCAGTCCTTGGCAAAATGTGTTTTGTATTGAACTGAATGTGTGTTTGTTCTGTCACTTGTCTTTATCATCAGAGTGGACCTGAGCACTATGTTTTGCAGTCCTTCACCAGTTGTGTCTTGTGTTCCTGTCTTTCTGTTCTCTGTGTGTGAAGAGAATTGATAATCTCTGTGCTGTTCAGATCTGCATTAGTGCACCTGTTTGTAAAATCGGGCTGTATGATGGGTTTGAAATTAATACAGTGCCTGGAATTAATGAGCTGCTCATTTTTCATAGTGCTAGCACACACCAGCCTGTGGTCTCTAATATTTTTTTTCTGAAACTTCATGGTAATAGTTCAGTCTTATTTAGATAAAGAATAGTAATTCCCATGGACGTGAACCAACTGCAGAGACGTGGTCTGATTTCTTCTTTGATTTTGATTTGGGAAATAGTGCTTGGAGACTTAAAAAACTCTGCTTGGAGACAGGTTTTGAGTTCTGACTGACAAAATCCAGCAGATTTAGCTGTGGGTGTGTATTTCCCAAACACACACATACCCAAACACTTTTCTTGTGTTGCTGCAGCGGAGTAACATCAATTCCCATGGTCTGGGCATGTCTGCTCAGAGGGAAAGGCAGCATGAAACCTGCCTTTGGCCTGCTCTGACCCACAGCTCTGCACTGTGTGGTCTCTGCAGGTTTGGTGGGGCACTGGAGGCAGGAGACAGCAGGGACAACAGGCTGCTCCTTGTGGGAATAATACCTTCTGAAAGTTCAATCAGAACTCATCTGGTGCAGAGCTGTTGCTTGTTTCCATCCCCAGTACTCACTGCAGAAATTATCCTCCTGATTAATGCCTTCTCTTGCAGACCTACACCTGGAGTTATGCCTGCCAGGACATGGCAGGAGCCTTGTGTTGCTGCATCTGTTATATTTGCCTGAACATGTTTTATGGGTTCTTTTGTGGCTACTGCACAACTGAGTTTTAATTTTAAATTCTTCCTTTTCTTCCCTCCACCTTCTATTACCCATCAGGTCATTTCTGCCATTTCTCTTCAACATATAGCACTACCTCTGGTGAGGCAAATTAATTCACTTTAACTCTTTGTCAGGGATTTCAGCCTGAGTGTTTTCAAGTGTAATTGCACTCCCCCACAACTCCAGCCAAATAAATGGTCGTGCCGTGGGGTTATTCACATAAAATTGTACATTCTGTTCTTAATAGGAAGCTTTTTTGTGTTTTTGTTTGTGTGACCAGAAAAAGAATATTCCTAAAACTATTAGGGGGGAAATAATAGAAATGGTTTTCTTAGCAGGGTTTGTTGAATTTTCACTATTTTTTTATCCTACTTTTCTAATCTGTTCTAATCTGTTAGTGTGAAAAAATCCCCATCTTATCTACATATGACAGAAAAAATGGTAGAAAAGTCAGTTATACAAAGTGATTGGAACTGCTTGAAGTGGGTTTATTCGAACTGTTTTCTTCAGTGAGGGCAAGTAAGACTTGTAGTTAGGAACAAAGAATATAGATCATCTTTTAAGATGAAAGACTACATTTAGGAAAGCGGGGACTATGAAAATGACTTCATTTTTATGCCAGGTCATACAGCACTAGCTCCAGGTAGTGAGTGTAAGCTTTGGATCTACAGAAGAAAGAGTTACAGTCCTTTAGTTTATAGCATTCTCCCTCAAAAGACAGTCCAATCTGACTTCATTTTGGTGGGGGGGGGTGTGTCCCAGATGGGTAGAATCAGCTTCCTTTGAAGCACAATGTAACTTGCTCTGTGTCTGGATGTTGTTCTGCAGAGGCTGTGGAGAGGCTGATCCTGCACTCGTGTGGTGCTTCCTGTGGGAAAAATGGGGGGGTGCAACTCCGGTGATGGCATTCCTTGTGTTCTTTTATTAAGCTAGTTTCAGGCTTATAAGATTTATTCTCTCATGCATAGGATTTGTTTGGTAGGTTTACCCTTTTAAATAAGGATAAGTTTCTGTAGGCACACTAATATCAGCACAGGCATTTGTGTCTTAGCCAAGACCAGGCTTTGGCATGTTGTTTCATCGTTGTCTTTTTAAGACCTAGAAGTTTTTGGAAGAGAAGCTGGAAAAATTCCTCTTGGAAAGATTTATGCAGACAATGTCAGAGCCAAATAGGCTTTCAGGGAAGTTTCTCCTATGAGGAGGCTGGTGCAACCACTGCCCATAGTAAGGGACATGCTCCTTGACACTTCACAGCTAGCTCACAGTCCATTTCCAGTTAGTACAGAGAGACTTTCAGGAACAGTCATTTATTTAAAGGGATATCTCTTCATCCAAACTAGCAAAAAAATCTTTTTAGTGGCATGAACGTGGAAAATCTCTCACAATTTTCTGCCCTGCCAAAGCCATGATATGAAATTTTATATTAACATTTCTGTGTGTTGGAGCTGAGGACTGGCAAGAGCAGCATCTTCTGGATGACAGAATCATTTTTTCCCTCATTTTAAAAGGCATTTTGTGTCTTCATCATTACAAGTACCAAGCACCTCACATGCTCTCTCCAAACAAGCACTGGGCAGCACAGCCTGGGTTTTAGCTGCTATTCTTCTACAGAATATAACAAAATCTCTTCTGGGATGATGCTTCAGAGCACGATATTTTCTGCTTGGCTGGTATTAGTTTCAGGTTCCCTTGGCACTCAGTTATCTCAGTACACCAGTACCAATCCTGCAGGGCTTGTATTTAGCTTTGCCACCTGTGTTTTGTACCCACAGACAGTCATACCTCACCTGGGAAGGCACACAGGCCTTTCTCTTGGCAGATGTGTTTGGACAGGACTGATCTGAATGAAAAGAAACATTTTGCTTCTTCTGTACTAATTCACTTTTAACCTGCCAAGGCTGGGAACAGGTGATGGACATGGGGAGGTGGCAGATTCCAATGTGAAAGGTATTTACCTCTCTGCTTGTGGAACCCAAGACCTTCTACTTGACCTCCTGGTCACAGTCCAAAGCTGGCTTTTTGGCTCTCCCACTTTTTGGATATGATTGCTGTGAAGACCATCAGACAGGGAGCCCAGAGGATTTGCCCAGTATCCAACAGTGTCTGTTTGCTTACATTATTGGTTTTTTTCTCTGGTTTTGGTCCCACTGATTGCTCCTTCACCCCCTGACCTAAACCACTTCTTAGTAATGATTATCCACAACTGCTAGTGCTATGTTCAGAATAGCTGCACCCATTTCCCTTGGCATTGATGAGGCTCAGTCATTGAAGGAAACACTATTCCCTGGACCTGGTGCTCCTTTCAGCATTCCTGTGAATTCCCATGAATATTCATGGCAATCAAAGCAAAGTTTGGCTTATTCAGGAGGAGAAAAACTGTGAAGATCTGGGGGAAAGTGTTTATTCCTACATACAGTCTGCCCCAGCTTGTCTCCAGACAGGCACTAAAAGCTGTCATACAGTTGTAGGATGTGATTTTGCTTTTTTCTTCAGTGACAGGCCACCCATGAGCCTGGAGGATGCACAGGAATGAGAGGGCTTTGTGTCAAAGGTCATTTACACCTAACAGGGCACTTTAGTAGTGTTCAGAGCATCTCATACAGTAATGGGGGCAAGGAGGTGGGAAGAGGTGGGAAGAGTATCATAAGGAAATATCACATCATACTTGTCCTGTATGTGGCATCCACTTGACTAATTAGCCATGGATGATCTCACATTGATGTTCTTGAACTTCTGGGAAGGCTGCACAAGTGCTGTTTTTGGAATAGTGACCTTTCTTTCTTTGTCAAATGGTGGGCTTTTTGTTTTTTTTTGTGGGGGCTTTTTTCTGGGTTTTGTTTGCTTGTCTGTTTTTTGCTTTTTGATGGTTTTTTTGAGTATCAATATCTCACTCTTAAGTGTTTAAACAGAGGCATCATTAAATATACAAAACTAGGATACTTTTCTCATGAATTTATTCAGCTTGAATTTCCTGTCCTCTTTTACTGTCCAGTCACTCAAGTCTTCTGAGGTCCTGAGGTTCTTCAAAAGTGACCCTCCTCATTGCTATTCTTTATTTTATTATTCAACCTTGTCACCTTGTTATTCCTGTCATCTTTCAGATGACTTGTGAATGTAATCTCGCACAGATCCCAGCACAGACCACTGTTGTAGAACTTGGTGATGCTTAACAGGGAACCAGGTTTGACCCACATCTTAGGTAGTTCCATGGGTCCATCCCTGTCATATATACCAGGCTACATCTTTCCTGAGTCCTCCCTAGTGTCTTCCTCACTGTCTACTGGGATTTGCACATGTACCCCTGTTTATATTTTGTTTTAATTTTCATATACTTTTAGGTATTTTAGCCACAAGTCCAAATCTTCAGTTGGATGTTCATACTCCATGATATGGGAAATGCTTTCTTTACATCAGTCCATTCTTTTATTCTTCATTCTGGTGTACCTGAATTTACAGAACTTTTGATCTGGTATTTGACACAGCCTCAATGAGCTGCTTTCCTAGTGCAGTATGGACTTTTATTTAGTGCAAGGGATAGCACTGTCTGATAATTGTGTCTTTAGGTACAGTTTTTCTGCCCCCTGTAATGACAAAACTCCTTTGGAGTCGCAGGCTCCACAGAAGCTTCCTTTTATCAGGTGCTTCTCTCTTTAGCTCCTGGCTAGTTTATTCTGATTATTGGCTATACACAACCTTTTTGATGATTAACAGGTTTACTAGAAGAGCAAGGGTAGCTCACATCTCTTCATTCAACCTTCCTGTTTCAACAAGCTTGTCAAAGGATCTTATCCTTTGACCATGGTGCATATTGCAAACCTATTATCTTTTTTATTGAATAAAATTCATATAATCAGGTCTGTATCTCAATGCTTGATGGTGTTTGCACGAAAGTTAAGATATAATCTATATATCAGAAATCCTAAGAGGACCTTTCATCTACTGATTCGTTCTAAATATTAGTTGGGAAGTATCTGTCTGCTCTTGGTGCATCTTTCGGGTACAGACTATTCCATTTGACTTGAGGATTGTGCTACTGGCTTAATAGTGTTGCTGTAACATTTCATTATGTCACTGTGAGGCACAAGCTGCCACGACAGATCCTCTGAATTTGTGGCATTTCCCTCCAAAGTTAGGTTACCTCTATTTAATCCCTTTTGACACAAGAGCTATTTATTAACTGCTTGCTAATTGCCACAAATGGATTTTTTCAGTCGTTCAAAGATGTAATACCACTATTTTTCAAGCTTTGTTACTCATCCAGCTTCCACAATTGATCTTGCATTGACATTGGTCAAAGCCCTGCCTCTGTCTTCTGTTCTTAGCAAAGCTGTCTGTTTTCTTTATATCTGCTTTTCAGTGGTTGTGCCCTGGATAGCTAATTCTCAGACTGAATACGGAAAATAAAAAGCCTTATCTCAATGGTATTTCTCAGAGCAAATTGTTTATTGTTTTTAGTTGGTTGGTTGGTTGATTTGGTTCAGTTTTGTTTGTTTGTTTGGGGCTTTTTTGGTTTGTTTTGTTGGGTTTTTTTTTGGGGGGATGGTGTTTTTTCCCCCTTCTCTGAACTCCTAGGCTCTGCCTGGGACAGTCTCCTGAACGTTTTATCTGCAAAGAGACAAAAATTCTCAGTGCTGAATTGTCATATTCCCTTTTCCCTGATTTGTCGACTTCCTAACTGACCATTTTTGGACTTCCTTCTTAATTAGCTCTGTTATTGTCCTAAAGTGGGACATGACTGTATCTTTTTGTGTCTCCCTTACATCCCAACCCCTCCTTGGTATAAAAGCTTGTGCACCAGGGAGGAAATCCAAGAGCAAGGAAGAAAACTCCCACAGAAGCAGAAGGGTTTTGCAAATAAGAGCAGGACTTTCTGTCATGGTATCAGTAGCCATGTAAATTTATCTTTATCAGGCAGAATGCTGAGGGACTCTTCCTCTCTGTCAAACTGAATTATTATGCTGCTTGTAAAGCAGTAACATTTGTATTTTATTAACAAGGTTTTGAAGATAGAATGAAATAATTGTGGGGGCTATAAAGATGTAATATACAGATAACTAGGTTGCTGCAAATATAAACTACACAGTTTTGTAGTGAATATTTTACAAAAGTATTTTTATCCCTGGATACAACAATAATGAAATAGCAGTAAAAACGAAGCCAAACCAAACAAAACAAAAAAACCGCACAAGTAATTTTTTTTATGAAGTGTGGAATTAAATATTTCATGTTTTATGGGATTAGACACACATTTTCCCATAAACCTTTGACATCCATATGCACTGTGTTGGCTTCATTTTGGTTTTTGCTTGGTAGTCACTGCAACTATTCTTTGTAATAGAATTTTCACAAAAACTGAACTTGTTCTGCTTCTGTAAATCCACTGTGGACTTCAGTAAGAGGCAAATGTCCAGGGAGACACAGACATTTGCATAGCACAGCCTTCTTGGAGATCAGGAGAGATGCTCCCTCAATCCTCTGATTCCAGCACTGGTTGAGTAGTTCTTTTGTTGGCTGCTAAAACCAGAAAGTTCTTTTCTTTGTAACATGCTGCAAGTGAAACAACGACAGAATCGTGTTGCCTTTTACAACCAAAACTTCTGCCCCTTTCTGATTCCATGCAGAATCTAACCAACTGTTGAGCTACAGCAAGTATTTAACAGTCCTCTAATGGGTTTGCTGAAGTTTTTGGGCTCCTGAGAGGTAAACACAGGAGCATAATTGTAACCTGCCCGTCAGTAAAGTTGTTTATAAACTTGAGGCTTCAGGTGAACGCTCTTAGAAACTGTCTTCAATGGCAATAATATATTGTCTTTATAAATTTCACACTTTTTATGGTTTAGGTAGTGATTATCTTCTTAAGTGGAGATATATCTCTGTAAATGCATGGCACATAGGATGTTAACCAAGTTTGCTTCATGTAGACTAATTGACGGAAAATCTGCCACATACTTCCAGTTATTAATTTATTAATGCAAATATTTCATTCAGACTTCATAAAAAACCTTCCGCTAAAAAACTCTGAAGAAAAAAACTTTTTTTTTTTTTTTTTTTTTACATAATGTACATTGGATTGTGTCTTCTGCCTCCTAAAGACTTTCCCTGAGACACAGGTCAACATTGCAGAAAACTTTAAAAAGTCTGTGTCTTCTTTGAAATTACTTTTGGAATGAAGGGGACATAAAAACTATAAAATCCAAAATACAGTTTGTTTACATCCATCATCATAACTGGTGCCATGTTCAGATATAAAAAATGAAGCACTTGAGCAATTACAGACCAAAGCCCATCCCAGACAGAGATTTGTCAGTGGCTAAAGCCATAAGGGAACAGTGTGTTTTCAGCAATGAGCCTGAACTGTCTTAGGGATGCACTGAGCTGTGTCTGCTCCAGATCTGAGTCTCCAGGGCATCAGTGAAGTGACCCATCGGGAATTTGTAGTATTTGCAGGGACTGAATCACACATTCTGGCTGCTATATCTTATGCAACGAAAAGAGTAATAGAGTATAAACACAGGTATTGCGAGTTGTGATCAGACTCGTGGTCTCTACTAGTTGCTGTGTTTTGCAACTCATATTTTGATCTAACGCTTTGTATTACTGCAGGGAAAAGGGTAAATAAATATCATGCTTTTCAGAAATGAGTAAGTAATTGCTCTTATCAAAGTGAATCTGAAATCAGATGCTGTGTATCTGATAAAGTGAAAACCTGAAGCTCCTGGCTGGTCTGCTTCCTGCACTCACCATAGCCTGGGTATTTCTGTGCTGGACTGGAGTCTGTGACAGAGACACACCAAAAACTTTGTGTGTGTCAGAATAAAACAAAGGGCTTGTTCTTAACTTAGCACTTTATCAGGAGCCCCTACAAAAAGATGAATTGCGTGTTTTACAAAAGTTGATAAAACTGTGATTATTATTTACACTGTGGTGAACATGACAAATTAAAACCACCATCTGATTTGGGGGGTTTAATATAGGATCAGTTTCTTCAGTTTTTAACTTCTTTGATTGACAGAAGCAATGACTGGCTCAACAAGAATTATCTCCAGTTCATGGCAATATTATTGTGTTCTCAATCTACATAATTGTGGATTTCTACTTAGAATGCAGCAAATTTGATTTAGAATGTTCTTTTAATTGAAGCTTTGGAGTAGAACTTGAAATGCTGGAAACCTTATGGATCATGTCAGAATTATGAAATAAATAAAATCCTTTTCACTATTTGTCAGTTGAGTTGAAAAAAATAAAACCTTAGGTTTGCTTTCAAATTTTTAAGTTTGGTTTGAGTGAAGCACTTATTCAAAAACTGAAAAATTGCAGGTAACCAATGTTTTAAACTGAGAAAATAACTTTTGCTAAAGCCAGACTTAAGCTATATAAATTTCTTCATTCTGGAAAAAAAAAGTTTGAATCATTGTAAGTAATTAAATGAGAAGGACAAGATGTGCAGAAGGGTTTATCTGCTGTGCAAAGCTGACACCCTGTGTTTTACCAGCACGTGACCAAACAGCTCCCATTTGATGTGCTCGGTTTGACATTCACCATGACAATTCTGAGCTGATGGTAAAGTTTGGATGGTCTTTGCATATGTAATCACATAACATTTCTGTCACACTGTGTAAGCAAAAATAATGAGCTGACTGAGGAGTGTGTGGGGATACGTGCCACAGTTTGCAGTTCCAGGGACTTTTACTCTTTTTGGCACTTTTGGATTTGTTTGCACGTTGTTGCTGTTTTGCTTAAGTACATGATTCCATTTTTTAATTTATATTATTTTTATATTTATATATAAGGAGATAAGTATAATGTGTTTTAAGATATTAGTGCCATTTCTCTTCTAGTTATGAGTATACTGAAAATACTTATTTTCCTTTTAAGACTCTTGGAGAATATATTGTTAGTCATTGAGTCTGTACAACTGGTTGCACAATTCAGGTTTGTTTTAAACAGTCATAACCTCTGCATTAGCTTCAGAAACAAACCCATTGGGAAAAGGAAACTCAAAAGATGAAGCAATGAGAAAACATTTTATAACAGTCTGTGAAAGCACTGTAATCCATCTTCTGTGTCCTAAAAAAATGTGCAGAGTTTGAGTTTTTGGTTGTGGGGTTTTTTTCCTTTTGGAAACATATACTTGGAGAGACAATTATAAGAGTTTTTCATAAGGACGAAACGCATTATAGGCAGAAATTATTCCTGTAAGGAAGACAAGAGCAGGCCTTGCAGAGGGGACCTGGAGGAGGGTGCAATGCTTATTCATGTATTTCCTCTAAACTTCTTTGAAAGTATTGGGACAAATTCTTTTTACCATTTACATGAAAGGAGCAGTGATTTAGGAATAAAGGCAATATGGTCGTAGTCAGGTTTCCCTGAGATTTACAGGATGTCATTTAGCAAGTAATCTTGTCTTTTCCCTTCTAAACGTAGAACAAGAATAACAGTATTTCCACATGGCATAGGGATGCCGTGAGGTTTAAAACCTGAAATGCTAAAATGATGGAGGATACACAATGTAGTAGTGGCCAGCACAAGGTACCCAGGTATTCTGTGGTTGAGAAGAGGTGGGATTATGGCCTCATATCTTCCTGAAGTGGCCAGTTTTGGAAAGGGCTGGAAGGTTTTCTGAAAGCAAAGGTCAGGTTCTGCAAATATAAGCTCATTGAGTGTGAGCCATATTTCTGGAAGCAAGAGCTATTTGAGTGATTTATGAGGCTTGTAATGGAATCTATGATGCTATTCTGTTTTAAGGTAGTGCTTGGGTAGACCAGTGGCAGCAGCATAGTGGTGATGATAGAAATAAATAAACAATGACAACAAAAAAGCAGTGTTCTGATGTCTGGTTGAAAATGGATAGAAAAATAATTTATGCATAAATCTAAAGCCATGTTTTATTTTTATTTCTTTCATTACTGGAAAAAAGGCAAGAAAATTTTTTTTTTTTTTTTTAAGTGCATCACCAGTGCCAAGATTTTAAGTCTGGGCAGTTGTCTGCTTTGTTGGTTGGGTCACATAAAAAAAATAACAGCCTTCTCCTCAAAGTTTACTATTTTGATATTGAAAAGATGTAATAAATGGATGAAAAAAAAAAAAGAAAAGGACAGAGAGAATGAAAGGTGGATGAAGCAGTGATTACATGGTGTATACTTGTAGTCATTAGCAATGTTTGTAGACGGGGAGGAGTTTATTTTTTTTTTTTTGCTCAAACCATAATATGAAGCAAATTACTTTTGTAGGTGCTGTACAGTGGTTTAAGTGCCTTGCAGAAGTTGCAGCATGCTGATGGCATCAGGTGGTGGCAATGATTCCTCTGTTAGAGGGAAGGGAAAAAATCAAGAAAACAGCTTAATGTCCCTAATATAAGAAGCAATTTCTTTTTCTCTCCTTAGCAACCCTAAAAAAGAGGCTATCTCATCTAGTAAGGTACATGATGTGGTTTTGTTTCTGAGATATTATGTGGAACAATGAGGTATATGTTTGCTAACTGTGCAGGTTGTGTTTTTTATTATTGAAGATATTTTTAACTTTTCTAGTATTCTCTAAATTGTCATTCTCAAGCTGTATTTAAATTGGACTTCATATGCAGATTTTAATTACATTATAAGCAAGTTCAATTTATTTAGCAATGTGGGTTGTTTTTTGGGAGGGTTGTTTGTTCATTTGTTTTTGAAAATTTAATGTCTTCTCCTTTTCCCCTAATATGTTTGAGATGAAGACAAGCACTTTTGTGCCCAATATGAATATGTCTCTATAATAGAATGAAATACTCTGTGGCCAGTATTATCTTCTGATTAAAACTGAATGTAATAATGCCCTCTGGGGAAAAGAAACAGATTGATTTATGGCACTAGGTCCTGTCATGTCCTGCATATTCCTATTGTCTAGACCATATATTCCTAAGAGCAACTACAGTGGGCTCCAAATGAAATTATCCTACAAAATTATGACCTGCATTTTACCTGCAAGAAGCTACAGCATACTCTGGATCCCATGAATGACAAATGTTACCTTCTACAAAACATGTGCAGTATGAGTTTCCTTTGTTCCCCAACCCATTCTTTAGGAGTTGTCAAAGATAATTCACTTCTACATTATCTCCCCAAAAGCACCATTAAAGCACCGTTTCTTTGCTCTGCCATTACACTGTTCAAACTTTCTCTGGAAGTCATTTTCCTTAAGTACTTTATATTGTGAAGGTAACTCTATTTATTGACGTATCTTTAAAACTGTAATAATCTACTGCTTAGCATCTTGACAGGAAAGCATTTAAGTGACCTTACTTTTGTGAGATGATGGTTTGTGGAGTTCATAATCCATGCAGGGGGCAGTCCTAGGGAGGTGGGAGGTTGCACACTTTTGGGTTTGCTGGAAGGTGGTTAAATGAGGCAAGTGTCACAGCCTAATGCTGCCATGTGCAGCTCTCTTAGGCCATGTGCTTGATGGGATGCCTATTGTACCTGAATTATGCTTTAATTTTAACAGTGGGTGACTTAACTGCTTTGAAGTAAATAACTGGGTTTGATTTACAGCCTCTGCAGATTTATAAGAAGCTTTTGAATGTGCAGCTAAAAAAAAAAATAGTACTGTTATAGCTATGTACCTCTATAAATCTGTCTTTACTGTTCAGCATGTGCGTGGCTACTGGGACCCCATTACGAGTTTACAATCACTGGGCAATGTGCTTGAAGCTCAGTAATGCAGAAATTAGGAATGTTATGGTTTTCAACTCTTCTTACTTGTTTTTGACATGAGACTGATGCAAGAAAATTCACTCTCTATAAAACTCTTAACAGTCAGGATTGAAAGATAAGGCCATTCATAAGGACCTTATTTCGTTATGTCGGACTTTTTCCTTGCTCATTTAAGCTGTTGGCATCACAACTAGCTCTGTGACACAAGACCCAGTAACAGAAAACTTCATTCATCTTACTCATTCCAGAAACTTGATGCGTTTTGTGATAGAGTCATTCTATAACACAAGTAAAACAAGAAATATGAAAAAGGATCTAGGAGCAGAATTTGCCACCCTGCTGTAAAATTTCAGGGAAAGACACAAGCAGACCTAAGGTCCACCATTGTCACATTTCCTCTGAGTGCTCTGTAAACAGAGGGGTTTGTTAGAAGAGGAAAATGTGAGGGGCTTTTTTGTTGTTTTTGTTGTTCTATAAATCCCAGGATTCCCAGTGGGAGGAGGAAGTTTATCGTTAAATCCACGTTTCTCTCTCATTATCTGCTGAATTTGCAGACTCATATTGAGCATTAGCCAATGCAGACTCATAGAATCACAGAATGGTTTGGGTAGAAAGAGACCTTAAAGTCCATCTCATTCCAACCTCCTGCCATGGACAGTGAGAACTTCCACTAGACCAAGTTGCTCAGAGCTTCATCCAACCCAGCTTTGAACACTTTCAGGGATGGGGCATCCACAGCTTCTCTGGGCCAGTGTTTTGCCACCCTCATTTTAAAAAACTTCTTACTTATATCTGTATTTTGAGCTGAGCAGTAAATTTCCATAGTGATCTGCTGCACTGCTAAAGAGGCCCCAGAACTGGTGTCTGTGGCCTTACCTTGTGATTAGTGCTCAGATAATAGTTCACAGCTCTGAGGACTGACAGGGAGTTTGTAGGACAGACAGTGTCATGGTCTGCATGGTGTCCTTTGAAAGATGCAGAACTGCTAATTTTAAAAACTCCTCAGTTGTGGGAAGCTTCAGGCCTTGGATCTTCTCAATGAGTGGGGCTGCACCCAGTAGAAGGATAAAAGTCTGATTTTAAAAAGAGTGAGAAGAGTTCATATAGAATAAATCACAGACTCATAGAATCACAGAATGATTTGGGTTGGAAGGGACCTTAAAGCTCATCTCATTCCAGCCCCCTGCCATGGGCAGGAACACCTTCCACTATCCCAGATTGCTCCAAGCCCCGTCCAGCCTGGCTTTGGACACTTCCAGGGATCCAGGGGCAGTCACAGTTTCTCTGGGGAACCTGTGCCAGGGCCTCACCAAAACCCAAAGGTGTTCTCTTCTGTACCTGGTTGGAAGTCAAAGTCCTGGGTCTCTGAGTGATGGAATAGACTCTGGATCTCTGAGAGACTCGGTGTCTTTTAGAGCTATCAGGATGCTTTTGTTGAGTGTTCATAATGTTTAGATTAGGTTCATATTTTTGAAAATTCTTCAGCTTGGGGAGACTACTGTTGTCTCAGTGTTCACATTCATAGTTTTTTAGCATGGTATCTCCTAATGTGCTGTAGGGTTGGAAGAAAGCCAACGATATTTTTGTCAGTAACCCAGTTTGTTGAAATTTAAATTATGTTACTCAGCAAAAAAGAGGAAAAGCTTTCTTTTCTTTTGAGGAACATGAAGTCTGGATGCTTTAAATTGCTTATTTAAATTTAGTATGTTTTAGTTTCTGCACTATACTTTTAAGAAACCATATCTGAGAAGGATGATTTCATTCGGAGGAATCAGATATTCGAGGATGAGTCACTTGAAAAAAGATGGATGGATATTTTTCATTTGATTTTTCATTTTTCAACACATGCAATAATCACTCTGGACGTGGCTGTTAAAAGTTTAGACACCAGTGTATCTAACTTATTGAATGGTGACATCTTTAATAAAAATCATAGTTTGTAAATGGCGTTGTAGACATAATTATGGCAAATTGCTGTCAGCAGAAGGGACACGGAGAAATCTATGCCAGCTTAAGTTTCCCAAGCCACAGAGTCAGTATAAGGTTGTCTGGGCTGCTAATTAGGAGCATTACTCTCAGAAGAGGCACAGCAAAGGCAGTGCTGCAAGAAGATTTCACAGCCTGTCATTTTTGCGTGTTTTAACTACTATTTACCTGGTCTCACTGCATACTGGAGAAAAAGAAAGGCTTGCTGCTCCTGCTCTTGTTCATAACTTGACTTTTGCTCATGTGGAGGCAAAAAGTCTATCTCCTATTACTGTTGTTCTTTGTAAAAATATTTGATTATTCCTTTATAAATACATAGTTTAATCTCCTTTTTTTTCCTAAATAAATAGTAAATTAAACTAAGTCTGGTTATACCTGGCACTAATATTACTTATCTACCCTATACGGTTCACAAAGACTCATCTGCCAAACTCCCAGCTTTCAGTCAAAAAATTAAAGCAGCTTCCTAGTCATGGAGAGGTAAAATGGATATACGTGGAAAAAAAAGAGAAACCCTGAAGACTGAGAAAATACAGGCAAAGGCAAGATGTCTCGAATATCTTGGCCTATTTTTTTTGTTATCTCATTTTTTGTCATTTTGGCTTCCAGATATATATCTCTACATATCTACATATATATCTCTACATATATATATATTAACCTTTGTTTCAGTCTCACCTCTTTTGACTCATCAGGAAGCACCTGAGCAGCATCCCTCTGTATTGCAACACCACTGGGGCCTGTGCTGACACCTTCCATGTGTGAGGATGCTCATTGCAGAAATGTTAAGCTCCTGAAAGTTTTATTACAACTTCTCCAGAGCATTTATTCCCCAAGCATATGGTCAGCATTCCAAACAACCGTTTCACCCTCCTCAAAACCACCCACTTTCTAGAAAATAAATTAGATAAGTGGCTCTTTGTAGAACTGTCTGTGACAGCACTGAGCTGCTCTTTGCAAAGTGGAAAGATACACCTGCCACTTTTTAAAGCACTGCCCCTTCTCTCACCTCCCTTAATCAAGCCCAGAATATAGCAGAAAATTCCTCTGTGGAAGTTTGGAATGTTACATTTATTCAGAAGAGATATGTAAGGGTTATTGGAGAAAAAGCAGTCAATCAAAATAATAAAAATAATTCTTCCTTTAAGATAAATTTTTTCAAAAGAAAAAAAAAGCAAGCATTTTTTGTGAAAAAATAAATATTATTTGTAAGCATTTTCTAATATATGTTACAAATATACAGTAATTTGGGGAAAATGCAAGCAAAAAAAGAAAGTATGAATAAAAGACACGTATTGATAGGACAAGGGCGAATGGCCTTAGATTAGGTTTAGATTAGGTATTAGGAAGAAATTATACCCTGTGAGGTTGGTGAGGCCCTGGCACAGATTGCCCAGAAAGGTTGTGGACTCCCCACCCCTGGAAGTGTCCAAGGCCAGGTTGGACGGGGCTTGGAGCAACCTGGTCTAGTGGAAGGTGTCCCTGCCCATGGCAGGAGAATGGAACAAGATGATTTTTAAGGTCCCTTCCAACCCAAACCATTCTGTGATAATAAATATTATAATATAATATAATATAATACAGATATAATATAATCAATATAATATAAAGAAAGGTCCAAAACTATGCTGAAAGAGAAAGGATGATACATGGTTCTGATCTTCCATACTAACCTGCGAAGAAATGGTCACACACACCTTGAGTCTTGAGTAAATTTCCATTTCAGTCATGTTCAGAACAAGGACAGTTTTAATGTATAAGGCAGTAGAAGTCAAGTTCTTTCCTTTAAAATAGTGAGATATTGTCTATCTCTTTCATTATTAACAAGAAGCATATGGAGAGTGCAATGAGCATTTTTAATTGTAATTGTATTTCATCCAAAATCGTTTCCCAGTTCACTCAGAAGTTTCTCAAAAAGACTTCAACAACTCCTATGAACTCCACTGAGTAGTTTGCTTAGATCAGTTAAAAAACAAGGAATGTTTATACTGAAGTGCATAACTGGAAAAAACCTATTAATTTTTGTTTCTAGTCTTTCTTCAACATTTGGGAAAAATGAAATCTGTTAACATAATACTGATTTTAATAGATGGTACATGTGCAGAATCCTCAGTTACAACAGTAATATAATACAAGAATATATCACTGCTTTTCCCTCTCCTCTGTTCTCTGAAGTCTTGTGCAAGTCTTGATTTGAAATGGAAATAAATGTAGCAATTCCTACAGTACAAGATGTATGTTGGTAAATCAAAGTGAAAGAAGACAGTCATTCTCCATGGCTCTGGTTTTTATAAAATATGGTTTGGCCATAAGACATGTATTTCCAGCACCCTTTGAAGATTTAGCCACCCTCATATGAAATTGCTCTTTTCTCTAAAGGTCTAGTAATATTTGTGTGTATAAAAGAAATAGGAAAAGTTTACTTCCAGACATAATTTTGCTACTGCCCACGGTCTACATAATGTCATTAACTGGAGTAGAATTTAAACTATATGATGTCTTAACTATTCTTTATGAAGTCCTTTAGAGGAAATCCTAGTTTTTAGAAAGTAATAAAGGAAGGATGATCACATTTGACAGAAATGCTCCAAGGAAACTGTTATTAATATAGTAAAGAACCCTCAAAAATTTATAGAAGATTGCTCAGAATAAATATATGTGGGGAAACATTTCTTTTTAGGAACTTCTGAAACTGCATGAATGAAAGGAAAAAAGATTAATTACTTTAAAGATATGAGTAGACTAGACATCTGCACATAGTGGGATTTATATACGAATTCAGAAATAGGCATGAAATTAATTCAGTAACTTCTTGAGTGCAAGAAGTTTTATATATATATATATATATATATATATATATATATATATATAAAGTCCCCAGTGCAACCAAGCCCTTATCTCCATGGTATACAGCACATGCAACTTGTGTGATAACTGGGGAACCATTCACAGCAGCTTAAAGCCCAGCTGCCAGCAAAACCATGGAGATTAGAATGTGATTCACAGCATTTGTTATCTGCTGAGTGGATTTTTCATGCAGAATATAATTTGACGGGGGAGTGGACTTGGACAATTCTTTATGAACTTCCCCTGTGATAAAGTGGATGTGCCCGATACACTGCAGAGGGCATGGTACGAAGAAGACAAAACCCAAACCAGATCAATGGTATCTACAACACACAAATGGTACTGTGTGTTCAGTGTCCAGGTTAATTACTAGATGACAGTGATGTACTGCCCCAGAAGGTCTGTTTTTCAGAGAAGTGTTCTTTGCATGGTAGGACATCTCTCTGAATAGGTCTATTCTTCCTCTGAAGAAAAGTAATGTGAATGAATGTATTTTTTTTTCTGGAAACTGTGCTTAAGTCTTGAAACATGGCATGCTTTGGAATGAGCAGCTTTACAAGGAATGGAGTTGTAATAACACTAAATGTCTTAAATAACTTGTGCTGCTGGGACCTCAGTGCCCTTCCCAAAGACATCCTGCTGGGGAAGGGAAATTGGATAAATAAGTGTTAAGAGCTACCAATGCTTTTTGACACACAGGTTACAGTGTGGTATTGCTTTAGGATGTCTCACTTTTCCTGGACTGCTGAGCAAGCTCAGTTTTAACTATTGGATGCAAATTTCTAATATGATCTTGAATTAATCATTCTTGTTTTCCATTAAAAAAACCCTGTTTAGTGCAATTTCTTGCGATATGTTAAGGAATAACTAAGGAAAGAATAGAGCAAACATTTTATAACTGTGAGTATTGTTAACAGATACAACAATCTGTGTGTGATATGCCTTTCATGTCTCTATCACATTTATCTAAAAATAGGTACTTTTCCCACACAGTAAGAAGAAAACAGCATCCTCCTCCAGCAGGCTGCTACTTAACCTTGCTCCTTTTCATCCACTTCCCAATGTACAGCAATCTTCTAGAGCTCTCTTTGCAGAAATTTAATTACTAGTTTTATTTCTACAAATGTTTAAAATTGAATCCCTTTTGCACCTTTCATTCTTTATAAATGATGCTTTCCAAAATGCTTCTATTACATGGAAGCTTATCTGCAATTTTCAAAAGCCTCACTGAATCAGTGAGCCATAAACTTTTCATTCCACGAATCCAACTTCAGAAAATAGTAAGCAGACACATTGAAAATTCTTAAACTGTTATTGATTTCCAGAGACACAGAGTTTTGGGGGTTTTTTTCCCCGATATTTTTAAAAGCACATCCTATGTTTTGTTTGGACAAGCAAAAAAATCCAGGTTTTCCTCACTATTGTCCAAAATATATCAGTGCTCACACATGTCTCTCAGTGCACCTGACATTGGGCTCCTTCTTGAGGTTGAATACTGGAATAAATGGAGCATTTCTTTATTCTGGCTCAGCAGATCTTTGTAATAAGAGCTATCAGAAGGGAAAAGGCACAATATTCACTTTGAATTAAAAGGGAAATGAATAGTGGAAGGGCAGGAATCAAAGAGAGAAGGGGCAGCAGTGACCTGTGTAAGGAGGTGGCTGTGGAGGAATACACCTGGTATTCCTGGTATTTCATTGAATAAATCTTGTTTATCTGCACTTTGAAGGACAGGACGAGTCTCCATGTCTGCTTTAAGTATTTAGCGGGTGCATGACTCATAAGCCCTTAGTTATTGTCAAAAACTTAATGTCTACAGTTATTGCTCAGTCAAATTTACTTTATATTCTCCAGTACAGCATTGACACGATGGGAGCAACAGTTTTGTGTTGGATTGTGGAAAACAAACCTAAAAATTCCACATGTGAGGGCTGATAGAAATACAGAAACTGAAAGCAAAAAAAAAAACAAAACAAACCCTACTGTGTGAAATGATAGTTTATCACATCTGGCTTCTCTCGTCATGATAGAATCTTGAAACAGGAATCCTGTCAACAAGAATAGGAAGAAAGGGAATCTTAGTTAAATGAAATTGGTAAAGTTATGTTCTTTGCACTTCTTTATACTTTTGCTTACTGTAACAGTACAGCTGTGTATGGACAGGTCAGTTGACTTATAAGAAATACATGGGATTTTTAAGGCATTTACAAAAAGTGTCTCCAGGATTCCACAAGGAAAAGAACTAACTGTTTGAAACAGTTGTTTTGGTGGCTGAGAAGCTGCTACAGCATCCAGGGAAGGAAAAACTGCATAGCTGTTAATAAATATCTCTATATAAAGTATCCCGCAGACATGTACCTCATTGCTGCTTATTGTGGTGGTTAAATCAGTAATCTGGCAGCATCCAGGTACCTCAGAACCACAAAAAAATAGTGATTTAAATGAAAATGAGTGAATACACATGTATCTTCTACAGTGTTTTTAGGCATGCATATCTACCCACAGGGTTTTTTTTTTTATTTCCATGAAGTACTTATGATCTGCTTTTAGTCCCCTTAAAATATAAACAATAAACTCTTACAAGCTTTACCAATGTAGCATCCCCATGGTGTAACAGACATCCTAGAACACCAACTTCAGAACTTGTGTGGCTTCAGAGCTGCCTCCCCCCCTGCAATCTTCTACTATCACCATTTCAGACTCCTGTCTCACAGGTGCACCATCATTCAGTGATGTTGCTTCTAACTATGCCTTAAAAAAAAATCACAATGGCAAACTTTAAAATATTTAAGAGGACTCCAAACAAATGTGTATCGCGCCACTGAAGTTGCAATCAGACTTCTGTGCTTAAAAAGGAAAAATTCTCTCCAACCACTATTTGTGTATTGAGGATTGGATTCCTTATCATATACCATCTAATGCATGTAAAACAGCTGGAGCTCTTTAAGTGAGTAGAGCATCTGCTCAGTGAAGCAGCTGGCAGCCAGTTATTTGTATTGCAATTGCACTCCTGAGCCTCTTTTTTCTTTCTTTCTTTTTTTTTTTTTTTTTTTTTGGCAGATGTGCAGCAAATAGCAATCGACTGGATCACGGGGAATTTTTACTTTGTGGATCACGTCAGTGACAGGATCTTTGTTTGCAGCCAGAACGGGTCAGTGTGTGTCACCCTCATCGAGCTGGATCTGAATAACCCCAAGGCCATAGCTGTTGATCCAACAGCAGGGTAAGGTTACTTACCCGCATTAGCATTTATTTTACATGCTGCATGCTTGCCTGTGACTGAATATACTTTCTGTTTCCTTCAGGTGTTTAAAAACCTATTTTTTCTCTGCCATATTGAGTTACTTGCATAGTTGCTATAGTAAAACAGTAACGTGTGGTGAACTTGGAGCAAATAGTTAACTACTATAATTGCAATATTAATTGCAACATGTGCCTTGTAACTTCTCAAAATGGAATGGAAACTGAAAAAAACAATTTTCTCCCTACTTATCATAAGATTTGCTTTTGCCTTTGCTTTTCAGTGAAGTGTATTTCTAAGTAGAGTATGTGAAAAAGGAACTTTTAAAGGATTTTTATGCTGTATCCCCTCAGTTGCATGAATATTGAAAATGGGTTTAACAAGTTTATTTGCAAAAAAAAGTGGAAGAATTTTTACTCGGCTTTAGAGGTCAGCTGTAATGGTAAAATTACATTGTATTTGCTGTTTCTCTTCCATAGAAACATTCCACATCACTTAGGAATAAAGCTTTGCTTAAAATGCAGGGTACTAAAAGTTCTCCATTCTGTAACATCCACCAGCTGGGGAAGGTTTTCAAGTAAAAGCATAACTAAATAGGAATAGGAACAAGAATAGGATCAAGCTAATTTAAAAACTAAATTTTGGTGAGGATTTTCAAACTGGGATTTTTATCTTGATTTTATTAGTCAGTAAGTACTTTAGACTGAAATGCCTGGTGGAATATGTCCTAAGCTGCCATAAGCCCCTTCTCAATAAATACAAAAATATTTACTGTAGAACAGCTTGTCATCCATATGTGGACTTTTGTCACTCTTTATTTAAAGCCTGACCGAATATTAAGATGTATTATCACAATGACTTAAATTCTGACAGGAACAGCTTGCCTGTAAAGTTTACAAAGAAGTTTGGTATTCCTGAGTAGAGCTGTATTTCTCTCTGCAGCAGATGGTAAGTTTGACTCGATCTGACTGCAGAGTTGTTTTAAAAGAAAAATAAAAATTCACGTAGAAATTGATTTTCTGCAAGTTCTGGTCTGAAAGAACTTGAAGCTTTCAAATTTGCCAGCAGCAGCCTTTTTTCCATACGTTTGCTTGTACATTCTTAGCTGGATTTACTACATGAATCCAAAGCTTGTCATTATCTAATCTTATCTGTCAGGGATGGACGAATTATATCCAAGCCTTTGGTGAGGAGGGATGGAACAGAAAACGAGAGACTGTTTTCCTTCAATTGTTACCTGCTGGCTACAAACCATTCTTACTCACAGAGTTGCCTTTTTCAGTGCCATATGTGAGAGGAATACTGGCTATTTTAGGTAGATGTAAGTGCTGGCCTCTAGGAAAGGCCAGGAGTGATTATGTTATTTTACAATGGGATTATTCCTAAGGAATATCCATTTATTTCATGGTGGAAGCACTCACTGGAACATTTTCTCAGAATACATGGTTTGCATGTATTGCAGCAGTTATTTCATTACTGTTTTTATTGGCAGTTTTATTAATTACCCAATGTGTTGTTCTGTTAATCGAATATCTAACATACTGATAAGCTCCGACTTATATATTAGTTCTGCTGGTTTTTGTCTGGGTTATAATACAGAATGCAAACAGAAAATCAAAAAACATTCTGGCTATTTAAAAATGTTTTGCTCCCTTTTTTTTGTTCTTTTTCTTCTTGCTTTTTTTCCCCTACTTTGTTTTTTTTTTCTTCTTTTGGTCTTTTTATTATTTCACATTGATAGTAGTTAAGACTAATTTTGGTGTCTTGACTAAAAGTGTGGCATAATAAAGTATTAGTGTGGCATTGCTGTTTGGGTAACTCGCTGGTTTTATTTCATTTAAAAAATCACAAAAAAAATACTAAAAAAATATTGCAAGCTGAGCACTGAATGAGTTGCATCAAAGTGTGTGTGCAGCAGCTTCTTAAGGAAGTTGTGTTTATGCACTGTAAGCATACGATTATATACTCATTTTTTTGGAAGGGTGGTTGTGTTTAAATATGAAGCCCAGGTTGTTCTGGGAGGTTTTATCTCCTGCAAGAATTAAATATTAAGGTATTAAGTGTAAGGTATTTGCTCCTGTCACATGTAATGCTGTCCTGGTATGTTCAGTGTCCCTGATGTTCTTCTACAAGCTGAAGGTGTGCTGTCACAGAGAAGACCATTTCCTATATTAAGAAATTCAGAGTGTCATCACAAGCCTTTATGTCTATGATAAACTTCCTGTAGTAGCACAGGGTCAAGCTCTGCTATTCTTGCATGCTCATGTCTGTGCTGTGTTTAATTGTTTTATGAACCAGAAATTCTGATTTTATTCATAAAACAACTAAAGCAGTGGTGGAAAATGTCTTCATTCCACATAGTTCCCCTTGCAGCACTCAGGAATATATTTTTTGAATGTGGTTAATTTTACATCTCTGTGCCTTCAAGTTTTGATAGATGTTTGGTGCTGATGGTTTTATATATTCTTCTATGAGCTTACAATGGAACTCGAGCTACTAAGCTTCTTTCATATCATACAGTGAATGAAAGAACTTTTGCTATTCTTCCAAAACTGAACTTGAAGTTGAGAAAAGAAAGATTCTGCTATTCACACAGCTCTTGCAGAAGCAAGTTTGTTATGTGTCTAATCTAAGTATGTTACTTTGGTAGGATTTCAGCACTTTTATCAGTCTGAACTGTGTTTGATATTTTGATTGTTCCAGACTATGTCTAGAAAAATCCCCCCACCAGAAAAATCCCCCCCTCTACTAATGAACTTACCCAGTTAGAGGTTTTGCAGTACTGATTATCTGTTACATCACCTAATTTTAAGTTCAGAGTAGCACAGTGTAAGTACCAGACCTGTGTTAAGGAGACCGTAACCAGGGACAAAGTATGTGTTTCCACTGATCGCTGTGAGTTCTTCAGAGCCCAGACTTGGCAGTGAAACATGGATTGAAGAAAAAGCTAGGACAAGGTTAGTAGGAAATAAAGTGGCAACCAGAAACAGAGAGGGAGAATAAATAGTTTTGCAATAATATTTTATCTATCAAATGCCTTTGAAGTAAGATGTTTGGCTCCATATGTCTGCAGGTGATAGTTTTGATAAGTTTTAATATGGGACTTTTTTTCTTCAGTGGTCAAGAAACGGAAGCGATTACTTTTGCTGGTCCTTGAAATCGATGTAAAATTGATGATGGTGCTTATGACTGTCACATGAAACAAATATAAGCTGAGTTAGAATGAGTTTATCTCTAGCTAAGGTCTTCAGTAGCTCTGCTGTACTCGTGGGGAAGGGCTTTTTAAAGGATTCCACCTAGTTTGGCAACCGGTGTGCATATTCATGAGACTTTGATCACCGCACATCGGTGATGGGGAAGGTAACACATTTAAAACTCACAAGAGGATAGATCAGATTTAGGTTCTCTCCCAGCTCTGCCACAACCAGCTAAATGTCTATACACAAAGCATTTTATTTTTTTTATGACTCTGCATCTCCTTGTATTTAATAGAAAGCATAAAATAGCTCAAGCTATCTGATATTTGAATGCATTCAGGAACATTAGGAATTAATATTGTAGAATGCAGTTCTAACTGTATACATCTACATATTTATGCTGTAAATATGTCTACTTAATTACCTTCACTGTTCAAGGTAAATTGTTGCCTTCTACTGCACTGCAATGTCAATGGAGAATGTATAGCAACATTTTACAAGGGAAAAATGCCTTGGAGTAGGGGAATACTGCAGTCCCCTCCCAACAGGAGCACTTGAAATGTTGAGTCCTGATTGTACTCCTTAGACATTCAACATACATGTAGTAATATAAATACCAGAGTCTCTTAATTTCTTCTCATATCCATTTTCTGTTTTCTTTAGGAATGCCGGAAAATGGGAAAAGGCAGGAATAGAGGATAGGGCTGCAACCTCTGGGCTGCTGCTGGTTTCAGAAACCAGCAACTTGTACTGATGGCTCTGATGCTGTTTGGGATGTTGATCATAATTTTTACTATATTTCACAGGCTTATGGAAAGAGATGAACTTTAAGGATAACGTTTGAAATGCAGAAGGTATTGATCTATTGCCCACTTACAAAACTTTCCAAACATAACGAGATTTGTGGATAAAGGGCACGTAGGGTGAGATTACGAGGATGTGCAGATCAAAGCTAGCGTGTGGAAAGATATGTGGAGCAGTGTGGAGCAGTATTGGGAGTGAGGAAATGGGTTAGACACCTCCTACATGAACCTCTGTAGAATCATCAGAGAATCCCAGAATGGTTTGGGTTGGAAGAGACTTTAAAGATCATCTCATTCCACCCCCTTGCCCATGGGCAGGGACACCTTCCACTATCCCAGGTTGCTCCAAGCCCTGTCCAACCTGGCCTTGAACACTTTCAGGGATGGGGCAACCACAGCTTCTCTGCCAGGGCCTCTCCACCCTCACAGGGAAGAATTTGTTTCTTATATCCAGCAGCTCCATGTCTGTCTTGTGCTGAGGACCCCAGAGCTGGACACAGCACTGCAGGTGAGGTCTCACCAGAGCAGAGCAGTGGGGCAGAATCACCTCCCTTGACCTTCTGGCCACGCTCCTTTTAACTCAGCCCAGGACACATTTTTCTTTCTGGGCTGTCAGCACACGTTGCCAAGTCAGTATAAAAACAAGGTGTATCGAGGGGGGGAAGAGGATGAGGAAGAGAAGAATTGGAGGGGATGTCCAATTAGAACATAAAGTCATTGAAACTTGTAACTACCATTTAAAAGTTACATTAGTTAACAAAAGGGAGAAAAGATTTGCTGCTTTACAAAGGAGATGTGTAAGCTCACATTTTAATACTGCAACAGTGTGTGTCATGTAAATATTTGAATAAATCTTTTAATCGGCTATTCCTTCTGCTGTGGTGTAGAAATAAAAAAAAAACCACAAGCTCCGCTCATTTCTTTCACAAAACATTTGTAAATGCACACAAGAAGAGATTGTGATATGATGATGTTTGAAGAACAACAGCTATTAATGTGTCATGGTGTTACGTAGCATTTCTTGGTAATGTTAATAAGTCAGGAAAAAAAGCCAACTGCACAACAGTGAAAAAATTTATTCTGTTGCATTTTAAGTCTATATTAGCAATCAGTTGATACCTTTGTGATTCACAAAGAGGAACAAGGGAAATGGGAGGAGAATTAACAGCTTAAGTTTTCCACTTCATCATCTCAAGAATTTGTTCTGAGGAAAAAATATGAAAGTATTATGCCATTAACTCCTCCTGGATTCTAAGGATTCTAAGCATAGATTTTTCTGTGGCTCGAATGAAAGCCACAGTATGAAAATAATAATGATAATTAAAAATACATAACTATATTTTTGAAACAGAGTGGGGAAATTTGCCTCAGTCTAAAATTTCAGAAAATAGGAGGAAGGAAGGGGTAAGACAATGTTTTGAAGTGCAGCCTTTCCTATAACAACAGAGCAGCAGCTTTAAAATATCATACAGCAAAAAAAAAAATTATAAAAAGCAGTTGTTTCTGGCCTTTAAAGATTTTCTTTTTAGCTTTAAATTTATTCTGCTTCTGAAACAATTCTGGTAGAGGTAAAAGGAAGAAGTTGGGGGTTGGTCGTGTCACCCAGAGCAATTAGCTGCTATTGCAAATGTTCACACTCAAGCTGTGTGTGATTGCCCTCATGGGATGTTTGCATTTATTGGACAGATCAAAATGCAATGTAAGGTCCACTGAGCAGTTTGCACTAAAAAGCCAAGGGAATGGGAAAAGTTTTATACTTTGTTGAATGAAAAGTTCTCCTTACCAGAGAGCCGTGCGTGGTAGTGCCTGGGGTATGGAAAAGCCCTCCCAGAGGATGGAAAACAGCCCTTAACAGGTCAAAGAGATGGAAGGTATAAATAGGAGTTTCGGGCTGACAATTCAAGCTGTTTGGTATCGTGGGAAGACATGTGAGCCAGTAAGAGCTATCCTACTTGGTGGGCTTTTAGACAAATGCATGGGTGAAGTCTCTGATGGAATGTTTGATGGGGCAGAACCTGCGGCCAAACCTGAAAACCTGTATTACAGATCCCACAATAGCCAGGAAAGGGCAAGTCAGCTGGTGAGAGAGTGGAGAGAGACCTTTCCAAATCAGCGTTGTTGAAAATAATCGTATTTTTCTTGTTTTCTGTACCTGTGTCTTTCAAAAAATCAAATCATAAATGCACTATATTTTAAACACCATGAGTAGAGTTTGCATTCACCTTATTTGCCTTGAGTTAAGCATGCTATAAGTTTAATGTGGGGGTAAGAAAACACACTTGCAGAGTAAAGCAGGATCTCCCAGTGTCTGATTTAGCCTGATTAGTGAAGGGGTCCCCATGTCTGGGCTTTGGAAGGACGTGGCCTTTTGCTTCATTCCTTTTCTGAGACAGGAACTGGACAGGGCTCATGATCCCCTAGGGTTTGCTCTGGTAGGCAGAGAGAAAGAAAAAAGTCTTCAGCCTGACCTGGCAGAATGGCCTGACAGTGTGATAACTGGCAATTGGATTTAGAGTGATTTCTTGAACAAGGAAAAGGGAGAAAAAGTCAAAGAACTTGATATCAATGAGGAGATGAAGTTCCTTACAGGGGAGGAAGAGTAGAAATTCAAAAAGCAGGTGAGGTCAAACCAGTATATATTTTTCTTTATTTGCTTCATTGTTATTTGGACAGGGAAGTCTTTCAAGATAAAAATAAAACATCTGCACTTATTGTCTGCTGCCTGTTTTATTCTCTTTTTAGTCTCTTGTCTCTGAGCTTTTATAGCAGCCAACAGGCTTGGGAGAGATCTCTGAGTCTTAAAACTTCTTTTTTTTTTTTTTCCCTCTTAGATTAGTCACCATTTTCTGCTGATCAAAGAGGAGAGTTATAATCATTAAAGCTCACTTTTAAACAGCAAAATCATTAGTATTTTAATAACATGCCATTATTAAAAGAACTCAGCTCCTTTTCTTGTCACAAAGATTTTCAAAGAGCTGTAAGATACATATAAGACCCACTCGCTTCTAGAAAGTTTTAAAAATGACCTGAAAAAGAATCTTCTTCGTTAAAAAAAAAAAAAACACACACAAAGAAAAAACCACCAAAAAAAGCCCCAAAAACTTTGTAGTAACTAATCATAATATGAAAGTTTTCATTAAGAATTCAGATTTACTTGCTCATCCTTCCCCTCCACAACCTCTCTCAGGCTGTGAACAGCTGGAGATGGTATAACAGTGGAGCCAAAATGAGATGAGAGAAGAAAAGATACTTAATCAGACCAAAAAAAAAAAAGAAAAAAATTAAAATTACATTTCCCTTTGTTATTATCCCTTTTAGCTCAAATGCTTGTGAAACATTTATGGGAAAAGATGTTTTGACTGATCTCAAGTTTTAGAAAGCTGCTTCCAGTTCTGTGCTGTTCCAGCTTTTAATTTTAATTGTTGTAACTAAGCTGAGGCATAAAACTCTGTCACCTTTACATTTCCCCCTGGATCTTATCTCCTTTGAAACTTCTATTCTAGTGCAGCAGCACAGGTTTGCTCACTAGGAAACCTTGTGGCTGCTGCTCATGATAAGAAAAAGGAACAAGGGGTAATGTCATCTGCTCTCTCCCAAAATAAGATGATATGATTTTGCATTTATGTGCAAACAGAAAATAGAAGAAATAGTGGTCCTTTTCTTCAATAAACTGAAAAATAAATAAATAAATTTTGATTTATGAACATGGAAAGATAGGAGCTTGTATGAAAAAGTCATAAAATTCATCTGAAAAGTATTCAAAGTCACTGATAAAACTGAAAGAATCAAAATATCAAGCACGTGACATAACTGCATTAAAAGGGAACTCATTAGCTAGGTCAGGTTATTGGTTTGGATCAAAGTGACAATTATAATCAAAACAATAAAAATAGAATAAACTTGCACAGGTTTGGTACGTGCATGTTCCCAAGTGAGTACATTTGCTACTCTGCATGCCTTTTTATTAATCAAATATCACTGAAATTAATAATTAGTGACTAAAATTAACATCCAATCTTCTGTATATGTTTGAAGGTAGGCTGTATTTGGTGCCCAAAACAAGCTGCATCCAACTAATAGCAACGACAAACTGTGAATGAAAAAGGATGTGTCTTTCCAGTGATCATAATCCTTTTGGAAACAGTTGGCAAAGGGAACACTGGCAGTGTCATTAAAAGAGTTTACTGATGTTCTGAGTGATGGTATTACCTCATAATCAGTGCTAATGTGTGGACAAAAAAGAACTAAAGTAATGAAGCATGAACTTAAATAAGCTGTTTTTCTTATGTAGCATGTGCCCAGTAATGGATTTCGTGTGCTGCTACTTGTAGGAACAACATTTGAGTGGTGTCAGTAAATATGGAAAAAAAAAATCAATGGGAATACAAAAACATCGATGAAATCACAAAATAGCTGTAGCTTTAAAAAAAAAAAAAATTAAAACAGCTTGTAAGCCAGTAAAACTTTTTTTTTTATTTATTGAAAGTTTGATCCGGAGGACCAGTGTTGTGCCTCTCTCATGGGCTCGGGTTCTGCTCACACCAGAACTCAGCTGTCATCTGACAGCATCTTCATTACCCAAACCAGCTTTTAATGGGGTGTCCCTGGTGCTTTTGGTCCCTGATCATCTGAACTGTCTCAACAAACCAGGCTGAACACATGAGCAGCAAGGACACTAATAAAGCTCCATGAGCTGGATTGCCTGGGGCAATTCACAGCTGATGCAACGTGTCCTCCCACTTGAGTTTTAGTCTCTCTCTGTGTAATTGGTGTAGTTACTCTTCTGCCTGTCCTCAGATCCCTCTCCTTAAGTCCTTAGCTAATTAAACTTCTGATCAAAATGCTCATCTTTTACAGAAATTACTGTGAATCTATGAATTACAAATTCTTATTTGTGAAGGAGATGGGCATGTTATTCTGCCTGGTATGGAAGTCTTGAAGTACTTCTCTTTATTTGCTTTTTTTTTTAAAATAACTGAGATGTCCAGGCAAAAGCTACATGATTTAAATCACCCTATCAGTGATTTTCTTCAAGTTGAAAGCAATTAAGCTAGAGAGAATTGAGGCCGCTTTGGTTCTGAATGAGAATATAAATGGGAGTTTAAGGCTCCATAATGCAGGGACATTATGTTCATGTCCATTTGAAGTCTCCTTTTTTTTTTTTTTTTCCTTTTATTACCTGATGGTCTTATTATCTAACAAGCTTCTGTAAGGTCATTCGTGTTCAAGACAGATTCTGATATGAATCAGAGCACTTCATGACTGGAAGACTAGAGCTGAAATTATAGCTGTTTAGGACCCATCTTTTTTTAAGATGTACTTGTATTATTCTGCACTAGAAGTGTGTGTATGTATATATAGATATTGAGAGAAACTTTTAATTTTCTCTAAAATGAACAAAATGCAAATAATAACTAAAAGTTTATGTTTAACACAGATAGTGTATTTTGATGTTATAAAGTTCCCCAAATTTTTTTTTGGTGATGCCCACATATTTCTCGTGTCTTTGTACTGTAGCAGTACAAAATTGTTTAAACCACAGATTTTCTAATAAGCTGTTTTCATGCCATTCTTTTCTTTATCATTTTCTTCTTCTCTGAAGATAAATCATCACCTGTGTATATGCCACGTTTGAAGTATAAAAACATTGAATCATTAAATCATGGAATATCCTGAGTTGGAAGGGACCCACAAGGATCACTGAGTCCACTACTCTCTTGTTCTGGATTATCCAGAACCATCCAGACTAACAAAAATGATGAGAACCATTCAGTTACCTCATCGGGATGATGATATCATCCTGATGGAAACTGCTGTTCTCTCCGGGCTGGTTACATGGATAGCTCGTTTTTAATATTGATTTTCCAAAAAAATTTTGTTTTTCTGAGGTTTCTTGCACATCAGTGCCCTTGTTGCTATGCTCAGTAATGTAAACATGCCTTACTGGAGTTCAGCTGCAATGTGAACCCTTTTGGTGGAAGACAGATAAAATTTGAAGGAAATCTGGAGTTGAGATTAAATGAAAGATCTGAAAATAAAAGATCTAAAAAAACCCCCCTGTGGCCTGTGTAGATCACAGGAACCATGTGATCTAATCCAGAAGAGAGAAGGCTGAGAAAACTCATACTGTTTTCTCTAAGAGACTGATAAAAATAGAAAGGTGGTTCATTATTCTTATTATTTAAAGAAAGAACAGGAAAAAATAATTTACATTAGCAGAGACTGATAAGTACAGGAAAAATGTACAAGGCTGAGGAGATATTAGAACATAAATAATTTAAAAATTGGCTTCTCTGTCATTAGGGACACTTAGGACAATGTCTGTCTGGCAGGGATGTTCTAGCCTTGTGTTACACATCCTCAGTAAGGGAAGCTGGGTATGTGTACAGGCCTATAAGTTAATAATGTCAAAGAATGGGATACTAGAAGAATAAATATGAATAAATCTATTTAGTAAAATTTCAGCATTGCTCTTTAAAAAGTATGGCTGAAACATCACCAAAGTAACAATTTTGGTTTTGCACTTGAAGGAATTTGAAGGATTTTAAGGAAAATGGGTCAAAAATAAATTTTAGGGGTTTATTTTCTTTCTTTTAGAGATGATAGAATTTGCTGCAAATGAAACTGAAAACCAAGTTTTAAAGGGATTTTGATTAAAAAAAAAATACAGTGGAACATCTTCAAAAGTTCCAGGGGCTGCATTCTTGCCTTTGTGGAATTGCCTCCATTTTAACAGAGATTGTGATTGAATTGTAAGTTTACAAGTCGTATTTAGTTTTGCACCCATAAAGCAGCAGGAGCATCTTTCTCATGTGGTGGCTGAGAAGGCAAATTACTGCCTTGGGTAGAAGGTTGTGGACATTGGGGGTGATGAGCAGCCTTTCTTTAAAGACGAGTGACAACATTTCTTTCTTCTGTTTGCTCAGTCATGTAGCTGTTAAATAAGCTGTCTGAAGTTATCTACTGAAATACATAACTATGTCAACCCACAGTGGAAGGAGAATCAATTTCTGCTTTACCACATTGAAAACTATAGCAAAAGTACCCAAAATGGGGGAGCACCGACTTTCTTTAGTTTTTGAAATAATATGTTCTATGCTAGAAACTTTTAAACTTTTAAGTTTGCTCATTACCAATTAACTGGAACTGGTTGATTAATTTTCAGAGATAACACACACAAACACATGCACATACACACACACAAAAAAAACTTGGTCCAAGATTGCAGTTGGCCTCAGTCTTAGTGTTTCTAAGGAACAGAATTTAGGAGTTTGGACAGTGTCCAGACTGGCACTTGAAAACATGTTTACCTTCAATTAATGGGCAATTAGCTCACTGAAGATGCAAACTTTTAGCATAGAGAAGTCTAAAAAAAGGCCATCAAGGAAAAAAATGGCCTCGTTGACTCTGCTTCAGCTTGGTTTAGATTAATTTTTATTCATTAGGATTTGACAGCAAATCTACAAACCCCAAACCAAAATACTCAGGGATTTGTCTATAACAGATTTCAAATGAGAACACTCTATTAATAGTAGGATATTTGAAACTCACTGCCTTTTCTACCCTCTGAGAAATAACCACTTACAGTCTTTCAGCTTTGTAAGTTTTACAAACATACAGTTTTTCTCACAGACTTCCCCAGGCACAGGAATTGCACAGCACCACCTCTTGGCTGATCTCATCCAGCAGAATGGAAACACTCGGTACTTTCTGCTGGCACAGCTCCTCTGGCTGAGCATAAGGAGAGGAGAATAAGCAAACTACATTCCCAACAGGGATTACGCTGACTTCAACAGAAAATCAGACCTCTAACCAAAATATTTAAATTGGAACAAAAATTGGTTGACTACACCAAGCCAAGCTCTTGTTTGGATTCCTGAGTGTTTGACATGGTTTACTGATGTGAAAGTCTTACATCTTCTGAAAGTTCAAGGATTAGTTTGGTTGTTTGTTTTTTATATATAAATCTCCCTGTTAAATTACTGGGGTTTTGTCATGTAGAATTTTCTGAATGTAGTATTTTAGTAGATCATAATACTTTAGCCTACGAAGCTCTCATTTCAAAAATTGATACATATATATATATATTCTAACATTTTCAAAAACGAAATCTTACTATTGGGATTTAAATGCATGGCAGATTTATTTCAAAAGTTTTGAGTGCCCACAGGTCATATTCAATTCAGGTAACAGCTGAGATTGGTCAGTTGTTTAAGTGAGGCTACTTATATAGTCCATTTATGTGTCTGTGTGTGATGTACACATTGAATACACATGCAGAGACATTCACTTCTCTTGCCACAGCTGGCTGGTACGTTGTAGACCACAGTGACTCTCAGCCTTAATGACTCTTTCCTAATTTTTCTTACCTCCCTTTGTTAGGAAGGACGTGAATGAGGATTTTTTTACTGGGAAAGAAAACTGAATTCTACTTATTATTTTGTCCAAGATTTTTGGAGAGGATTCCTGTTCATTGCTGGCAAATTGTTTTAGCCAAATGTTCTACAAGACACTGCTGCTAATGTGTTTTATAATATTTGGATAGCCAGCATGAGCCACCTGTGGCCTCACACAGAAGTTTTGTCTGTGTTCAACTATCTGTGATTTGGAATGAGGCTTTTAAAAAGTAATATCTCTGTCAAAGGCAGAATGAGGCTGTGCAGTATTTGACTTAAGTTGAGCAATCATAATTACTGGGTAGGCTTGAAATTCTGAGTTTAAATTCTGTGGGAGATCCCTTCATTTAAGCTTGGGAGGATTTTGTGAGGAAGAATTCATTAATATCTGGGAAGTGGTGGGAGACAGAGGTGTGAACACTGGTAAGTGCCTGTTCAGAAATGAGCAGCTTTGCATTCAGAGCAGGATTTGAACAAAATACATCTCTGTCAAAGGGCATCACATTATGTAAAAAAACAATGATCACTCTTCAGGGCACAAGGCAGGGCGTTTGGAAATAATAATAAGCATGGATGTAATCAAATAATTTTGATTGCTCATATCCTGGGATAATTTAAGACAACACAGGAATTATAATATTTGCCGACATTTGAATGCTTGAATTTGTGCATGTAACGTTTTTGATGCACACTTTATTTTGTTCTTACTTAGAGCATAAAGATAAGTTACATAAATCCACACCTGCTCTACATTTTCCTCGTTATGTTGAAGAAGAATAGGGATTAGAGTTAGAGGTTGAGGGGTCACCTATTTTATCACATTATTTGAAGGCAGAACAAACTGCCTTGAGCCTTCCTCACGGAGGTTTTGTCTAACAATTTAATTCATAATATTCAGAGAGGAGATTACATGGACCTATACGTTCCTCACCTCTTACAAAATAAGATTATTGCCTTTAATCATGCTGTGAGCTGATACAAAAATGAGTTTATTTCCTTCTTGTAGTGACTTTTTAGCTACTTCAGGACAACTAAGAGACTTCCTTTAATCTAGACAAGGAAAACTCACTCATTGCAATTTTTTTTCATATATTCCCCACCACTAGCACCTCTTTCATCCAAACTTCTGATTATTTAATGGCTGTGCTTTTTAAAGTCTCAGTTTGGTCTCCATTTTCCTGGGAAGTTAAGGGAAGTAGGAAAGTTTGTTTGTCTGTTTCCTGTTTTAAAAACTTCAATATAATATTTACTATTTTTCTGCAGCTTTTCCTTAGTGCTGTGAAATAACTGATTTGGGTCTAGATTGTGGGTTAGGTGTTACCTTGGTAAAAGTGATTTAGGAATTTTGATTTTCTCCTGCCTGTTACATTTTTCTGCACCTACTCTTTCTGAGCCCTTCCAGCTTCACTCCCTCAACAGAGGGAAGTCAACTGAGAGCAGTTTGTGTTGCCACTCACTAAACCAGACCTATACAAGAATCCAAAGCAAACAGAAAGCAGTTCTAAAACAGTGCTTGAACATGGTCATGGCAGGAAGTGACTGAGCACCTTCCAGAGAAGATGCCACGGACTGTGTGATAGTAAGACCAAGTCAAGGTACTTGTGATGCTGTCAGGACTAACAGGACTGGAAACTTTGTATTTGCTTTGGGATAACCTCTCACCTTTTATATCCTTTCCTGAAGTCCTCTTGCTCATCCAGGTGCCCCCTAACTTGTACCTGTGTAGGTGATACACTAATCCTTGAGAGTCAGGGTGGAGCCATTGGGTTGGTTCAGCTTGTGTTAAAATTAATTATACCAACAGCTTTTTCCTATACATCCTTACTCAGCTGCATCTTATTTCAACTGGAACAGTGGGATGTCTAATTCTCTTCTCCGTAATTGTCATCCCTTACTTTGTGGTGCTGTTTTTCAAGCAAAATGTCTTCTATGTTGTTCATTATTCTTAATAATGGTTTTCTGAAGTCCGGCAGAACTTCAGAAAATTGTTTCTACAGTCTTTCCACTTCCATTTTTCAAAGTGGGACTGGGAAGTTCAGGGAGGCACAGCTGCCAGAGTGTTGGGAGTGCCTGTCATCACCTTATTGTTACACAGATTTCAGGAGAGTGAAGTTGGCAGCGGTTGCCTATGAGCACGATAATGTGTGAGCTGGCCTTTGACCCGTCTGCAAAAATGGAAAAAAAAAAAAGCCCAAACAAAACATATACAGGATGAGACTGTTTTAGTAGGAGTACAGATGCTGAGAGATAGAATGCAAAAGCTTTCTGACAAGAGATTTATTACTGTGAATATCCACACACAGACCAGAGGACTGGATAAGGATATTCATCTCTTTCATCTCATGTACTCCTTGGAGATATGGTTGTGTGATCTGTTTCCCTGTTGCCAGTTAGGAACAGGAAATATTACTTGACTAAATTCTGTTAATAGTTTTCAGAAACATTAGCTTCAGAAATACTTCCATTTAGTCTGCAGCTTGTTAGTCAAGTCTGTGTTCATCTGTCCACACAAGTCATAAAGTTCTGCAGTGAAGATTTATTTGTAATTAACATCATTGACCAGTTACAAGGCATAAGCAGTAACACATCCACCAGTGAGTGCTCTGTGCTTGCTGACAGTGCAGCTTACACCAGATGGGGCCCTCGGTGCCTCCTGTGCCCCACAGTGCTTTCTGTGCTCTGTCAGATGGTGCTTTTGCTTTCTGTGAGATTGTTATTACTAAGTGTTCTGGGGTTTTGTATTTCCCAAAGACCAAAGAGCTGTATCACCTTGGAGGCATCAGAAGGTGATACTGCATATGTGATGTTAATATTGTACTGTAAAGTTTTTATTGAATTCTAGGATAGCAAGAATACAGTTAAAAATGGCAACAGCAAAGTACCAGTGTCCTTACTGCAGGCACTCACAGGCAAGCTCCAGTCCTCTCTCACAATGTACTGCTCTTAAATGGGGTCTTTTCTTCATTTAAGTGTAAAACTATGCACAGTTCTTAACATCACTTTAAATATGGACTGGATACATGCTGCGATGTTCACTTTCAGACATTGTTTAGCCCAAACTCATTAGTTAATAGGGTTGCAGGAGGATGTAAGAAGTCAGGGCCTAAAGTGCCACAGCTGTATTCAAGTCACTGATGTCAGGGGGACAAACATTGTCATGGAGACCACGGACATGTCCTGTGGACAAACAGTGTTGTGGTTTGGCTGCCTGAATTTGTACATGTATCACACCTCAGTGAGCAGTCTGCTTCATTTCTGCAGCAGCAGCTCTGACCTTCAGGCTCCTGCAAAGTAGAGCTCTGAACTCCTGAAATCTAGATACCCTTAGCACAAGCAAGGACAAACTGGGATTTCAGTTAGCTGACAGGTTCCCTTCTTTCTCATTAGAGAAATACAATAGTGATGTGTATAGTGACACTTCTTTTCTGTTTGCCTCAGTTGGCTTTAACCTCTGCTGGTTAAAAAAAATTGCACACAAACAAGTCTGGATATTTGCATTTAAGTAAATATATGGATAAAGGGGGTGTAGGAGACTGACTATAATGCATAATAAGCTACAGAAAGCAAAACAGGGAAACAGCTGCAGTCAAAAATATCCATAAAATTCTGCTATCAGCCCCTGCAACTGATTGAGGACATTGCAGAAAAAATGTTCCTGGATTTAATGTTCTGTGTAGCACAACTAAACAAATACAACATGGATTATCCTCTACTATATTAAATGGCAAATGCTGTATTGCAGAAAGGTAAGGATTGAAATCCCAGGCAGAAATACAAACCCACTTCCTTTCACATACAAAAGATAGTGCACCTCTGCAGCTGTTCAACATCTGTCCCCTCTAGGTAATGAGATAAACACATGACAAATAACATGTAAATATCTGGCAATTAATTTACCCAGAATCGTGGGGAGGGACACACAAAACTGAAGTCAAGTTACTGCAGCTGGACCACAGATATGTGACAGTATACACTCAAAAAATTACTCCAAAACTATAAATGTGGAAAAGTCACAAGAATTTTTCCTGAGTCGGTGCCTGATTTGTGAGTTTCTTGTTTTTTGCAGTGGCTTTTGATCAGCCATCTGCAGAAATTCTTTGATTGCATCTGAGGATTAATAAAAGGTGAATGAGAAAATCAAGCCCATACATAGACTATCATACCACACACAGATGAGACTTCATAAGACAATTGCCTTAGAGGTCCAGTTTTCCCCTGGGAGGAAAAAAAAATTGCACCTACAAATAAACCCCTAGAGGTATTAATTAGCATCCTTCATAAAAAACAACCCCCCAATTCTCTTTGTGTTTTCATTTGAATAATTCCTAGGCCTAGAATGGCATTTAGTTTGATTGCAGTTCGTATAACTCTTTTGTATTTATCATTCTCACATTTAAATGCACCCTAAATGCTCAGCTGAATAAATACAATGAAGATTACCATTTGATATATTAAATGCCAAATACTATCTTGCCAAAAGCCAAATAAGCTATCTGTTTCTGTTCTGGCCTGCCTCCATATTCACACATACAGGGGTATGTGTGATTTATTCTACCATGATATTTCTTTGCATAGGTGTTTCAGGGGAAAAGACAAGTAGATAGACTCACAATTACAGTCTTCTCTATGATCAAGTTTAAATGGATGGGGTTTAGTGTCTTGAGGCCATTGCTTCTTTCTTCAATTTTGAAACATCACATTGGGAAGCTGTAGAAAAGAAAGTGCAATTTAGTGCTTAAAGTGAGTATGGACAGATATGGAAAAGACAATATGAAATGCCAGGTTGTAGTCAGGGCAGTAAAATTAAGCTCAGATCAGACAAGGAGATACAAGTGGAAATGCAAAAGGAGCAAATTGGGTGAGATGGGACAGAAGTATATGAAGAGTGAACAAACTTCTTTGGGGAAAAAATGAGAACAGGAAAAAGAAAGAAGGCAGAAAGTAAAGAAAACTTCAGGATGAAGACCCATACTGAGTTGTTACAGACACAGGGAGGTGTCTGTTAGGAAAAAGGAAAGACGTGATCCTGCACATTCATAAAAATTCATGCAATTTGTGGATTGTTCCCAGGTTTAGTTTTGATTTACAGGTGTTAAGGTAAGTTGGCCACAGTTCAAACCCAGGCTGTCTGCTGGGGAGAATCCTCACTAGGGATGGCCAGCCAGCCACCTCCTGGAGCGCACAGTTTCATTTCCTTGTGCTTTTTTACTTGGATTTTACTTGTTACACCACTGTAAAATCAGATAATGAAGTTTTACAGGCCTCTTAGAATAAAAAATATGACAGCTAGTAATAACCAGGGACACCTGGGCTGTATTTTCTCCTCAGCATGTGGTGGGTTTGAGAGCTTGTATTAGGTTTGCCATGGATGAGAAAGGTAATTTAGCTATTTTCTATCTACTCAAAGAGCAATAGTGTAGATAGAAGAGCTATGACAGTAGCTTTCTTATGTTTATGAAGTCGTAGGTTCTGTCTTACTGTCATGTAAGTAATTATGTGCAGTTATAAGATGTGTGTGTATTGTATAATCCTAGGTAATATTTTCAGTATTCCAAGCAGCTAGAAAGCAACTCTAATCCTATGTAAATGACATTTTTACTCAATGTCTTCCTAGGTGCAGTCACAAAGACAGTTTAAATGTTCCTAAATGCCTGTCTTTCTGAAAATGAAAGGAATATGTTTCTGTGGTGGGAAAATAACTTCTCTAGTGCTGTGACACAAATCTCCAGTTGTTAATTGTCTATGATTGAACTACATTTCAATTTAAGTAACCTACTTCTGTTTAGGTAAAGAGAAAATAGGAGCAGTGAATGGGCCACTTCATGTAAAACAGAGTTAAAAAAATTGTAGAAGCTTCAATTTTCCCTTACTCTTGGATGGTACCCAAATTTTCGTGGCAAGCCAAATCCTACCTTTTCACATCTGGTGTCCTGCTGGTATTTTATTTTACTGTTGTGATACTGCAGAGAAATAGAGCTCCTAATTTGCAATTTGAAATCCACAGGTGTTGAGAGGAAGCTTTTGCCACTGCAGTGTAGTATGGATTTCTACAAATTGTAAGAAAAACCTGAGATGACGATTGCAGAGGCCTCCTTTTCTAAGTAGAGATCTTACAGGTTTTACAGATGATACTGGTTTTTTGAGTATTGAGAGTAATGACTGTCACTGTCAGTGCCAGATCTCTGGGGAAAGATGTTTCGATTTAGTCTGGTAAAGACTGGGGAGAGAAGAAAGTGTACTTAGCACTTCTCAGTCACTACTTGTTTGCAACCAAAATGAATAAAATGAGAGCTGCTTTTTTACATCAATGAAACACTTTACCTGACTCCTGAAACTGGTACCATCATGGAACAGATATTTTTCTGGGAAGCTGCATGCAGGATAACGCCAACCACTGTGAGTTATGGAAGAGAAGGGAAGGGAAATTGGCTCTTGCAGCATTCAGCAGCCCCTTTAGCCTGGGTAGTACTGGCACTTAGTCGAGCTCTAATGGTGTTCTGTGTGCATCACTGAACTCAGCCTGAGAGCTTCCATATTTTGTTCACCTCTCTGTGAAAGCAAATAGTATCATTTTAAACCCAGTACCGTCAAGTCCAATCTACTGAAGTGCTGAACAGGCTCACATGTGGGTGTCAGAGCTAACCCTGGTGCTTTGAGGGATATCGATGGCCCGTATTTTCTGCCTCCTCCATTTCCCTAATCTAATTGACAGGCAAACTTCAAATTTCAGGTTCTCTGTAGAACTAGGTGTTCTTGGAGGCTACTTTGATGGGAATTATGCTATAAAAGCAGGGAAGAAAAGGAAAGGTGCTGAAGTTCTCTCTGGGAGGTGGATCTTACGAACCATTCTGATTACCTGCAGACACATATATTGTCTTGTCGGTGGCTATGAATTATTTTCCAAATTAGAAGGTCTCATGAAAATTTAGGCATCTGTAAATTGCTTCATTAGACATGGCTAAGAATGTTGATCCAGTTCTGGTTTCTGTGACTCTCATTTTCTGTTCCTAACACCATTCTCCCAAACAGTGTACAAAGTAAATGTCAGACTGCAGCTCTGTTGGCACCAGGACAGTTTTACAGGGCTCTGGCTGACCATGCCCTGGCCTCTGTAGGTGAAGCTGTAGCATATTTGCATATGTGGTATGGTTTAAATTAAAAAAAAATCATACATGGAATTTGTTATAAGATTTAAGTCTTCTCTAATTGTATTTTAAATCATAAGATTGGTGACATTTACCTTTCATTGTGTCATTTTATTTCTCATTTTGTGCTTCAAGCTCAGTGCTGCTTCAAAATGCTTAATCAAATGAAAATGCTTATTTCCATTGCTGGATTTATAGCTACAGTCATGATAGATGAAAGAAAAAAAAATTAAACTGCTTTGTGACAGCAATGAAGAAATATTTCAAATCATTATATGCATTTTAAAATTCATTTTGTGTTTAAAATGCAGTGAATTTATCTATGTGCAACAAGAGCTCTTTTAAAGAATAGGCAGTTACTCTATATGGAATGCCAAACTCAAGATCTCAAAAACAAGCTGAATCAATTAAGCCTTTTATATCTGAAATGGAGACAGCTGAGACTGCTCAACCTTCGTGGCTTCCAGTCAAGGGGCAGAGCTTAAAAACAGTGAGGTGAGGATAAACATCTAGTTAAGGAACTTAGAGTGAAAAGTGGATGGATAGACAGACAGACTTGGAAAAAGGCAGGAATTTAGGCTAAACTAAAATAGAATGGTTCTTGTTTTACCCTGGTCGTAGATATAAAGAAAGAATATAAGGAAATTTCAATGTTCCAAAAAGAAACCTTGTGTAGGTAGAACAATCTCAGTCTTTGATTTAATCCTATAAGTATTCAGTGTTCATGAGAGACCTGAGTATTTGAGCTGGAATATTGTAGCCAGTGATGTGAAAGTGATTTGGTGGGAGAACCTAGAGAGAGTATATGCATCTTTTTCTTTCAGCAAGTACATCTTTCTCTTTTTTCCGTCCTTGAAAACTGAACTATGCGTCCTGCATGAAAAAAGCAACAGGATCTCAGCAAAAATGAACATAAGGACCTATGAGTATAAGGCTGTTTAGCTGCAAAATCTAAGTCCCTTGAAGATAACTCTTTGTACAGAAATAGGTCTGGGAAATTTGTCATAGAAACAGAGGAAATCAAAGAACTCACATCACTGTGTTGATAAAATGAAGCATCTTGCCTTAATTACAGCAGCTCCCATTGTGGCTCTGCTGTACTGCCTGTGGCAGAGGCCTAATACCTTTACCAGAAAGGTAGAGAAAATCTCAATGAAATGTTACCAAAACTGATTTGTTACTGAGTTTTGTAGTTGTGTGTTCAGAAGGCAGAACTGAGTACTTATTTTGTGTTTGTATATTTTTGGTGTGTGTCACGGCTTAGCAGAGTCCTCCTCTTCTTCTGTAACATGTCAGATTAATTTTACGTGAGCCAGATCATGCCATTTTGAGGTTTTATACTCAATAGAGTTATAAATTATTTGATGTCAATGCAGGGCTTGCTTGGGAAATGAAAGCAAATATTTACTGTACCTAGCACACAAGGTAATGCCAATACATCTCTGTCACTTGATGATGTGTTTAATCTCTAGGCAGGCTGCCTGCTCGGTGTTTACTACAGGCCCAACTATAAACAGATGGATAAAGCACAGATGTAAGAGCTAAAAAAAAACACCTGACTTTTTTTCCTGTTTTTATGCTTGTCAGTTTTCTGAGCTCATTGCTCTACACTTCAACCTCCCCACCTCTAAAAATACCCTGCTGCTGCTGAGTGCTTTGAGAAGGATGACAATTAATGAGTATTTGTTACGAATGACTGATTGGTGATGGGATTTTTATTAGGAAAACTTGAAAAGAGGCTTAATAAATATCATCCTTTTCATTCCTTTTACCCTGTGATTTTCTTAGCTTTCCTGGATCACTGACCTTGTTATGTGACATTAGAGAAGACATGTGAAAAACAACTGCTAATAAAACACACGTGGATTCAGCTCTTATTGCTTCCATTTCTGTACTTCAAACAGAATGTGTTCCCATTCAAATTGAAACAAAGATTAATGAACATCTTACTGATGTCCAGTGATCTGCTATAAGCAACAAACAGCTTTATGTCCAATTATTTATTTCTATAAATAGCTGGTGTTTTCATAAATGTGTGATGGCAGTGTGTAGTTTAAAAGTTACTGAGCATTGATTTGAAACATCTTCTCTTTCTATGAATATGAGAATAGCTGGATATCCCTAACAAATTAGGGAAAGACACAAGTAAAACAGCACACCTAGTGCCCTTCCAAGCTACTTCTTTGAGTCTGGGCCATACCTAAGTGTGACTCAAGGGGGGAGAACTTTTTCTGTCCTTTAAAAGATTTTCTGTTCTATTTTGAGGTGGACCTGGGAACTTGCACAGTTCCCATGGAAGAAGAAACATCTTGGGGAAGCCATGGCCCCAGGAGATCCTCATACATTGCCTGATATTTCCAAGTTCAAGTGTTACCACTCCTCTGACACACCAGACAAGTGTTTAGCCATCAAATATTACCTTATTGAAGCTTTTTATCAATGTATAAATAAATAATTTTCATCAAGCAGAAATGGGAGATTTTTTGTATCTCTCATGACTGCTTTTATTTCTTTTGTTCTCTCTTCTGTTTAATTAGTAATAGAAAGCTAAAAAGCTTCCAAAGGAAATGCTTGGGCAGGTTCTCTGATGTTGAGATAGGTACATGCAGATTTGAAGAACTCATCTAGTCTGCAACAAATTTAACCCAGCCTTTGGGTTAAACCTATCTGTTTCACTCTGCTACCTTCTTAACACAAAATTTCATGTGTTGCCAAAATCACTGCTTGATAGAACATTGAACCAAAATTCCTAATGCAGAGTAATGTAACTAATAAAGAAAATAAATGCCCTGCTCTCCTCAGTCCACACTTCCTTTTGATTGAAGTTTTCCTCACCTTGGGAACTGTCCTTAGATTTTTACTTGTTATGTAGATACTGCAGTGAGTGCTGCCTTTTCCAAGACATGTTTGATAGCATGATGCTCAGATGGTAATTTGTTTCATGTTTATAACTGTCTGATACTTGCAGATTAGATGTTCCAGCCTGGACTTTGAGTGGCAGAGTTTTTTGAGCATGTTTTGAACATACCCTGACTTATTTAATTGAGTTCAGCACATAGGACAGCCTCAATTACTAGTTTAATTAAAAAGAAAAAAAAAAATCAACCAAATGATAGCAGAAAGGATGGAGTTTTGCATTATAATTGAGTAGTGCTGCTGTGAGTCCTAGTTCACAGTGCTTCATTCCCTCTGGCTGCTGTGCAGGGGCTTGGTGGGACACAACTTGTGTGGCGAGATCTTTTTTGAATCTGACTTTCCAGGGATGAGGACTAGATCTCAGAGATGTTGAGACTTGGGAAGCAAGCAATCAGGATTTTCAAAAGCATCTGCACAACTAATTCCCTGGGGTTTATCCTTTATATTGCCGTGGGTTTCACTGGGATTTGGGCACCATCTGATCTGCTGTGCTGATTGTCACCACTGCTGTCTCCATTATGCTTTGACAAGTAAGCACATCCCTTGCCAGGTACCATCAAGAAGCAGGTTATATCAAGCAATTATTGGTTGCTGAACACAGGAACAGCTTTAAAGAATATAAAGTAATGTCTTTACCACTCTTCAATTTTCCCTCTTTTGGAATAAAAAGTGAAAAGCCCAGGAACAGATCTTTTAATGAGGTAAGAAAGGAAATAACTGTTCTGCAGCAGGTGGTGTTTTGTGCACCTCAACCCTGGTTGTCTTCTACCTCATCACAGGGAGCAGTGAGGAATGGGAGTGATTAAAATAGTGCTGGAGATTGTAAGATTATTCACTGGGGTTATGTCAGAGGAGGACAATTATGCTGGAACAAAGTGAGGGGAAGAAAGCCACAAGTTAATCTGTTCTCCCTTCACCTCAGGCTGATTAGAGAAATTAACTGCTATCGCAAGTAATATGCAAAGTAGATATTAATTATTTTTCTGACGTCAAATAAAATAATGTATAACAAAAATAGTCCTGAAATGTGTTTTGCTAATTATGCCTGTGGACTATTGCTTTCATTCTGTAAAGCAAGCCAGCAAGCTAACAGTCAGCCCCCTCCAAATCCCACAAGGCTGTTTGCTGATCCACTCTCTGCTCATGTCAGTATGTATCAATTTTGTTTTAAAATAAAGAAGTTAAACCTTCCTGACAGGTAGATACACCATGATATACTTTTAGACTTGAAAGGTTGTCTTTAGGAAAGGGAATCTTCTCCTCAAACTGTATCAACTGCTTTAATAAAAGCTATCTCCATTGATATGTCTCGGGCTGGTATGTACAGCTCCACATCCTGCTGAGGTTTACTTCCTGTTCTGCTGTCACTCAGCACATCAGATATAATGTACTCAGCATTAATAGTGGGGTTTTTACTGTTGATAAACCAGGAATGAGATCCTTTCAGACTGCAAAGGGGTGAGGTGGTACCGGGTGTCTCCATTTCTCAGCAACATGCACAGCCCAGTGCAGGCCCATGAGTGGGGCAGGAGGAGAAGGGAAGTACTGAAGTTGCTTTTATTTTCTGTTTTACTAAGTCATTAATGGTTTGTGACTTTCTGGAGTTCTTTCCACGCTGAACGTGCTGTCAACACCATGCTTTTATCCCCAGAGAACAAACAGGAGTGGAGCAGGAGTCACAGTCTCATAGCTCTGAAAGTGTCTGACAGATTAGATAGATAGATAGATAGATAGATAGATAGATAGATAGATAGATAGATAGATAGATAGATAGATAGATAGATAGATAGATAGATA
>NW_016690355.1:1169546-1317584 GCF_001604755.1 Lepidothrix coronata | reverse complement strand
TACTATTTGGATGTCACATTAAAAGTCTGCCTAAATGGTGATATAAAACCATGTTACATGGCACTTTGTTTTTAAAAGTGAGTTTTCTCATTGGATCTCAGTGGATCAACACATCAATTTGGCACAGCTGGTTTGTGATAAAATGGGAATAATCAATGTTTCTTCATTCTTATTCTAACTGATGAGCTTGCAGTAACAAATAGGGAAATACAGTTGCAGTCTGAAAGGAATCTACTTCCAGATTTCTGCATCTGAATCCTTACATTTTCAGATGAATAGCAATAATCTGACAAATGAAATACTAATGCTCAGGGCCCTTAATGAATCCAGGAATACATCTGCAATGTGTCTTTCATTTCAAACTGACAGTTATTAAAACTTTGCCTATAGTTATGGAAACCAAAAAAAAAAAGCGACTGAAAAGTTAATATTTGATTTACTTACTAAAATTTTATATTGGGAATAAATTTGCAAAATTCAGGCAACATCTTTTTGTTGAGAAAATTACTTTGTGCACAAAATTACTCAAGATAATTGCATGATTTTAAAGAAAAGAAATTGAATTGTATTTAGACAGAAAGCAGGTTAAGCAAGTATAAATTTGATACGTGCTAAGGGAGGAAGTTTTACAAGTTACTTTAGTCTTGTTGTTGATGAGAGAAAAACACAGGCAACTATTGTGATGAGAACAAGTATAAGACAATTTTTTTTTTTACATTTCTGTCCTCCAGCAAAACTTATGAATTGAATTTTCATTTCTCTGTGTGTTTGATTTATTGCTGTTATATTCCAGGTTTGCATTTTTTCAGCATGTCCAGACAGTCACACCTATTTATAAGTGGAGCAAGAAAGAGAATGTGGTAGGGTTGATTTGGGTTTACCAAATGTTTACTCATGAAGAAGTATAGCTTTGTGTAAGAAAATTGCCATATATCTTACCATCCTACATTATTTCTGCAGCATCCAGAGGTGGTAGATGGGTGCACTGGAGAGGCATCTACAGTTCTGTCCCTGCAGAGAAAGCATTTGTGGGTGGAAAAGGGAGGAGACAAAATCTTTTAAGATTACTATGAAATTTAAAACTTTATGTATATTTGATTGACATCTCTAAGACAAAAGAAAGTGAAGGCTTTTATTCCCTCAATAGTGGAAAGGATCAAACTTGAAAAATAATAGGCAGGGTTGTTTTTTGTTTTTTTGTTGGTTTTTTTTTTTTTGAAAGTAGGAAACAACAGAGTGTAGTCATAAGACTGTAATAAATCACAGTCCTAAATTATCAAATTACAGTCACTTTATAACATCTCTGAAAATTCATATTACTGTGTCTGTAAGGAAATTGTATTGTAGGGGTCCTATTGATAGGAAACCGATTTAGCCTTGTATACCAGGCATACTTCTATAGATGGACAGTGTTTGGAGGAAAAACAACCTAATGACAATTTGTAGCTACTTTAGCAGTGAACCAGATTGACTCTTTTTACAATCCATCCCCAAATTCACAGCTACTTTCCCCGTTTTCTGCTCACACTGCCATCCCCTTTGCTGCAAATAAAAAAACCTTTGTTTGAACTGGTGATTTCCCTGTAAAGAGAAGGGTATTTCATTACAAATGTCCCCCTTAAGGCACTTGGGGTTGAGCTTTTGCTGATTGTGCCTGTTGTGCCACAAGCAGTGAGTGGAGCTTGGCTCTGTGTGGTGAGAATGACTTGTCTGACTGGGTTTTACTTCTGTCTGCAGCTCACCCCTCCTGTGTGGCACTACACCTGCAACTCTCTATGAGAAGAAACCATTATTATTTTACTCACTGCTAGATTTCCAAAATACCAGGAACATTTGGAACATATGTCCTGCCTTACTCTGCAGATATCACGGCAGAGCTTTAATAGAAGTTCACTCCTATGGAGCACAAAAACATCCACCCAATGTTTGCTTCCAATTTCAGTTACAAAAAATTAATCCACGTTGCTGGAGAGACTTCTAGTTTCTAACACCCCTAATATAGTGTGAGTTTGCCAGGGGAATTTACTCTCAAGGTGATGGATGCTTCGTTTTGTTAGAAAGAGGCTGGGGGAAGGAGTAACCCAAATACCCAAATCCAATGATATTTGTGTTCCTGCCCTGAGGAAAAAATATCCTTTGCCTCAAATCTGAGAATTGCTTTCAATGTGTGTGTGCTAGCAAGTAATGCTCTTCAAGTACCTAAGATCTGTCTGGGACACTAAGGAACAGGGCTCATTTACTACCAAAAATGGACTGATCTGAGAGCAGCTGATTTCTTCTGCTTTAGATGTGGATGAAAAAGAAAATTACTGAACCCGGAATTCAACCTAAATATCAACAGAGGGTAAAATGTTCCTGGACCCTGCTATAGAGCATATTATTAATTGAATTTAATGTAAATCAAATCAAATCACATTTATTTTTATTAAATGCGGTAGAAATCAGATACAGGCAGTTCCCTTCTGAGAATCCAGTTAAGTAGATCACCTGATACCACAAGTTGGAATTTACAAGCAGAGAGCCCCACAGATGTTTTCACACAGTCCTTTTAATTAGGTGTTTTGATCACCTCCTCTGAAGAAGGCTCCTTGTTCACCACAGTACCCCTAAGTTTAGTTATCCTGTTTGTCCTACAGTATATCTGTCTGGTGCCACTCGATGCCAAAGATGTTTTAAACAGATTAAATTGCACACCATTTCTCTTAATTCCAATTCAGAGTTTTTTCCCACAACATAATCCCTCTCCTAAATTAGAAAAAAGCCTCTTACTTTTTGTCACTTGCTCATTTACAAGATCAACAAATTACCTCTAGCAGCCTTCTGTCTTGAAAATGATCCTTTCAGTGTAATTTTTGAAAATTAAATATTGTCCTTTTCTACTCTTAGCTCCTGTTTTGGTATGGTAGCAATTATTTTACTTTGTTCTAGATAGGTCTGGTCCACAGCAGTAACTTTGCCTAATAAAGATTCTTTTTTCTATAAGTACTTTACTAATTTACTTCCTATAATATTGCACTACTCTTCACTCTGCTCTGTGAACTGCCAAGCTCTCTGTCATTCTTTCCTTCAAAATCTACCCCAGCAATTCCCAGCTTGTGTGTCTCTTCCCTCTTATAAAGAGTTATGAGAGACTGAGGAGGGAAATAAGCATAAATAATAATAATAATGGCACACGAATACACTCAACTGTGAAGCACAGTTGTGAGTCAGGAAAAAATCAAAAAGTACCTCGTGATACCTTATTGCTCCATACAGGGGTGATGGATTCTTTTTGGCAAAGAGCTGCAGAATTGGGTTTTTTTTCCCCCTAAACTGTGATTGTGCTATGCAGTGTTTGGCATCTGAAGTGCATCAGAAATTAAGAGTTTTCATTCATGCAAGTACCCAAATGTAGCTTTACAGGGAAAACATTTTTTTCTCAGCTAATTAAATAGGTGGGTTATGAATGTGGTGACTGAAAGTTTGGAAAACAAAAGGAAGTGACAAGAGAGACATTTCTGAACAAAGCCAGTGGCGGTAAAGGAGTTGGCAGCTGAACTAAGACAGTAACTATTGGGTCTGAAAGGAATTTTCTATTACGGACAGATTTCTCTGTCAGGAAAGTACAGCAGGCCTTTTGAGGGTCTCCTTACATGTTTTTGGGGCTTGATAATGAAGAAAAGATGAATCTGTGACCGGTGGTATGAGAGCAGGGATGGGAAGTTCAGAGTCACTTTTGTCTCATGAAAACATTCTTCTCCTCTGGAATTAGTTTTATTTGGCAACATGATTTTATTGCTATTTTTAGTCAGTGGGTTTGTCAGTGAAGATATTTTAAAATGTTAGAGAGTTGTCATTGCTCAGACGTGGAGGGAACAGTCTCTGCATATTCCTAGTTGAAACCAAACTTTTTGGAAAACCTCCATCCATGACTTTTTAAGACTGAGTTGTTAAGTTATGAAATAGGTTGTATTTCATAGACTGGAGAAAGTCAACTGGACCCTGAGAAATCAGCAGAAGGAGGAGGGTGTGTGTAATAGCTGGTGAGAGGATGAGTGTAAATCAGCAGTGAAATAGAGCTGTGAAAATAGGAAATGTCATCCAGTGATGGCTGAATCTCCAGCTGAGGCAGGGAAGTTGCTGTTCCATTGTGCAGACACAGGTGAGGTCAGATCTGGAACAGTGCACCCACTGCTGACCACTCTTGTTCAATAACTGACCTAAAATTGGGATAACTGCACAGAAGGGCAACGTAAAGAGAACATCTTATGAGAGGAGAAAGCCTGCCTTTCCTTGCTTGTCTTCAGCTGCAAGGTAGAGAGTGAAAGAATTCAATTGCCAGCTAGAAATATCTCTGGAGGGGAAGCCAGGTGAAAATAACTGTTTAAGCCAAATAAGTGAGCTGCAGAAACCAGTAGGTGTAATTTAGCCTAGAAGGTATCATTATTAATTAATAAATTTAGATTCCTAACTGCTGGAACAACAATGAAACCATTCTGGAAGAGTCCAAACAGCTAAATGCTTTTATGAATTTAAAAAGTTTGAAAAAAGAGTAGCATAAGATGCCTGCAAAGCACCAGGACTTGATGAAAAAGATGGTGATTAACTACAGGCAGAATATGGGGTCTGTGCAGTGTCAAAGAGCTTGGAGAATATTCAGAATTTCCACGCATGATGGAGCCTATAGCTTTCAAAAGATAACATACCTTAATAAAATTCAATTTATTGCCAAAACTTTTACTGCTATAGCAGCCTCAATTAGCATCCTTGCTGGCAGTATCAGGAAATTAAGGGTGTAATGAACACAGCTCTTCCTGACCCTGTCAAAGCCCATCCCTCAAGGTCAATATTAGTGCATGGTGCTTGGGCTGTACAGGGACATGCACATGGTCAGTTCCTGCTGAAATTCCTCTGTGAATGGATGAAAGGTTTCATTGCCCTCTGCTGAAAATGGAGAGGCAAATCCAGCATCATTTGTGAGCAGAAAAACTAGCCTTGAGCTGACATAAATACTGGTACAGTGCATCCTTGAGAGCTCCCAAGGCAAAGGAAATACAGTGTAATTGTGGGTCCACTTCATGTGTTAGAAATGCAATTCCCGTTTAAACCTCATTCTAAAAATCTGCATTAGTCTTTAAACACAGAATTACTTTTCAAGATTACACAGTAAAGCTTTTAGTTTTCTTAATTTAATTTTCAGAACTCTTTGATCGTACAGCAGCGGAGAGGCAACTACTTTCTTGTTCTATCTTTTACCTCTTCGTTTAATTAAAAAGTTTTATTGTTGTCACTCTCCAGGAGAAGAATAACGATTTTTAGAATAAAAGGAATGTCATTCACACATGAAGTCATGCTGCTTCCTAAGTACAAATGATGCTAATATAAAACAGATATTTAGAAAACAAAGACATGGACCCCATCCCAGAAAGGTGGAGGAGTCTCTTAAATTATTCTTAACTGGATGTATTTTTTATTGACATAAAAACATTTTATTTTTTGCCTGATCTGAAAAGATAATCTTGTTGTAAAAGGCAAATGATTATTAATTCTAATGTGTATTTTAGTCTGTAGAAATGTTAAGTCTTTAATAAACTCTGAGCACTAAGCAATAAGGAGTCAGTCTCAAGTCAAACCTCAGGCCTTTGTAACTGCTGTGTTTGTGGATGTGTATTTGTATATCCATGTGTGTGTGTATTTGTATATCTGTGTGTGTGTATGTGTGCCTGTGCCTGATCAGAGCAAACCCATTTGGTTCTATGACTGCAAAACAAGCTTTATTTGAATTATCGAACCTTGAGATACAAAGTTACACGAAATAACCTAAATTAAATCCCCAGAAGTACAGATTGTAGACTAGAGTACATCCAATATTTTAGCAACTTATTTTCAATGTATTTGGTGTTGGCCTTGTCCCTGCTGATGAAATGCATATATGCATAAATAAGTGTGTATGCTTCTGTATACACACAGGGTTTTTGGCTATTTTCATTACAAATTAAACATTTACTTTGCAGGAGTGATTTTTACTTTGCACATATTCTGTACTATGCACATTTTGATTTATATAGACCTGAATGTTAAGTGTGTGTTTTTAAAAGTGTTCTTAAAGTACAGCTGGGATGCAGAATGACAGTGAAGGACAAGACAGGAATTTGGGATTATTTTGATAAATAGAAACCCTTGTCAGGAATGGAGTTATCCCTCAGGCATCTTATAGGTAAAATTTATTCTGCCTTATGGCCTGGTGATGGACTGCATGACCTTTCAGATTCTCCTCCGGCCCTATTTTATGATTCTGAGATCAATTCATTTTGGCATTTGACAGCTGCTGTACATAGACTATAGATGATTCCCTGCCTTTAATATTTTTAATACTTTTTTTAATTCACAGATTTTACACTTGAAACATTTTAGTTGCATATAAAATGTATTCTTACTTAAGATGGCAAAAATAAAGGGTATGGGTTTCATTTGGCTGTTTAGCAAAGGTATTCTTTCCAGCCTAAAACATGTTACAATGCTGAATTTTTATGAGAGGTTACAAGGCTATAAATTAATGCTCTTTAGCATAAAGATATCTCCAGGTTTATATGCAGTTGATCCAATGTTATTCCCATTAGTGTTAATAACTGGGAGATAATTCACTTCATTCAGAAAATGAAATCCTGATTCTTGAAGTAGTTTTAGTGACATTCAGCCTGGAATCAGATTATTCTTTACAGCATGTTAAAGTCATGGCAAGGTGGTCCTCAGCTTGCAAGTGTAATTTGTTCTCACAAATAGGTAATCTTGTTAAAATATTGTCAGGTTAATCAAAATTGATTTGCGTGTACTAAACCCAGTGAATGCTAATAAAGTATCGGGTTAGGAAGCTTTAGTAGCAGTTTTAAGTCTTTGATAGTTTCCCATTTTTCTTGGATGGAATGACTCACTGGATTTGTGGAAACATTTTAAAGCCTGAACACCATTCCAAGGCTGGATACAAATGCACCACAGACTAAAGCATCTCCTTTAGAAATGCGTTTTCAAAAACCTGAGAGTGTGGATCACTGTATTTGTTATACCTCATATGCAATGAATTGTTTTCCAAATCATGTGAGTGCTTTGTGGTTTTGCCACTCTGTTATTTGTAACTTCCTTGCCATTTTTTACAAATGATGGTTAAAAATATATTTCAGATTGTAATTGAAAGTATTACATGCTGTATCTGTGGTGTAAGAAAATGCATTTAGAACTTCTGTACATTCCATTTGAAAGGTAATTCTGTGTAATTATGAATTTGTTGGAAGACACGGTGAATTTTTTTAGTAATTTTATGATTATCAATATGGGGTATATGGGACATTGAAATGACAAAGAAGAAAAACTTTCTTTTTCCAGAGCCACCAGGAGCTTTGCACTCTGCTCACACCCTTTAAAACTTACAACATCTTATTTTCTTTCAACAGAAAGCTTTTCTTTACAGACTACGGGAATGCTGCCAAGGTGGAGAGATGTGACATGGATGGAATGAACAGGACTTGGATAGTAGACTCTAAAATTGAACAGCCTACTGCTCTTGCACTAGACCTCATCAATAAATATGTGTACTGGGTTGACATATATCTGGATAGCGTGGAAGTTGTTGACTATCAAGGGAGAAGGAGGCACACGATAATTAAAGGCAGACAAGTAGGTATTTATTTGCAAATTAGTAAAAGTAACAATATCAATAAATAAACATAAGTAATGCTACCAGATACAGGAATTTCAGATTTTTTTTCCCTTTAGTTCAGATGTGTTAGGTGTCAAAAGATCCACTGCATATTTTGTTTTATTTGCACTGTAGCCCATTTTGCAACCTGTGGACATGCTTCCATGCGGTGTCTCATTAACAATGCACAATATAAGTCACACTTCCCATTTTAAAAGACTTCAGGAGGGAAAATATGGGGTGATGGAAAGATGCTGGGAAATAAATCATTAATGACAAGATGTCCTTACCTCTTCAGGAAGGAGAGATTAACAGGCGCAATAACATAAAAGAAATAGAATAGCAAAAGCCACTCGCCCATTCAGACTAATCTGGATGCCCTTAAATCTTATTTTGTTGATGGCAATGGTGGTTTTTTCCAGCTGATCCAGATGTTCAGAGTCATATACTCAATTGCTGAGGCTGTATGAGTTTTTGAGCAGGAGTATTTCAGTTTGGAGAGTGGGGTAGCGAGCAAGGTCGCAAAGAAAAGAAGAATTCCCTGGCAGTTGTGAGATTTATGGAAATCCAGGGAAAATTAACAAAGACCAAACTGTTCTAGTTCCTGCTTGAACTCCCAGAGCTGGAGTGGGCATCATGTTTAGGTCTGCTTCTTCCTGAGGTTAATCAGGGTATGTAAAAACGTGCAAACAGAATAAACACTTTGCCTTTTCTGCTGTCATTCTTTGCTTCCAAGTAATCACTATTTGCCAAGAGACAAGTGATTAGAATAGCTGTCCTCTAAAAATAGGCAGAAAATGAGACAAAAAGCAGTCCAGGTCACCTGACTAAACACCAAAAACTTTCTTACTTTTTACCAGCTTACTCCCAGTCCTTAGCCAGTTCTGGAATAACAGGTGGTTTTTTTTCAGGTAGCATTTTGGAATAGATACTTAAAAAAGGAAAGTAATTTTCAGAAAAAACTAACAAATACTTCTACAGGCTTGTAACAGAGTTGTACTGGTGTCATAGCAAAAATACTTGTTTTTTCTCTTCTTGCTGAAATTTTGATCAAATAAGGACACTTTAAAGTTCAGAGGTATTGTTTCTCCTCTAAGCTAGCTAAGAAAGGAGAATGAAATCTGTGTCTTTTAATAAGGCTGGTGTTAAAAAGCTTGGCCTCTCAGTTGGTCACTGCTGTCACAAAAGGTATGGGTTGACTTTCCACTCCAATGAAAGATTGGTGATTTCATGAGATTTTGTGCTGCTTATACATGATTTAGAATGGCTCTTTCTCCAAGTTACTCCTCATTAGTCCAAGGAAACAGCAGACGAGAAAACTAGTTGCAAGAAATTTTAGGGAATAAAGTTTATTGCACAAGTACAAGCAATTGTACACCAAAAGATGTGCTTTCCAAATGATACTGGCTTCTATGATTGATAACCTGGGTGGCTTTCCAAGGACGATTCTTTGTAGCAAGCAACATTTCTACTCATGCAGGAGATATCTGGAAAGCTTCCTGAGATGTAAAAAACAACAAATGCATAAATCAAATTCAAATAATTAGGTCATTATAAAATGCATTGGAAAAAGAGTCACATAGTTTTAGTAGAGTTAATATATAGAAGCTCCCATGGGAGTTAAATTAGAAAGACTTAAACTGAGTACAAATGGAAATAGGGAAGAAAGGATTATAATTCAGAGGAGAATTCTACAATTTGGTACAGATGTGTCGCTATTTTCAAGGCTGTTTTCCATCTAACTGTAATTAGGTTGAATTTCTGTTGGGTCTTAATCAAACATTTTCATTGATCTCAATTATTATTTCTTTTTCTGGGTAAGGACAGAAAACAATGGCAAGGTTTGACCAACTGGGGTGGTAATTTCCAGAATGCATTGAAATACTTGGTGCATGATGGGGAGGGGGAATTTGGGTTGTTTTTTGATGATGTATCTCTGAATTTGTGAGTGAATGAGCTAAGTAAATACTTTGTAGTGAGCAATTTATTAATTAATAATATATTCAGCCTATGAATATCTGAACATCTGCCAACAAATTCTCTTTAATTTGTTTGGCTTTCAAAATTGTCAGTGAGACATTTTACTTTTTCTAAATCTATAAATCAAGCACAACCTCTAGGTTATTGAACAACTCATGTCTGAGCTGTGATTGTCTAACTTACTAATATTAGGTAATTTTTAATCAATGTGCCCAGACACATCACAGATAAATACAATTTTAGAATTCACTTTTTGAGAAACAAGCTTATTCAAAGATACCAACACAAAAGGAACAAAAAAAATAGCTGAGGGAATTTGTTAATTTCTTATGTATTCACTTTAGAAAATATTCAGCAGGTATATCTTGCATTATTTGCCTTGATTTGATTATAATTTCAAAAATGGATCAATTATTCCTATAAACTGTGTTTTAAAAATATCTAACTTTATCATATTTATTAGTTAATGCTAGTTAACAGTAGTTAATTTACCTTAGTTAGTTAATGAACATTAGTCAATACTAAAAGCAGCTGTTGAACTTAAAATATGCAGGAGTTTTTAATTTAGAAGACAGAAACTAGAGAATTTTAAGAGTAAATTATTTGGGACTTCTAAATAATTTGAATTTTCTGCCTTTCTTGTACAAAGCTTTTCTAATTATAAACTTCAATCTACATGAATGTGAACTGTACTTGTAGTGTTGTTTGTGTTTATAATCTACAAATATTTCCTGACATAGTCAGAAAACCTTTTGTACAGTTTATCCTGTGCAATCCACAGTAATGTTTGATGTTCACAAATCTTAGATATGCCTAAAATACTGAGCTAAAATAATGAAACTGTTTTTTTTTTTCTTTTCCAGATTAGGCATTTGTGTGGTTTGGCAGTATTTGAAAACTATTTATATACAGTTAATTCAGATAACCTCAGCATTTTACGAATAAACAGATACAATGGCAGTGATGTTCAGGCTCTTGCTAGACTTGACAATGCTAAAGAGATCCGTGTGTACCAGAAAAGAACTCAAACTGCAGGTAAGCTCAAAATTACTCTTTCTAGAACAACTTAAGACCAGATATTAAGGGGTTGTGTGGTTGAAGTTCTTCCAGAAAAATGTATCAGAAAATGGAGTGAAAATTTGTCATTGTGGCAAAACTCTCTATTACTTTTTCATCTGCCCAGTTTTTTATGTGCTTGCTGCCAGTTTGCCTGTGTCTCTAAGCTCCTAAGAGCTCTTTCCTAAATATTCAACACTGAGAACTGCCAGAGAGCCATGGTTTGCGTGTTGTGTGGCTCCACACTCACAACACCTCAAGAATTGAACACCTTCAGAACTTTTAGATATCCAGTGCTGTCCACAGACTTGGGTCTCATATCTCAGAGATTCTTGGTAAATCTGGGCCTCCTTTTCAGACAGACTACAAACCTCCAGTGAACTCCTGTCTTTGGGGTTGACAAAAAAGCATGAAGATGTGCTCAATTAGACTGCCTGACATCCAGCCCAGGAAAATGCTGTCAAGGTTTCCTTGGTTTGGATAAATATCAGCTTTTCCATCTGTGAAAGAAATCTTCAGTTTCATCTAGAATGAAAACCCTTTTATAATCTCAGAATTTTTGGTAAAGGAGCAATTTCTGAGGGCCATAGTTCTTTATGACTGTAATCATGGCTCTGTTCTGCAAGCAAAACAGCAGTGTGATTTGGGGGAACTTTGTGCAGAGATAGCAAGATCCAAGCTGTTTACAGCGATGCTTTATGAGAATTTTTTGATGTGACTGATAGCAATAAATCGTTGCCATGGCTGCTTAGACAGAAAAGCCAACACATCAATTCTGGTGCTCAACGTCGATGTTACTAAACAGAATGACTGCTTTTAGAGAAGTTTTTGAAGTGGGAACAAACTCCAAATTGCTTTAGAGTGGGTGAACTAATTTTCACCCTATTGCTGAGGGCATTGATTTGCAGATGTCAGTGTCTGAAGGAGGCTGCAAAGACTCTTTCCTTGCTGTAGGCCCATCTCTTGTGCTCCTGAGGGAGTCAGAGAGGTTGAGTAGAGGAGAGATGTGAGCACAGTGTAATCTTTTATTACATCCTGTGATTACTCGGCTCCTCTTGCCCTTTATTCACTCTGCTACTTCTTTTGTTTTGAATGGACATGTTTGTTGCTTGTCAGGATTCGCTGTAAAGGCTGTCTCAGCTTGGTGGAGTTTCTGTCTACCTTTAACTGTATCGACCTTAAATCACTCGATTGCTTCTTTTAAAAAAACAATTCAAAAGCTTGAGGGAAAGGAGAAAGAACAGAAAAAAAAAAAATTGAGCTAAAATAGTCTTGGCCTGTTTTAGGCCAGCTTAGTAGGATAGCAAGGTAGATTTTGTTTTCTTGTCAGATTTGCCTTAAAGAGTTTTTAAAAATTAATTTTGATATATTAGTCTGCTAATTTAGAACCGTGCATTTGAAAGTATGAAATCAAGAGAAAGCAATTATTTGGCTTCTTCAGCTGGATTTGTGTCCCAAGTGTGCACATCTGCACCTCATCCCTGGAAGTGTTCAAGGCCAGGTTGGATGGGGCTCTGAGCAACCTGACCTAGTGAAACATGTCCCTGCCCTTGACAGGGGGTTGGAATGAGATGGTGTTTAAGGTCCCTTCCAACCCAAGCAATTTTTTGATTCTGTACATATGGGGAAACACTACAAGGCTTGTTCTGTTCTTTAGTTTTGGCCAGGTAATTGCCCCAGAAAAGTGCTGTTTAATGGAGCTCAATGAATAGCAAACTGTGTTGGCATGGGGTGCATTCTGTCCTCAAAAAACCCTAAGCAACCAGATGAAGCAAAGCAACACATAAAAAAGGGGAGAAGTGTCAGCTCCCCCAGGGAAGCCCTACCCAGAAAATACTGTGCAGTAACTTATTCAGGGAGGAGTGATCACACACAACATTGGGTCTGGTTAGATAGCCACGAGATGGCCCTGGGGAATACTTGTCTGACTTGGGTACCATCTTAAAAAAACCACCTTCCTTTGTAGTTTTATTCTGGGGAAAGATGTATTGTGACACAAATTCCCTTTTTCTTTCTTTCTAAACTTTCTACATGCCGATGCATATAATTATCTTGCTTTAAATGGATGTGAATAATGCTGTTTTTCCCTCGCCATAGTCAAAAGCCACGCATGTGAAGTGGACCCATATGGAATGTCGGGGGGATGCTCACACATCTGTCTGCTCAGCAGCAGCTACAAAGCACGGACTTGTCGCTGCAGGACTGGCTTCATCCTGGGGAGTGATGGCAGGTCATGCAAAAGTATGTTATTTAAATCAAAGAGTCTGCCAGCCGTGAATATTCCAGGGTGTAGTTCTGGGTGTTCCTTAGCGTGCTTATCAATAACAATGGAAATCACATGAGCTGCTTTGGGGTAAAATTTATTTTTAACGTGTACCTGACACTTTGTTCACGTACTCCTTTCATTCCCGTAGAATGATTTGATTTGGCTTAGTTCACAGAAGTGACAGATTAAACCCAGGATGCCACTCAAAGAACACTAAAAATTATCACAAGTTTTAAATTAATATTAGTCTCTATTTGTATGTCATCCATTTTCACAGCTCACAGGTACTGGAATGCTGTTAAATAGTTTGTCACATCCAATTTCCACCCGTGCAATCAACTGGTAAGGCAGAAGCAAACTGTTCATGTCAATAAGTCAAGCAAGGTTTTTCTCATAATCCTTTGAAAAGCAAATCTGATTTGTGCATCTGTGATTATACCTAACATTACATATACACAACCTGTTGGTCACCTACAGCCAGCAGGAGGGCACTGAAAGTTTTGGGGAACGGCTGTTTTTTATCTCATTTCTCAATCAAATGGTATTGATTTTGTTCAGGTGAAAGACATGCGGTTAGATACTCTGATGGATGCTGGTAGATGGATATACTTGCCCTCAGTCAAACCTGATACAGTTTTCATTAGCAATTTCATAAAAAAAACCAACAAACAAACAGAAAAACAAACCTGAGAGGAAGCAGAGAATTTTAAGAGGTATATTGGTAGCATTAAGCCTCTAAGGATATTTATAAGTATATTTAAAGAAAGAAAGTGACTTTACTAAGCTTCAGTTTTTGTAATTAACTTAAGTCATTAAATTGTAAGCAATCTCCTGAGAAATAGGAAATATTGGTATCCATGTTTTGTATCGCAGTATAGAAGAACAATCTGTGTTGGTTTGTTGTATTCCTTTCAATTTGAAAGAAATTTACTGTAATCTTTTGTGTTCTTTGTTTTTTTGTGTTATTTAGTGGTGGTGTTGTTTAAAAACTTCAGGTGAAAAAAATGGTGTTTTGTATTTGCTGGAGTTCTATTGTTGGATTTAATGATTTCTTTAGTCATGGTCTACATTACCCTGATAAATCCTAATTAATTGTAAAATTAAATGTCTACAGAGCTATATATGTCCACTTCACAGCAGATGCAGAGTTATTCTGTGATCTAGCACTGCTTTTCAGTGTGCACTTTTACACAAAAAAAAAAAAATAAAATTAGATGTAAGCAGCTCACTGAAGTAATTTGTATTTTAAATAAGGTAATATAATTATCTGGATTTTTTGAGTTTAGATACCTCCAGAATATATGAAAGTTTAATTTTTAGTATCGAATAATGCTCCTACTCCCCACTAATTGTGTCAGTTAATTAAACAGGGACTTTATGCACTGTAAAGAAGATTAGGCAGCATCAGTTGTTTATGTTTGTAATCTTTCTTTTGCAGGACCAAAGAATGAATTGTTTCTTTTTTATGGGAAGGGACGCCCAGGAATAATCCGGGGAATGGACCTGAATACCAAAGTGTCTGATGAGTACATGATTCCTATAGAGAACTTGGTCAATCCTCGTGCTCTGGACTTCCATGCCGAAACCAATTACATTTACTTTGCTGATACCACCAGTTTCCTAATTGGACGACAGAAAATTGATGGCACGGAGCGAGAAACGATCCTCAAAGATGGTAGGCAATGCTAAGTGATCGTGACATTCAGAGATTCCCACCAAGGAGAAGCTGAACTGACGTTTACAGATAAATTAAAGTTTTATTTAAATCTCCCATGGAAAACAGATCCAAATTAGGCCTTGAGCAGAGTTGGAGATACTCTTTTTACAGCTTCCTGTTTATTGTTCCTGAGGGCAGAAATGTGAAGTTTGATAAAGTCACTCTGCCGTGAATTCTTACTTTGTCCAGTTAAGCTTGTACCCACCAGTGAGTAATTCCTGTGTCATAGATAGATATTTATTGAGCCATCCCACATCCTTGTGGACTTTATAAGACTTCTTCACTCCAACCTGTATCACAGTGTTGATTCTGGAGCTTATTCAAGTAATTTGGCAGAGTGAGACAGTCCGTAGTTCTTGAAAAGTCACTAGGGAAGAAAAAACATTGACTTTCCTGATGCATTTTCTATTGTATATGTGGAAGCAACAGGAACACCTAAATATCTTATAGAACCTTAATTAAGATATTTATACCATTTATTATAGCAATGAGAGAAAACACTGGCAGTTCTCCAGTTTCCACCTCTCCCACTACACTGGTCTGGAATCATATCTTGTCATACTAAGTGCTGTTGCAGTGGTAAAACCTCCAGTTTGTCAATCCATATTTCTCCTTCCTTTATGGACCTTTTTCTGAAGGACTGCTTCAGCAGGAGGTAGCAACTGCCTCAGCTGAAATCCATTCTAAACTAATTATTTTCTAGTCCTCAAGAAAATAAACAGTATGAATATTCATCTTAGCCTTCAGAGAGCTTAATATCTTTACTTGTATATTGAAGCTCAAGACAGGGAAAGTACCTAAAAGACCATTGTTTTAGCATAGGGATTTTTCATTCCCTGTCATTCTTAACCTGTGTGTTAATCCATCAGTCTCCCAGAAGTTATCTGCACTCTGCAGTGATATTATGCTCTTTTGGTGTAAGGTCTCTCCTCAGAGTCTTCACAAAGATCCCTTCAGCAGCAGTTGCAAGGAACAGTGACAGGCTCGTTACCCTGCCTACGTGATTGCTTAGTAAAAGGCAGCTGTCTGGGTAAATAAGGAATACTCAGCTGTCAGTTTGGTGATTCTTCATTTCACTGCGAGTATGGGAATGGATAATGTACATCACAGAACTTCCACTGCTCACTTTCTCCCACTGAACACATATTTCACTTTACAACAAAGTAATTCAAATGTGGAGTAGAGGAAGGAGCAGGCAATATGTAGATTTAAACATTATAATAGCAGCAAGGAACATACACACAACATAGCAAAACCACTAATGCAATACCAAAAGAGTTATGGATTTTCTGATGATATATTATTGGTGGTGGTATTTGCAAAGGCTGAAAAAGTGTCACTGTCATTCCCTCCTCCCACCCCCTCGTGCCCCAGGAGCTTACATTGTTAGTTTGAACTTGGTGTAGTTTCATAACTTTAAAGTATGTTTAAGGAACATTTATTACTGTATTTTTCATGATTTAAAAAATTAATATGGCCTCCAGCTGTAACACCTCAGCTTTTATTCTTGTCAAGTCTCAAGAACTCAGCAGGGACAGATTAAATCATTCCTTGGTGGAAGGTTACTACAGAAAATCAGGTGTGTCAGGAGGTGGTTTAATATTTGCTCTGAACAGCATGTTGCTAAGGACTTCTACCTGTGGTAGGTACCACTTCTCAGAGTAGAAGTTCTCATTTTTTGTGACTATCAGGTTTTTCAAGAACAGATACGCTCACTCAAACAACACTGTAACTCAGATAATTACAGTTTGCCTACACAAGAGCCTGATCCTACCACCTGTTGACTGGGAATTGCGATCACTGAGCACCTAACACTGCTGGAATTTGATTTCCCATATAGTTTCAGCTGTGATTTCATATTCTTCACTTTGGAAAACAAACTGCTGGATAGTATTGATAACTATTTGACAGCCCAAAGCACAGGCTAGTCCAGAGTTGGCAGCACAACTACCAGAGCTGTGTGCTTCCACCAGCAACAGAAATTGTTATAATTAAGCTTTCAAACTTGCATATAAAATCAGTTTTTCACATTAAAAAAGGGAACAAACCAGACATTTTTAAAGGGATCTAAATAAACATAAATACAAACTCTTGGGTTTTCTACTTTGTCCCCCTTTGGTTTTTTGGGGGTTGATGTGAGCCTTTACATGTTATTTACTGTAAATGCTAATAAAGATGGTCAAGGGATGCCTGTTGCTTAAACAAGGCCAAAGTAAGTCTGTAAAGATCTTTGGATGCTGTTTAGCTGGTTGGTATAGAGCAGAATTATTTTTTCCTCAGTTTTTATGTTTATCTAGTATTTTAGGCACTATTAAGGTACATGATCTAACTGACATTGATGAGCTAAGCTATTCTATACCAAATTACATGCTGTGCTTATAATGTGTTTCACATTTAAAAGCAGTGTGGCAAATTGTTGCTGCTAGAACTACAAGTTTTTAAAAATCTTGTATCTATATTCAGCGTATTTGTAGCCCACATACTACTGTTGATAGTAAAATTCTGGTAGTATTTCCAGAATTACAAATGTTGACTTTTCGATTAGCAAGTGAAGAATGATCACAATGGTATTTTGCTCTCTCATTCTTTTTATATTGAATGGGCTTCACTGGTTTACTGTAGTCAAATCAATTTTGTTTAACCACAATGGCCATTATTTTGTTCCTGTTTACTACTTGTTGTGAAACCCATCTAAAAAGTAAGGAATGCATTTAAAGCTTTTAGATAGTGAAATAAAAGTGAACTTTAAACAATAGCTTCACAAAAATAATGAAATTTGCCTCTATAAGATTGTGCTGTAAAAATCTTTATTTTTAACTCTTCCTAATATATTTAGAATCTAGTTAACTTGAGGGGTTTTTTTTTACTTGGATTGTATTTAGTTTAGAAACACATATGCTCCATAAATCCCACAGAAGGCGTGGTAGCTCAAATGCAGTAGCTACTGTGTGAAACTGAATAGGTTTGGAGCAACAGGCTTGTAAATTTTAGGAGGTATCTAACATTCTAATCTAAACTTAGTTTTGCTGTTGATACCAGTGGAGTCCATATTTACACTGTTTTGTCTCCCAAAGAAGGAAAGAAAGCAAAACACTTTCATTAAAAAGCTGATCTTATTAGTATAAAAACTAAACATTTTGTTTAGCCCAAAATGACAGGATGAGACGGAATAAAAATAAAACGCATTTTGAACACCTTGTCCTCAAGTTTGATTTTAGTCATGTTGGTGTTTTCTTGAGTTGGAAAAAACCTGCTGAGACCCCTCAGAGCTTTCAAGGACATTTCTTTCCCAGCTGAGGGTTGTCTCTGCTGCCTGGTCTGCTCAGCAGATTTTCTCCGTGAGCCTTGGGCTCCAGGTCCTTGGTGAAACATTCCGTTCTTTCCCCTTCCATATTTTGCACTTTTCTCAACATACTTTTTCACTCCAAGACCAAAGGCCACACTCCACTCTCAGAGAGAGTCCCAGCTGGCTCTGACATTTTCTTTTCAAAAGAATGTAGCAAAGGCACTGAGAGACTGAAAATAAAACTGGCAGTGTCCATCAGCCTGGGAGACCTGGCTGAGGTGCTGGCACTGCTCTCAGACACCGACTGACCCTCGGCTGTTCTGAACTTGGGGTGATTCTTGTCAGACTGGGTGGTTGCTGGGTTAGGTGTCATCATACTGTTGTTTCATATCCTGCAGGGTGCATTTTGACACCATTGCTTCCCTCAAGCTCCTTAGATCACAAGTTAAAATAGTTCCTCGAAAGTACAGTGATGTTTAGGTGTATCAGAAATATGGATAATAACGTTAAAACATGTTTTGAAAACTTCTCCCTTTTTTTCCCCATAACTTTCTTACATCGTGTCTCACAGGATGTACTGTCATCTCTACACCCACGACTGATTTACTAAATTTAGGTGTAGTTTCTTAAGTGAACAAGGTTTAGTTGATAACTTTGCTGGGTACCAAATATCTGTAATATTTTTTGGACTTTCACAACGATTTCAGGTTAATTTGATATAAAGAAAGGGAGGTCCAATTACAATTAAAATCCTGCAGGTGGTAGATTGTACTTTGCAGTAAAGTAAAGAAAGCAGCAAACAAAACCTAGCAATTTTAAAATACATCACAGTTTTATAAACATACATATATACATACATCTCCATGATGTTTAATTTAACATAAGCAATATGCCTGGAGTAGGATGATTGCACACTTGGAGTTACAGACATCGTTAAAGCTCTAAAGAATCCTGAACTATTCTAGACCTTGCTGACTTTTCAGTACAACTAAACTGATTTTTCAATTATTTTCTATGTTGTTGTCAAGAATTTCCTTCATTTAATGTACAAAACATATATATAATCTTCATATTTGTCTTTATTCATCTCTGCTGTTTGTTCACTGCCATGTGCCCAAACAGAGTATACCACCAAGGGGAAAAGGCAATTTTAAAAATATGACACGGCTATCACACTATGAATTTCAGTAGCGCTCAGCTTCTTTAGTTTTCCGTTTTAAAAAATTGAAAGCATGCTGTCTGAATTATCTCTCTTCATAATGTTTATTTTCATCTCTCTCAGTAAGGGTTATGCTTGTTATTTTTAAATTTTAGTATACAATGCGAGTTATATCATAATTTTAATATACTTCAACATTATGTTGAAATGCGTTTTGCTTCTTTTTTAAGGGAAATTGTTATAAAAATAAAAAATGAAAAGTTTTGCAATGACAAGGTATTTGAAAACATTACAGCTCTGCTAACTTAAGAGGGGCTATAATATGATGGTATTACAATCACTAAAAAACATTGTTCAACAAAAACACCAAAGTAATTTATCATGTTGCAGTGCTATTGAGATTGAAACAGCACCTTTTATAGATGCTGTTAATGCATCCAAGTGCATAAAAAGCACAATATTTCATTGTATGAGTAAAACTGTCATATTTTTTCTTAGTGTGTTGCTGACATACCATAGGTTATCTATGGGCTGTAGTAAGCCAAAGGTTTTCTGTGCTATACTAAGTAGACTGTGACTTGGTCGAAGAGCTTTGCATTCCAGTGCATCAGAAATAATTTTACCGATTTATTGTAGGGAATGAGATAGTTTATTTGAGACATGGTCAGTAGAGGTGTTTGGGGTCTAAAAAATATTCTGGGTGAGAAGTTTGTCTCGAGGAAAATACATCTGACATCTCACAAAGGAGAATTTGTAGGTGTGCTGAATAACGTTAGCAAGACCTTTCCTTTAGTACTTACTGATTGCATTGTGGGGAAGAATTTTGGTGGAGAAAGCTGAGGGTGACAACATAATGCTACTGCAGTAAAAATAACTGATAAAAACTTGAAATGTCCCAAACTAGCGCTCTAGGACTTCATATGAAGTTCTTGTCTGGAAAGCTGACAGCTGGCAGCTCAGTTCGGATTGTTAACAGGTGTGTTCAGTTTAACAAATTTTCACAGGTGCATCTGGTGTAAATGAGGTTCAAGTAGGATCAGTGATTTGGTCATATAAAAATTTCCTGAAAAGTAATAATATAATGATTTTTTTTATGTACATTGGGAGGAAAATCTCTCTGCAACACGTTTGTTCTGAGAAATCTTTCAAAAAGATTTTAGCGTTGATCAGAAAGCGACACTAGCACTGGTGAGAAAGAACCAGTCTGATGAAAGTTTGCGTCTGGATGTCCTTACTGGTGTAGACATGAACAGAGAAAGCAGTTTACATTCTTTTTTTTTAAGTCTTGATGAGTCCTGTCATTGAAATTGTGCTGTAGGATTGTGCATCTGAGGATGACAAAAAAGTAATACAGTGTCCATTGTTCAGAAGCAGCATAGTAGGGAGTATGAGTTTTAGTGTGTGGTTGCTTGGGTGGTTGGTTGGTGGAGGTTTTTTACCTTTTCAACCCTACTCACCTCCTTTTTTATCACCACAAAGGGAAATCTTGTTGCTCGGGGCATTGTTTTACTATTTCTCAAATGGGGGAACCTCCACAGGTCTGCGAGGAGTGCTGTTTAATCATTTTTGTTGTGGATGGAGCCCTGCCACTGTCAAACTCCTGAGCCCATCAATGCATCCACTTGCTCTTTGCTCGTGTATCGCTCACCCTGAGAGCAGTTTGCTCATGCACGAAGCTGTGGGGAGTAACTCAGGCTGTGGTGTTTTGTACGGTCAAGAGACAATGGAACAAATGCTAATTGAATGCCCATTTTGCCTAATTTTTTTTTTTAAATAAGAACAAAACTTGTGATTTAGGTAAAAGCAAGGTAATTTAGAGTACTAGAGCTGATCCTGGAACCTGTGCTTGATTTGAGTGTTAATTATATTTAAGGTTAAAATTAAGTAGGATTTTATTAAATAGTGACTTTCCCAGGGCCACCTGTGGTTAACATATGAAGACTTACAGTTTAATACACAAGTTGTATGACTAGTCTTTTTTGTGGAGTACCTTTAGCAGAGACTGATATTGACAGACACATCAGATGTGATTCAGATTCAAAGAAATAATCTAATTTACCTGTGTGGACTGTATCATGTCCGTTGTTTATATTAATGGATAATGTTAGAACATAAATAATATTAATCTCTTACTGCTGTCTTCTCTCTCTCAACAGATCTTGATAATGTAGAAGGCATAGCAGTGGACTGGATTGGAAATAATCTTTATTGGACAAATGATGGCCACAGGAAAACAATTGCTGTTGCCAGACTAGAAAAAGCTGCTCAGAGCAGAAAAACTTTGTTGGAGGGAGACATGTCCCACCCTAGAGGAATTGTTGTTGATCCTGTCAATGGGTATGAAGCAAACTGATTTTTGTTTAATGATTGTCTTTATAGTATAAATACAGAAGTGAATTTGCTTAGGATGAGGTTTGTAGAGTCATGTCATAATCTGGAATTCTCCAGGAGTCTATAATATCTGTAATTCCTGTCCAGTATTCTTGCCTGAAGCCATCAGAAGAACATATCTGCTCAGTCACCACTAAATGTCTGTCCTGTTAAGCTCAATGTGATTCACCTTTTTCTCAAACAAATTGAGTGTGTAAGACCTGTATGAATTTTTAATATTAAGTGAACTTTATGAGGCTCTTCTTTATTTCTCTCCTTGTAAGTCTCAGCTTCTGAAGATAATTATGCCCATATCCTTGTACACGTTGTTTTACAAAACTAAATGAGACAGGTACTTTTCATTACTTATTAGCATAATTAGTTTTGATAGGCTGCATAATAAAAAGAACATTAAATTAATGTGGTATAGTTGTGGTTTACTTAGGAATTCACAGTTAGATTTATTCAGGGAATTGTCACTAGAGAACAATGTAGGTGGGTAGTTTTTGCATGGCTGGATTGATTGCTGTTTTCCTATTACTAGAAAATATTTACACTACCAGGTTTTCTGTTTTGACCATGTCTTTGAGTGGAAGTGACTGTGGAAAGGCTACAATTCATTAAGGTCAGATAGTAAGGGTATAAAATCAGACCACGAACCGTAACCACACCTACAATTACTTTGTTAAATTTTCCAGCTCAGTAGATACATGGCACATGTAATAGTGTATGAAGATGTATTGTCTGAAAAGGGCTATTATATAAAACACTTTCCTAATAAAATAGCATGTCCTTCATGGAAGCTCTTCCTGAGGGATAGCATTTATTATGGCATTTTAATTACTTTTCAACTATTTTAGTCTTGATTTAACCAGTGTAGAAGCATTAACTGCATTTTGAGATACAATTAAAGCACATTGATGTAAATGTCTGTTACTGTAAGCGTGTCTTAGCTTATGACATGATAACTAGAATAAGTACAGACAAAAAGTTAATGGAGAAAAGCTCAGTAATTGCTGCTGAGCACTCACATAAATATTTGTAAAACATATTTTGTCTTCCAGTAAAATAAGTACCATGTTGACCTGCATCTGCCTGGGCTTCAGGACGTATGCAGGTTTTATAATTCTGTGATTAAACCTAGTTATTTCAGTCAAATATGCAACAAAGTTTATGAGGCTCATGGATCAAAAATTGACTGATGTTCTTAGCATATATTTACCAAAACATTAAAGGAACCCAAAATAACCTTCTAGTGGATGACTTGAAAAAATAAAAAACTACCAACCAAAAACTACATTTGCATATCTGCAAACCTGTGTAACAATGGTGTGATTTTGCTTTATTTTTCCCTGTTCCTTATATAAAATAAAAATCAAATTATGATTATACATAAGTGTATTTGATTAAAATTTTTTACCAGTTGATATCATATACACAGGTGTGATAACAAAATAATTTTTCACTTCAGTGATTCATTCCTTTGTAAATTCAGAATTTAAATTCCATTCTTCAAAGTGCAGACCCATTAAGTGTGTTAGGATCACAGAAGTTATTTCAGAAATGTAAACCTGGGCAAATAAAAGGTAAGGCACATCAATCCCAATTAAATCATTCCACTTGAACAAATAGGATCCATTTAGGATTGGCATGATGTCTTTCCTCTGTTTAATACTTGATAACTGAAATCCTGTACAATCCTTTTACAAGTTCAAGTTGTGTGTTTTAAATTGTTGAAATCACAGTTTTCACCAGCAAATTCTTTAATAAAATATAATAATCAGATTAATTCAATAATGAAAAAAAGTATTTAGGATGTATTCTGTAGTGTCCAGCAGAGAATATCTCATAGAACTCATCTGAGCCAATATTGTAGATTCCTTAACAGAATCTTGCTTAAGATGCCTATTTGTCAGAGGGTTTTTTTTTAATCTACATTGCTGCACTATAAACCATGAAACTATGTTAAAATTGCCTGCTAGCTATTTTCCAACTAGTTTTTACAGCAAATATTTCTAAACATTTTTGTGATAGACAAAGTGCTCATAATAGTTTTCTGAGCAATTTGGCTGCTTTCATGTGGGATCTGAAGTTCACAGAATGTCAAGGTTATCCCTTGCCAGGTAGCTCCTAAGCTGGAGTGCAATTAATTAATGTATTGCAACTTTTTTCATGGTATTAAGCATAATAAAAATTAGATTTGCATCATAAAGGCAAGTTAGACTAGGCCAAAAAAAAACCCTCACTGCAAAAGTTTGAACTTTGTGGTAAAGTCAATACAAGTGTTTGTTTAAAGAAAAAAAAAAATCATAATTCTGGTGGGATTAAATAAGGTCTTAAGGAATTCTTTCACTTTCTTGGCTATTGGCCCATTTGATATTTGTGTAATTCGTCACAATATAAGCAGAACTACACAAGTGTCACTTCAGCAACATCTGCTACACAGGGAGAGTAAACACAGTTGTAGAAACAGCAATGGAGAGAAACATGCCAAAGTCAAAATTGCTCTGGCTTGGAGATGAACTGTTGCTAAAAGTCTACAATATAATTCACATGATTAAAATGGTATCTGAGTGTTCGTGTTTTTATAACTTAATAGATGGATGTATTGGACAGACTGGGAAGAAGATGAAATAGATGCCAGCGTGGGAAGGATTGAGAAGGCCTGGATGGACGGCTACAGTCGGCAGATTTTTGTGACATCAAAGATGTTGTGGCCAAATGGTTTAACTCTGGACTACCGTGCCAATGTGTTGTACTGGTGTGATGCCTATTATGATCACATTGAAAGGATATTTTTGAATGGAACTGACAGGAAGGTAAAAGAAAAATACTGCTGTTTTTGCCACAGGCAGGCTCTTTCCCCGGATTTTATTGTGCTATGTTAAAAATACTTCTCAAGGTTTTTAAAGCCTCCATAACCCTGAGGCATGTCCAGCATCATCTCTGCTGAAGCAGGTGATGTTGGCTTTCTCCTGTGAGGGACTGTAATGCAGCTTAAAATTTTCATCTCCAGTAAGTGATGCTAAACTCGATTATTATTTTTTTTAAAAATCTATTTTTCTTGTGTGACAATGTTTTGATTAGGCCATAAAGAACTCAAATCAAGCTACAAAGAGCTTTTTAGTAGGAAAAAAACATTTCTTTGGCTCTGCCAGAGAGAGCTTTTTATTTAACTTGATAAGCTGGTTTTGATGAATCTCAATACCCTGCTTGAGCATTTGTGGTAATATGCAGAATGGCAGCAGTCAACAAGTGGAGGTAAGAGGGAGAGAGATTGCTTTAGGTTTTGCCTATTTTGCCTATTTTTTTGCCTATTCCAGCTAGATACAAGTCTGTGTAGAGGTTCTGTGTTGCTCTGTGGAAGTAACAAGCACAGAACAAAACATTTCAAAAATGGTTAAAGCTTAGACTGGAGTCTGATAATTTAAGAAAGGTTTACCATCTGCTTCATGAAACTGATGACTGGTGAATAATAAGAAGCACCTGTCTTTACAGGTTTTATTTTTAAGTGTGTCACAGAATGATTATGGTTTCTTTTGAAATGTGTTTTTATGTGGTCCTGGGATATAAATAAAATGCATAACTACTTGAATAAAATCTATGTAGCTAAAAAATCCTGGAAGATACTTGCTTTTGATGCTGAATCATTAGTTGTTAAATTTTAACCAAAATATCCTACAACTAACTGGATCAATCACATCTTTTATTCTGTGTTAGTATAGTGAAGATTTGGGGGGATGGGGAGGTCCTTAATTCCACCAGTAGCTGGTGGATTTTTGACTGATGCATTTTGATCAAAAGCATTTCACTGAGATGGGGAGTTCTGACCAGAAGGATTCCAAGCCCAAAAAGAAAATTTGAAGGACTAAAGAGAACTATGTTTGTCACCTTAAAGTAGTTGTATTTTTAGTTGGCTTTATCTCCCTGTTCCCTTGGGTTTGTGTCTATAAATAGAGACAAGGTAGGGCATCTGATGAACTGCTTCCTTCTCTCTAGAGGCAAGATAGAAATAGACTTTTGGGAATTAGTTCAAGCAAGGATCCCAGCCAGAAGGAAACTCATCATTCCAAACTGCAGCTGCCAAGTTCACTACATCTACGTGTCTTTTAAATCCCTTCAGGGGACTCCACCACTTCCCTGGGCAGCCTCTTCCTGTGTTATCTGACAGTGGCCACTTACAGTGCATTTATACAAAATTTTTTGAAGCTAGATGTTGATGCTGGTGAACAGAAGGGGTTTGCACTCTTTACTTGATTTTATTGCATTAAGTTATGTTTGGGCACAGTACTTACCTCAGCTTTCCTATTTCCCAGTTTAAGTTGTCTGAAAAATTAATAATTAATGATGCTCACCTACCACTAATTACTTGCAGGTAGTCTACAGTGGAAAAGATTTGAATCATCCTTTTGGGCTATCACACCATGGAAATTATATTTACTGGACGGATTATATGAATGGGTCAATTTTCCAGTTGGATCTGCTTACAAGGAATGTGACACTGTTGAGAAGTGAAAGACCACCTTTGTTTGGGCTCCAGATTTATGATCCACGTAAACAGCAAGGTACTTACACAATTTCTCTGAAGGTCTGTTATAAAAGGATCTTCTTCCTTATCATCTCTTAGTATTTTGAGGTGACTAGGTGAACAAGAATAGAAAACCAAATATGACTTGTGGCATGACAAAGATACTTTCCAATGTTTCAATCCACTGATGTTGAAGCTGATCATCTCATAATTACTGGAAATTGGATCATAACTTTATAGCTGTGTTTCTTCTGGGTATTTACATTGCCTTTATTGTCATTTTTCTTATATGTCCAAGAGATACTGTGAAAGTATCAAATAAAATGGGTAGCATATGTGCATTGGCTCATAGACATAAAATATTGATTAGATTTACCTTTTCTTAGACAGGATCTATGATCTCACCTCTCTTTTCCTTTTTAAATTTTCTCCCACATCCTGTGTACAGCAACCCTGTATGTTGCACAGAATAAGACTAAGTAGTTCTTCGAGAGTAGGGGAAAAATCCATAGTTGTAGCTACTTGTATCAGTGGAGAAATGAAATAAAGGCCATAGGTTTGCGTGGATGGAGCTTAGAAAATGAAATTACTGCTACACATGTGAACTTACTAACATATTTTATAGAAGAAAACTTTGAAATCAATTTACTGCATACAGAGTTCAGAAGAGTTGCTGAATATTTGCTGTCTTTAGTTAAAGCATATTTCTAGTTAATATTTCTGGTCTGCTACCAAGCATAAAAATGAACATCAGGAGTCAGTACAAATAAAATACTGTTTAAAAGATCATTATTTATTTACTGCTTAAAAGTTTCTCCTTTTTGATACCATAATATCTAAATTTTGGATACCTAAACCAAACTAGTATGTGTAGTCCTGTTGTGCTATGTCAAGGTCAGTTTAACAGCATTCCCCTTATCACAAATGCGTTTCAGGGACTCTCTCTTACTTTCAAAGCCATGTAGAAGTATAGTTTATTTAGGGGTGTTGTTGGATTTGTTGTGTTTTGTTTTTTTTTTTTTTCTCATCATTTTTGGTTTGGTTTGTTTTTTTGGTATCTGTTTGTTTGGTTGGTTTTGGTTTTTGGAGTGTGGGTTTTTGTGCAAAATCTGCCCCTAAATCTACCCTCAAGTTGACTGAATTTCAGAATGCCTTGAATTGTATCTGCTAATAGAAGATGCACTGTTTGCTTTAAATACTTGGTATTTCTGCTGCTTTAGCCAATACTCAGGAAGTTCCCTTTCTTTTTAGAAAAAAGGAGCATTTAAAAATTAATGCAATTGCTATTAACTTCCAAATAAGCTGGCACCAGGGAGAGAAAGTACTACCTCTTAGGCATTTTTGCTGAATGAGCTTAAGTCTTAAGGGAGAGAATTTGGCCCATTAATACATTCTTTGTTTGAAATTGCAATTAGAATTTTGTTAGCTAACTGCAGCCTTTAGAATCTTCCCTTTTTGTCATGCTCAGTGAGGCTGATGTTGAATTGTTCCCAAAGGAGCATAAACATTTATTATAAAGAAATTCAAGTTGGTTTTTTTCCCCCTTTTTTTTTTTTTTGTTTGTTTGTTGTTGTTGTTTGTGTGTTTCTTCTGAAAGAGCAAGATCAAGGCTGGATCACATGGTACAGAGAAAACCATAGTAGTTAATTTTATGCTATGAATTATATTTTATAGCTTACATGCACATACCTTAGAAATATTTAGCTCTCATGTTTTGAGGTTACTGTTTTGATATTGCTGGTATTGTCACTGTCTACACAAGGAAAAACCATGTCAATTAATTTTGGCATAGTTGAATTGAGACTGGCATTTTTATTAGGGGGTCTTTTACAGGATACTTGACTGTGCCAATCCTGTTTTGCTTAGTACTTTGTATGGTGAGATAAAGCTTTTGGTACATCCTTGAGGAGAGTTGTTTTTCACTGTCTCTGTATCTCTTGAGACACAATCCTCTTGTGGAGGAATGTTTTTTGTTTTCTTGCTTTTGGAGATTAGAATTCATCTTGCTTTCTTAGGCTTAGTCTTTGGGTCTCTATGAGAGACCCAAAGGGTCATAGGAATTAGATTTACAGTCAGCATATGAGTCTGCCAAGCCTGTGGATATTTCCACTGCAGTGAAAGGGGAGATTGCTACTTATATGTAAATAATTCTTGTGTAAGTGCATTCACAGCAGTTAAAATAGCCTCTTTTGAAATCAGTTCATATTTTAACTCCTCAGATTACAAAGAGCTGCTCGAGCCCCAGTCTGCTGCTCTTCATGTTTCTGGTATGATCCTAAGTGTGCTTACACAACTTCAACGGCACTTGAGCTTATTTTTATAGGCAGGTACAAATACAATAAATACTTCAGTGTATCTTTTAGATGAGAAGATTAAACAAATGTGTACGGTTGCCATACTTCTTTTTTTTTTTTCTGAGAATGATGACTGAGATACAATTACATTGGTTTCTTTTAGCTCTGGCCTAATTTTTAGCTAATTAAAATGAAATCAGCCTAATTTTAGTCACATGTAAATGTCAGGGCAGCAGCTGTTTCAAATGCTGGCAAAATACAAAAAACGTGATAATAGCTTTGAAAGTATTTTAAAATTTTTGGGACTATTTTAAGATCACCCATATAAAGTAGCTGTTCTGAACAGTAGTTGAGGAAATTTAATTTCCTAAGCACTTGGTAGCTTTAAAAGTTCCACAGCTTGTTCAATAAAGAAGCTTAACCTATTTGAACTGCATTTTGGGAGACATTTTAGTCTCTTCAGCAAGACTGATTGGACTGAAGATCTCATTGCACCTTCAGGTTGAAGACTTCACTTTATAAACCTTTTTATCTAGGATCTCTTTGCTTTAACTCTTGGTTGTTCCATTTTCCTTGTCATCATCCTCTCTTTTATCACTTACTTTGCAAATAACCTACTGAGCTGTAGTTTGTCATCCCAATTATGAGGTTAAGTAGGAACTTTTATCTTCAAGAAGGAGCAGTTGACTTTGATCAGGTGTTTTAATTTTGATATTATTTATTTTAAGCTTTCATTGGGCTTCAGAATCATCATGACTATTCAATGCATTTTCCATATTTGTCTGATTTAGTCTTTTATTCTTTAGGCTTATTCTTTTTGAGTGAAATGACAAACATATGTGCATTCTTTAATTAAATCACTTCAAATTTCCTTGACTTGTGCTGTTAATTCTGGATTCACTTTTGAAGATTATATTTTGGGTTGTTTCTTTTGGCAGCTTCTGATAACTTAAATCTTTGTGTTACTGACATCCTTTGATTTGTACAGTGGATGGCTCTGTAAAGATGTAGAGAGTTTCAAGGCTACTTTTTCTGAAACTGTGTTTTACCTGAGCTTTTCCAAAATTCAGAAGCAAATACATCTCTTACTCTTTTGATGTTTTATTCAATTATTTGGGCTTTGGTGAGCACAGATGTAATGAAGGAGCTGATTTTTGTAGTGATTTAGGCCATAGTCTAAGACATGAAGTCAAGATCCAATAATGTATATAAAATGCCCAGTCTAATTTGGAACTGCTCTATCTAAAACTGTGATCCAGCCCTCACACTTCATAGAGAATTCCCGTTTTCCCTGTTTATACAGCTGTGTTCTTGCCATCTCCCTCTCTCCCAATGGCCACAGTGGCTTTTCACAGTGTTCTCTATTAATCATTTTGCACAGATTTATTTGAAAGTTCAGTGGGATTTAACAGACTGTAGACACATTTTCATCTAAGAAAGGATGTATGAGGGGTCAGAAAAAAAGTATAAGAAAAGGTTAGTAAGTATTACTGTACAGTAAGACATACCAGGGTTCATCTTAAAATTTGAAAATTTTAAAATTCTTAAATTATTTGCTGGTTATCTGATGTTCATTTGGTAATTTGAAAAGATTTCACTGCACATACAGCTATGGCTCTGACAGGACAGTTTAATATTCATGTTCACAGCTACATCTATGTGAACGTAATATTATATTTTCCATGAAAAGTGAAGTGATGGCACTCTGAGGAGAGGGAGTTGGGTGGAGTCTGTTTTAACTCAGGAAGCTGATGAGTGTTTTGTGCACCATAAGAGGAGGAGCAGGGAGGGGAGCACCTGCTTTTTACCAGAACAGGAAGATGAAAAAAAGTTGTTTTAATTTAAAGGTTCAGCAGACATGAAATTTTATAACTTGCTTGATCACAGTCAGTTATCACCAACAGAGCTTTGATCGTGACAAGTTGGATGTCCTCAGCAGTGCATATCTAAGCAATTAGGTCATGACCAAAGTGACACAAACAGAAATTGTAACATTTGCTTCAGTGGGCTTTCAGTGGTTTCGAGTCTGCTTGCCTAAGGAGTGAGGTGGTGGGAATGCAGCAGCCTCTGGTAGATGATTAAAACACCTGACAGCTGTCAGCATCTTCGTGTGAACAGTGCACAGCTCTTGGGAAGAAACATTAACAGGGAAAAAGAAAGCAAAGAAATAGCAGGTGTGCTCAGAAAAGAGTAGTGGCGTTTTTGCCTGTGTTCTATCTGCTCTAGATTTCATTTTAAGCTTTTAATTTGCTTCCTTTCTTTTTTCCATTTTTCACTTAGTCTGTCTTTGCAGTCACATTGTTTTAACATATGCACATGCCAGTTAACTTCAGAACATTCCTTTATATACTGTTTGATTTCTTGAAAGCACTATGTGCATGTAGCTGTATCAAATATTTTGCAGTATTTTTTCTCCTCCTAAAAAACGGTGATAGAATGTTATGGGCTGATGGTACAGGGCTTTTTTATGTGGTTTTTATTATTACAGAGTATTACAACCTGTAACAAAATATGTTTGAGTATTATAACCTGCAGTAACCAAACTATGAGAATAATATGTCCCTAAAATGAGAGGAAAATAATTGTAAAAAATTCTTCCTGCGCTTTTGTTGTTAAAAAAAAAAAAAAAAAAATAAAAAATCATCTAGTTCTAGCATGGCTGTTGGTTTTAAAGTTGCCTTTTTTTTTTCTTCTCCCAGGTGACAATGCATGTCGTGTTAATAATGGAGGCTGCAGCACTCTGTGTTTGGCCATTCCTGGAGGCAGAGTTTGTGCCTGTGCTGATAATCAGCTTTTGGAGGAAAACAGAACAACCTGCATGAGTAAGATTCCTAAAGAACATCTGAGTTGATGCTGATGTCAAGGGATCAAGTCAGACCTAAAAAACAAAACAAGGAAGTGTGGCCTCCTAGAGGCCCTATAAGATAAAGAAATATTCCTTGGATAAAGATTCTAGCTGAAGACAGTTTATTAAATATAATAAAGATTTTTCAAAGAAGACAGAATATTAAGTACACAATATGTGAGGATAAAATGCACTGGAAAATATTTCAGAATGTAATGATAAAACACTTAAATATTTCACTGAACTGGTTTTAAAAATGTCCAAAATTAATCCATATAATTATTATATTAAATCTATATAAAGTTTTCAGATTATTCTATGAACTACGTTTCTTAAACAGAAGTCCAGCATTACAATGTTCATGCTGAAACTGTTCATAAAACATGTAAAGCAGATGTATTTATGTATAATAGATTCTGACACAGGCTGTGCAAATATTGGTGTCTTTTTTCATCTCTTCCTTGGTTATATTCATTGAAACAAACATTAAAAAAGTGTTATAATAAAAGGTTGGATTTTTTAAGTAAAAAAAATAACTTGTCAGGTACTACAGGTGGTTTTTCTTAATGTTTAGCCCTGATACTCTCTTTTTTTTTTTCCTAACTCTCATTGATCTATTTCTTGAAGTGTAGTGTGTAAAGTCTTACATAAGTCTCCAGCAAGAAGCCCAGTGGAGATTAATAAAGCATAAGGATTATTTCATACCATGATGAGCATTATTGAGCTGGCAGTGACCTTGAATTTGACCCAAATTTATGGCTGGCAGAGCCATCACTTGTTGCTAAAGAAAACTACTTTTCTTTTTAACAGAAAATACTGGAAGTTGGACTTCTCACTGGTAAGATGGAATGTAAGCATTAGGAAGAGAGACTTTGAGATGAGAATGACTCAGGTTTCCTGTTTTTCCCCAATACACTTCACTGCCTGGCTCTTTCCAAGGACTTTGGTGTTCCTCACAGGGTCATAGACTGATATGTGGTATTTACACATTAAGCATTCTGAACCTGATGTTGAGAAATATAACTGCCTGGATTTATCAATAAGCCTGTAGCTTGCTACTTAATTCTACCCCAGCAGAATTTTATCCTTTCTTCTTTGCTGAGCCTGTACCAGTGCATAATGCAGGTGTTTGAGTTGTTGCTTGGATACAAGATTCAGCTTTTCAGTAATCATTTTCTAGCCCCAAATATGCACCAGATATTGGTCAATGACTGTAAGAATATATTCTTTCTGCTGTTGATGAGGTATTGTAATATTTTAAACTGGTATTTTTACACTATCTTCTAAGCACCAATTTAAAAAACAGTTTGAGTGCCATTCTATTCAGAGTTCTTTCCATTTATTAAAAATATATTACTTCAACCATGCACTCAGATATGTGAGCTGCTACAAGCTTCAGGTGGAATTACCTCAAATATGCCAAGTTTACTTAGAAATGTTCTGAAGAGCAAAAACAAGAGTTATATAGAGGTAGTATTGCACTGTGTATGTATCAAGCAGATAAAGTAGAGGTCCTTCTTTGATATTTTTCCTAGTTAAAGATGAAGAAGTGCCACCCCAGTTGTGCAAAGCTGAGCAGTTCCAGTGCAGCAATAAACGGTGTATCCAGGATCGCTGGCGCTGCGATGGGGACGACGACTGCCTGGATGGCAGTGATGAACACTCTGAAATCTGCTGTATGTATGCATTTACATTTTAACCCCCAATCCATAGTTTCTTTTAAAAATTGGACACAAAATAGTGTAAGTCTGAAGGGAATCAAAAGAGCTAATCCTTAAGTCACTCATGTAAATCTTTCATATTCTTCTTTTCATGCATAGCGGTCCTTTCAAATGACACTCATGTACTCATTTCATAGCATAGAAGACCAATCATCTTTTGGTTTCGACATCATCATATCTGATTTTTTAAACGTTGGTATTTTTTGCTTTGTTTCCCACTGTTGCCCTTTTTTTATATGGGTCACGGTATAATACCCAATGGCAGGGACACAGGAAGCCAGGCTTTTCTCCTTAGTGCCCACTAGCAGGGCAAGAGGTAATGGACACAAACTGAAAAGCATGAATTTTATCTGAGCACAGATCTGAACATCTGAAAGAAAACACTTCTTTTCTGTGAGTGTAGTCAAACACTGGAAAAGATTGCCCAGAAAGGTTGTGGAGTTTCTGTCTGTGGAGATGCTCAACACTTATATGCACGTGGTCCTGGGAAGTCTGCTCGACTTGGCTCTGCTTGAGCAGGAGATTAGATTAAGTGATCTCAGTAGTTCCCTTTCAAGCATGAACATTTCTGTGATACTGTAATGCATTTCTTAAAAAAACAAACAAACAAAAAACCCCAACAAAACCAGCAAAACAAAACCAAACCAAAACCAACCAAACAAAGAAAAACAAAAAAAAAACCCAAAAGAATACCCAAACCAACCACCAACAAAAAAAAAAAAAAAAAAAAAAACACAAAAACCCCACCAAGAAAAACCAATTAAAAAAACAAAACCCAACTCCCTACACCACTTCCAGTTTTAAATTAGATGTAGTTTGTCTTTAAAATCAGTTTTACTGGAGCTGTATTTTTTTTGCAGTAGAGGAGTTCCACTATTGAAAAGCAAAGTAATAGAAAACATATCAATTATGTATTTCTGTCATTCCTGGGAGGTACTTAGGTAGCCTGCCATAAAATTAGTGTTGCAGCAATGACAATTCTTTCCCTTACTCAGTTTGTTGCAATGCTTTCTATTTCTGTCATTAGATCATTTCTCTAAACCAAGTCTCCTTTACTGAAATGAAAATATGTTGTTTTTTTCCCAGTCAGCTGTAGATATGAACACTCTTCTGCTGTGCAGCATTGTTCTATGTGTCTGAAAATTCTTATCATAGTCTCTCATTCTTATCTCTTTGAGACCAAACAATCTGGTAATTTGTTTTTGTGGTTTTGGTTTTTTTTCCAGTAGATGATGAGTCTTCTTTTTAAGTTTCATTGATTTTTCTGACTCAATTCCAAGGGTTGGATGTCCAAAAATGGATGTATGTTCTTCTGCTGAGGCTTCTGTGAAGCCGATTAGGCTGAAAAAATGTGTTGTGTGAATTTGCTCATACATCCTTGGTAAATCTTGCCTGCTTCACACTGGCCTGATGTTACTGATACATACTGAGCTGTAATGCCTAGATCTTTTTTATATGTCTGTTAAATAGCCAGTTTTGGGGTTTTCTCAAAGCATTTATGTATTTGTTCTGTCTAGAAGTCATTACTGATTCCATCCTAGATATTTTCAAAATATTTTTCAGGTTTTGAATTGTAGTGCTTACTAGCATTTTTAATACTGGGTTTCTTGCACTTAAATTAGGGAGCTCAACTAATAAAGACAGAGAGAAAGAAAATCTTTTGGCAGATTGGACTTGATTCTGTATTAAATCAGTCTAATGAGACCAATTCATTGATCAAAGCTTGTAATTCTCCGAGGATTTATGCAGATACAAATGAAATCATAATCTGATCTTAAATCCATACATGATCTATAGCTCATGTGGCCAGTATGATAACATTGATCTCTCTTCAGCAGTTGCTATAGTAACTTTAATAGTTCTTTATGAGTTTGAAATATTTACAATTATGAATAGAATACACACATATATTACTAAATATCTGTGTGCAAAAGCTTAACTACCACTTAGAACAGTATCTGTGTCTAGTAATAAAGTCATATTAAAAAAAAAAAGTCTTCAATTTGTAATTTTATTACGTGGATGCTAAGAGTTTTGTTCTCCAGTCACATTGCAAACTAGATTTCTTCAGGAGTATTAGATTTGGAACACCTTTCTGCTCGTGTTATTAATTATTCTCTACTTGCAGTGTTTCTGCAAGTACCCTGCACCCAAAACACTCATGAAGGGTCATGTGCTATTGATATCACCCTCGCTCTGTGTCGTCTTCAATAGGAAGAACAGGTAGAAAGGTCAAAAATAAAAGCTACTGAAATGTCAAGGATAAGCCTGCAAGGCATCCTTTCGTTTTAAATACCGTTTGTTTCCAGATGTATGGTTAAACTTTAGGAAAGACTGTGGTTGGCTGAGTAGGTGAAAAATAGCTCGAGATTATTTTTAACCCAGCGTTTGGAACTGTGTGTAGTTTACTGCTCTTGTCTAGATGAAGATTAACAAGATGTGGTAATAACAGATGTTATTAGCATAAAAGAAACACAACGTATACACTTGCTACAGGTGCAACAGCAGGCCAATAGTTTTGACATAATTTCTGTGTGTTCAGTCTTCATCCTTTCCATGATACTTGGTAGAGCCAGCAAAAAAATGTTTGAGAGATACCTTGTTCACTCTTGAATACCAAGGGGTTTTTTGTTAGTTTTACACTGTGTTGCATATTTCACTTTTTGACACCTACAATTTCACGGTAAGTAAACAGCAGATCTATATATGGCCATTGACAGTAATGTGCATCATTTTAGAAGCATTTTATGGCCTGCCCAAATCCCTCCTCACTGTGGTATGATATTTTGGATATGCACTTAGCAGTTTGCATCTGTTCCCTTTGGTGTTTTCCTTTGTTTATATGCACTTCAGTAAGCAAACCTCATCATGCTGCTAAAATGTGACCAAGGACATGTTTCTTTAAGGAGATAGCAAGAGTATAAAATACTGCTACCTTTATCACTTAATAGAAGAGGATCTCCATATTGACAGTAGTATGACAGAAGAATCTTTACTATGTATTGCTTAATTTATGATTGGAGCACTGCAATATTTTTTAATTGACTGGTTTGTCAAACAATTTTTATGTTATGGTGGTTATATATACAGGATAACTCCACTAACTGCATTACCAGGAAATACCACTTAATGTGCTCTTTTCAGCTGCTTTTTTCAGATTATTTTCTTAGGAAAAAACCTCTCTTTTTTTTTTTTTTTCTTTTCCTCCACAGTCAATCATAGTTGTCCTGATGATCAGTTTAAGTGCCAAAATAATCGCTGCATTCCCAAGAGGTGGCTTTGTGATGGAGCCAATGATTGTGGTAATAATGAAGATGAATCAAATAAAACTTGTGCAGGTAAAAATTACACTTGATTATGCATACAAGTTGTCTAACATCAGTTCCATCAATAGTTCAGGACTAATATGAGCTGAACTGAACCAGTCTGCTACTAGTATAATCTGATTATTGACATTTAAAATTAATTCAGATTTTGATGCCATTAAGACTGGAACAAAAATTATCTTTTACTTAATCCATATGCTCAGCTGTGCTTTCCAAAGTACTTCAGCACTTAATCTGTCCATGTGGGTTGACTGTCAATGCAATGCTTAGGTACAAACTTCAGGTACAAATTCTTTTTGGCAGTTAGAATTTTGTTTGTCAACATACCATGATAAGAGCCATGTCACTAGTAAATTTTATGTTGATTTACTTTATGCATAATTAGTTACTCAGTTTCCACTCAGTGCCTTTAAATTGTTTTCATTTGTAAGTTATTAACTCTACAGTGGATTTTTAAGGAAATACCCAGATGAAGATTGTTTACTGATTCCACTGCAGTAAATCATGGAGTTCCCAATCTGCCTTTTGCTTTTGTGGAAATGATGTTTAGTGCTTGTTTTCAGAGTACAGTAAACAAGCATTAAATATCAGAATACAAAATATCAGGCATCAATAAGCTGATGATTATTTTAAGCTGTGTGATTATTTTAACACTGTGTGTTAAAATATTCCCTGAACTCATTTTACTTGATCTAAATTTTCTTACGTATAATAACTAGTTTTGATTGTTACTTTTGTGGTTTGGCTAAAAGGACTGTAGCACAAATTCAGACCTACAGTGTCCATATCACCTCTACTGTGTTATTGTGGATTGTAAAACATCTTGATATCCTTTGATATTCAGCTGTTTGCTTGTAGGATGAGAGTCTTATTTGAAGACCATGTTTTTTATGCCTGTGTCAGTTGGATATGGATTGAATTTTCGATTCTTGTTTTTCCATTTATTCCTGCAGTGACAAACACTATTAATGTTTAAAAAATTACTTCTTTGAAATACTTTAAACTTATATTCTTCTCTTGTATTTTGGGCTATTTCTATGAAGAAAAAGGAAAATGGTAGTTGAGAATACAAAATGAAGAAATATTATTTTGATTATTGAGGGGTTTGAAATATCAGCCATTTTTTTAAAGTGTAGAATGACATACACAACTCTATTAAAAAAAACCTTAAATTTGGAATCAAAATCTGTGTCACTATCACTGGCATTGTTATAGGTTCACATTTGAATAAACAAAATTCTAAGTAATGACAGGTTTACATGTTAGATTTTCGTAGTGATGTCTTACTACTCATCAGCTTTCGAAGTAATTTATGTAGTTACATATCATGGTTTCTTTTAGTGATCTTTATTTCTTCAGGAAGAAGACATGCATTGATTCCTTTAATGGATGATTACAATTATGTATTTGCAAAGGCTATGATTCTAAGAACAGTGAGGCCAGGCACAATGCACACATGCTGTGCCATCTTTCTCTGTAAATATGAATTTCACAAGATCATTATTTATGTTATGGAGTGCAATTTGTTAATATTCTGATCAGTAGACATTTTCATCCCCTGATTTTTGCTTGCTTCACCTCTGGCATTAGCGTTATTTCATCTGGCACTAATGCTCCTCTACCACCTAGTTTTGTATCATTACATGTAAAACCTCATGGTCTCATATGGTGAAGAAACCACTAAGAATTCCACATAACAGAGGTAGAACAGGTGGCCTCAGTTTTCTCTGACGCCAGAGGAGGTGGATGATGTTTAGTTGGATCGGGTGAAATGTTCAGCAGGCCAAGGAGGTGCCCTCCAGACTTGCCACTTCTACACACAGACGTGCACCGGGAGACCTGATGGATTTAGTCCATTTCCTCGCATTTTTGGAGTGTTTTGTCTTGACAGCAAGAACGTGTCAGGTTGACCAATTTTCCTGTGGGAATGGACGCTGCATTCCGACATCATGGCTGTGTGACAGGGAGGATGACTGTGGGGATGGGACAGATGAAATGACATCCTGTGGTAAGTAAATTCTCTTTTAGGGAAAAAAAAAAAAAAAGTGAAATTATTCTGTAAAAAAGTAAAACGTATAGGGATTTCTGTTCATGTGAAACTGATGGGTATGAGGGACCATCTTGTTTTTATATGAACTGGTGATGGTATTTCTGAAATGGCAGATAGAATTTGATTAATAAATAAACCCAAAACAGAGGCAGAATTTTCTATTAAGGAGCTCCTAACTACAATACCAAATATGCAGATCAATCAACTTAACACTTTTTCTAATTTACAGCCCATTATCAAATACTCTCACCCTCAAAAATTATTCTTTATCTCTGCCACATACCTCTTCACATGGGCTCCCTCAGCATATTCTAGATGTCAATATAATCAGCCTGTTTTAAGTCTGAACAGAAGGATACTTTGATGTTGTATTTTGCAGAAAAAAAATAGCATTTCTTGATTATATTATGAGAATTTCAGCAGCTGTGCTGATTGCTGCTTTGCAGAGATATTGCAGGGAGGTGTGCTCTCTCTAATCAGCTGCTCCCAAACAATTAAGGTTTTTAATCGTCATCTGTTTGGCAGGGCACAGGTAACTGCTGTGAGTCTGAGAGCACAAGGGTCAATGAGCTGTCTGCAAATATAGAATCATGGAATGGTTTGAGTTGGAAAGGACCTTAAAGACCATTTTGTTCCAACTTCCCTGCCATGGGCAGGGACACCTTCTGGTAGATCAGGTTGCTCAGAGCCCCATCCAGCCTGGCCTTGAACACTTTCAGGATGGGGCATAAAATAAAGTCATTATATGAGTAAAAACTATAATATTATTAAAGTAGACTTCTAATGCCGTGCTTCAAATCAAATAAATTCAGTTGTGTACAGAGGTAGAATAAGTCATCTCGTTGCATTTGCAATCTCTAAAATTATAACACTGGGTAATGGTAAAGCATTGGCACTCACTGCTAGAACAGTTTATCTGGCTGGCTGTGCCTTGTTCTCAGACACATTAGGAACACGCAGAGTTTAATGGCATCTTTGTAATTCCTTCCCATAGATTTTGTTTAGTGTCCTCTCAACTGATCTGGAATATTTCTCCAGATCATTTAATCGGGATTTATTTTACCAGCTGTTTCTCTGTTTAGCCAAACTTTACATACGTTTCATGGTTTAGAATCTTGTTTCTTTATCCTCGAGCACTGTGGTTGTGCAAATATGTCAAATATTTTTCGTTCTGCCTTATATTTTGATCACTAATAGCATTTATTTAGCTATTCTGTTTAGTGCCATATATTTTCTTCTTTGAAACATTTTAAAATTCTTGCATGCACAAGGATAGCAGAGAGAAATGAGATCGGTGTCTCCACTGTGGAGAGACTTCACTGTGAGCTCAAGAAGCACCATTCTTGCTTTCTCTCTCTTCAGGACAGCCAGGACAGGGCAGGATATGAATCAGCTACAGGATGTGCATCTCTGCTGGGAAATAGGAAAGAAAGGTGGTAGAGAGACCATAGGGACAATGAGGGGAAGTGTTGTGTCTGTCTTCCAGGATGTGAGGAAGAGCTGTGGATGATGATGGAGGCTGGGTCCATGAGAAGCAAACACTGGAAAGGCTGTAAAACATCCTTGGAAAGGCTGTGGGGGGCTGGAAATCATGAGAGGGCTGATGGTGTTGGTGAGGATAAGCGTAAGTCATTTTAGTTAGCTTCTGTCCCTTTTTACAGGTCTTGGGTAGACAGATGAACATGCAAATGAAGTCATGGAGGCATTAATGTATGGGAAAGTGAAAAAATACATTTAAAATATTAGTTAAATTTCTGGAAAAATTATTGAACAGCTAAAAATCAAAATTAAAAATTGCTTTCAGATTTGCTTGAAGCACATAAGGCATGTATTGTAGCTAAGCAGTTGAACATTTCAATAATTTCCATTATTTGTCTCAGAAGAGATTTTTGTTGTCCCTGTAATGTGTTCCCCAAGAAAAAAGATGGGTTTTTTTTATATAACAAAAAACCAAACAACCCCCAAACAAAACAACCAATGAAGCAAAAATGAACAAAAATCACAAAAAACCCCAAGGCAAACTCCAAAACTTCCTAGTTTTCTAGGAGTGTTGTCATCAATATTAGCTTTTTTCCCACCCTTTTCTGTTTTGAAGCAGGATAATCACGTCCAGTGAAGTTCTTGGGGATCTCTAAATTTGCTGTTTGATGCATCTGCTTTGGCTTAGTGCTCTCTCATGTGACTCTTTTTAAGCCAAGTCTTTTTAAGACAAGCAATTTCATTTCTTGTCCTCAGGAACTTTTACATTTAATGACATTTTTTAAAGATTTAGAAAATCTCATCAGTACTGTGGGGTTTCTTTGAGAATTAGGCCACGTAAGTAGCAGTGAGGACCCAACTGAGACTTTCAGATTGTTTTCTTTGAATTGCAAGGTTTTGTAAACTAGATCTTATATTTTCCAAACTGTTGAACAGGACAATGGTATGAATGCACATATCTGGCTATGTCATGGGTTTTAGAAGAAAAAGAACTCTGGAAAAAATTCAGACTATATTTGAGTAATTCTATGCAGAGGCATACTAGACAATTATAAAAACAAATATCTGTGTAATATAGATGATTCTTTATTAAATACATTGTTTCAGATTTCTGCTACTTTCCTGAAATGCTTGGAGGAACTGCTTGTAAATACTGACGTTTTAATTTTGGATTTTATTATGCCAATGTAGAGTAACTTTGTTTCTTTTCTTTTGCTTAACCTTCTCATTTTAGAGTCTTCCATTTCCTGTCTTTTACTGGCAGTGCTATTGCAATTGGAGAACTCTTTTATATAAATAAACACATAGAATATGGTCCATATCAGTTGTTCATATCAAGCTATAATTATTCATAAATATTATCATGTTTAGTAGCAAAACCAGCCCTGGTCTGATGGGAATGTAGGACCATGTTATATGGCACAAAATAATGCATTTTAGTGGCCTGTGTGGAGGAAGGATGGGGTTTGGACTAGTATTTACAGTTTTAAAGCTTTTTTTACCCTCCCTTTTTGGTGTCTCACCTTTCTTTCTTCTCCAGATTAAGTAGCTGGCAGGTGCAGATGTTTGATACAGCACACTTTTGTGACTTATGCACATAGGAGGGTGGAAGAACATTACTGAAGAGGATATACATTAAATAGTTTGTATTTCTTTTTGAACACTTTCACAGAATTCCCAACATGTGAGCCACTAACTCAGTTTATATGCAGAAATGGAAGATGCATTAGCAGCAAATGGCTCTGTGATTCAGGCAAGTATCAAGTGCTCCATATGTGCAATGAATATGATGGATATTACATAAATATTGCTTTGATGCACACACTTCTTTTCTGAGTCTGATATTACCAGTTTGACTTGTAAGTGGTCAGAGAATAAATAAACCATTTTTAAATTACTGACCTGACCTAGAAAGCAGCAGTATTGAAGCTTCATATAAGGAATGAGGCATTGGATGTGGTAATAGTTGCAAACAGTATATTATGTAGAATCAAGTATGTTGCTTCATTATTAAAAAAAAAAAAACATGTCAAGCTATTGCTTATGAAAGTATCCTCTGCTTTTAGAAAACTAAATAGTTCCAGTGACCAATATATCTGTTTTTTCTTATTGTTTGTGGACAAGTTCAATTAAAGAAATAGCATCCCACGAGAATGAAGGACAGGAAGACTTTACAATGTATTTGGGTTTTTTTGTCTAAAAGAAGTACATGTTTGAATGGCAGCTGTTCAAATGAATCTTAGAACTGTTGGTGTGGCAGTGATGTCATGCCAGTCCTAATAACATTGGGTTGGTTCTTCATCCATCAAAGCATTTAATGTTACTTTAATTTTATGAGTCCAGCAGGAATTCGTACCTATATATGGACAAATTCCCCAAATTATCATTGTGCTGACTGAAATTCTGTGCAAGGAGACCCTTTAGAGTTTATCTAACATATTTATCTTTTTGCTCCTTTCATGACCACAATCAAATTACAGAAATTGCCTTTAGGTTGTTGTAATGACTACAACATTAGAGTAAAAAGAAACTTCATTTCACACTTGTTATTATTTCATGCAACCTTGCACTGTTGCAAATACATGGAAACAACAGGTTTAATACTATTAAAAAGAAATTCTGCCATCAGGGTTTCATTTTGGTTTATATAAAGCTCTTTTTGTCTGTGATTAACTGTCTTCAGAGAGTAAAGTAAACCCAGTGTGTCTGCAAGGCTGTGTAGTTACACACAACTAAAGAAATTAAGAAAATCTACAGCCTTCTTACGCTTGCTGGTGCCTGTGACTGAACAGCTGTAAAGGGTTAGATGATCCAAAGTGACAGAGTTGAGTGCTGTTGGTAAATAAGATTTAAGGTGTTATTGGCATTAGAAATAATTTCACCATGTACCTATGGGCAGTAAGCATATTACTGTATTTACTGTATTTATACTACCCTTTTTTTTTCCCTCCTTTTTGGAAATATTTTTCCCTCCTCACATCTTTTATTCAGATTTTTCTTGTATTTTAAAATATTAATATTTGCAGATGATGACTGTGGTGATGGAAGTGATGAGCTGGGCTGCATTCACTCCTGTTCTGCTGACCAGTTCAGGTGTCGGAATGGTCGATGTATCCCGAGTCACTGGGCTTGTGATGGTGACAATGACTGTGGAGATTTCAGTGATGAAACCAAAACAAACTGCAGCAAGGAAGGTCAGATTTATTTTTTTTTTTCTTCCTGCATTTTAGTGCTTATAAACAGAGAGAATACTTTGTTAGAAATACCGAAGACATGTCTTCAGTCAATGGAAAAAGAGACGATGCTTTTAACCTCAGTAGAGGTTGGGATGGGAAACATGTCAAGTGCAATATGATAACACAGAAGTGTATCATAGAAGAAGAATGCATTTGAAAGCAAAATGGATATTACAGTGAGATAAATTTTATAGTTTACTGAATTATGCTATTTGTGAGGTTTGTCGTATTACAGAGATGCACGCTGTCTAGGTGAAGAGACAGTAAGAAGCATTCCTTAAGTAGTTATTGATATTTTCTGTGTATTTTTTCATGCAGTGGAACAGTAGTACTCTCATTTTTGTGTGATCCAAGTTTTTGAGTTTGTAAGGATTTTTTTTTTTTTTAATCAAAGCATTTTAACAAACTACAGCCTATTTAAATGCCATACATTGTATTTATTTGGGTGGAGAGAAGGGAAAGACATTTGTAACAAAGAATAAATAATAATCAGACCAGAATGAGGGAATATCTTTCATATATTTCTCATAACGATTTTTCCACAACAAAGTAATTGTACACAATGTTATTGGTCCCTTTTTATGAGTTTATATTCTAAATCTAGTTGCAAACCTCATACAAATAGATGAATTAGCAGAATGCATCATGACTGAAGTCTTTAATTTTTATACACTTACAAAAATTATTTTAATTCATCTGCAACTGAGCAACCGACTTATACCCTTGTTCATGTCCATCTGGAAGCTTAAAGCTTTTACAATGGAATGCAAGAATGTAAATTAGTTAAAAAAAAATCCAAGGCAACCTTAAATACTATAAAATGTATATTTGCAAACAGTGCTACAAGAATTTATTCAAATAGTGCTTATTGGTACAAACAGGAATGTATAAGTATGTCATTACTGTAAAGTGCATGTTATTGTTGTTAGTATGTTATTTAATAATAGAAATACAGTGGTAACAGTTTGGGAAAAGGAAAGCAAGGATAAGATTGAAAAGGCCATAATCTAGAAAATACTTAGAGAATTATGTATGTGGTGAATAATTAAACTCACATGGTAATTATGCTTTGAAGCAGCCAACAGTGATTCCATAGCTGCGTTGAACTCAAGTTCCTTGCTGTGGAATTTGGAGTGGCTGCAGCTGTTTTGCCAGTGCTGTAATAGCACAAACAAGGCAGGTGTTGGGGCCTTGTTAGAGCACAGGTGTGACCTTTCATGTTTTGTGAACTAGGAGATGGGCTTTGTTGGATAAAAGAGACTGAGGGAGGAGGAGGGAATGTAGCTTGAGAATGAAAGGCAGAGCGTGTGAAGCACCAGGAAAGCTCACTTGGCCTTGGTCATCTTTGCATCTCCAAACTCGTTCCTGTCTGACCTCTGTGAAAAAAAGAACTAAAAATTGGTATTTTCCTTAAGCCTATAGTAGAGGAGAGGAGTGAAGGGCGTGAGCGGGATAAGAAAGAGCTTTTCTGAAGCTTGTATTAGAGTGATGAGTTAGGATGAAATAGTGAGTTTTGAGTGTTATACTTGGGGACTCTGATTTTGGCTTTTGTTAGGAAGCTGGATTCTAAGTCAACGTAGACTTGGAATGGAAAAAAATAAAAATCACATGAGCAAAATTCTTCAATGTAATTCTTATTTTTCTAAGAAACTCCCTCTCCTGGAAGGTGCAGTGGGAGGGAATTTCAGTGCAGTCCTGATGGGAACTGTGTCCCTGAGTTGTGGCGCTGCGATGGAGAAAAGGACTGTGAAGATGGGAGTGATGAAAAGGGCTGTAATGGAACTATCCGACTGTGTGATGAAAAAACAAAGTTCTCCTGCCGGAGTACAGGTATGTGCTTGCAGATATGTTTTGCTCTCATTTGCTCAGTGTGTGTATGTGTGTGTGTTGTTTGATCACATACCTACTGTTTGACTACTGCTTTTAATGATTAATACTCCTGAGGTGAGGTTGCTTATTGTGCTCATACCAGGAAAATACATCCCCTAACCTGTTTTCTGATTTACGATACGAAATGGATGAGTTCTGAGCTTACTTAAAGCTGAAATTATTCTCTATGATAGTACATCAAACCAAATATTTAAATGTAGCATTTAATAGTACTCCAAAGTCCAGGTATTTTCTTCTATTTTCTGTCTTTGGCCTTAGAAGCAAGTTGAATAAAGTGATACAAAGTAATTAGCTAGAAGACTTCAAAGAATTTGAACTGCAGCACTGGAAGAAAAATATATTCTTTGAGAATGTTTAAAATAATTTTTCCCTAAGTATACTTCATTAAAAGATGTGAAAAGAATGTGACAATCATTACATGAGGATATTTGGCCAAAAAATGTTTAGATGGAATATTTTTTTTAAGGAAAAGTCCATTTAAGGAAGAAATTAATATATGTCAACATTGTATTAATATTTTTGTAATTTCTTTCAAAGCTTAATGGGATATTAAGGCTAATATAACTTTCAAAACCAAATTTAATTCAGATTATAATAAGTACTAATATTATTTTTATTAGGCAACTGTAATTATTACAGGAAAGGAAAACCCATTCTAATGCCTGTATTATAGCTAAGCATGATAAAAGTGGCAGACTAGTTATGTGAGCTGTCTAAAAGCAGTTTGCTGCTGTTTGAATTTTAAAGTTATAGAAATCATAATGTCCTGATAAAAAAACATGGAATACTGAATTTTGTCTAAATAAAACATTTCCTTTTGTGTTCTTACCAGTTCCATAAGCAGTTGTTAAATTAAATAGTTTCCATAAGTAAAAATGGATTATTGCCTTCTAATAGAATGGCCTGTTCCCTTAAATAGACTGATGGAAACCCTGACCCAGGAAATCCACTTCTTGCTGATGCTTTTTCCTAGTGCTTAGATGGGGAAAAGGTAATACCAGCCCAAGTGACTAAAGCTGAATTATGAGAGAGAAGAAAGGTGAAATCTCAATAGATGAGGTTTATTTTCAGCAGTCGCATTTGGAAAACTAATGAGATGTTACTACTTTAGTTAATACAAAGCAAAGAACAAGGTTAGAGGCAGTTTGGAATACAAGATGAAGTGTAGATTTTAGTTATTAGTCTTGACTATGTTTTGGAAAAACTTGCTTCCTAGGCTTAACTTTGGTTTCTTGATTAACCTGAATGATTTTAGATACAGAGAGTAAAAAACCCATTCTGGTGGTAAGCTGAAATTTTCCCAAGTACAGCTACAGTAATAAAAGGAAATAACAAATATTTACTTTCAGCATAACCCTTTGAATGAGTGGTCTTTGCAGCAAAGAACTAGAACAACTTTTTAAAGTCCACAGTTTCACTTCCAAACTACATTACCTCATTATACGCTCCTCTAAGTTTGCAGTCGTGTAAGGAGAGCAACATGTTTTTTCACAGGATGAAGGATGACATCTCTGGCTGCCACATAGAAATACAACAAAAAAAAAAACAAAAAAAAAATTCATCAAACATTTGGGTTAAATTCAAGGATTTATGGCTTTGATTTAGAAGAAAATGGAGTTATGCTTGTTAGTTGTGTGTAAATACACCACTTTAGGTATCAGCTGTGACAGTTTCATCCATAATTTTTTTCTTTCACAATTTTCCTTCCATCAGTCCTGGAAGGAGCAAAACTGCTGCTCTGGAGGAGGCTTGTTGGCAGTGCACTGTAACGGAAAACAGCAAAGGCAGTTTTTTGTTTAGCTACTTTTCAGTTTAATTCCTTGTGGTAGGACAAAGGAGCAATAATGGGTTTATGAGAAATAGTCATGTTTCAGGAGAAATGCAATTTTCTCTGTGGGTTCTTCTAAAGAAATAATGCTGCCTGGCTTCCACATTTATGAGAATTGTACAGATGAGGTGGTATTGGCTAATTTTCCCCTTATAGATTGCTAGGTGGTGGCATCAGGATTCCTAACACAGCACGTGATGGGTCTGGGTAGGAACGTGTGTGTGTGTGTGTGTGGAGCTGAAACACCCAGTACTTCTGAAGAGAAATGACAGTTGGTGAGAGCAATAACAGTGAGATGTTACTGCTCACTTTTGGTTATTTCTTTTTCATTTTATTCTTTTCCATACATAGGAGGTGCAGGGTCTTTCCTTACTGTAGTTTTTGTTGGCTCTGGTTGTTCTGTCACAGTGCCACAGGTGTGAGTGCCATGTTACAAATACAGCATTTGTCAGCACTGAGCGAAAAATGTGCTTTTTCTGCTCAGAGTGGTGGTGGTGGTCTCAACTTTTTTTCCTAATAAATTATCTGACTGTTTGAATAGCAAAAGACCTCTGTCGTATTTCTCTTTAACCACATTATTTGTTGAATAAACAGACACTTTTCTCTTTCCCCTTGCGTGTCTTCTATTTTTGTTTTATATTTTTAAACCTTTAGTATTTTTGTTGGTCCTGCTGGAACTTTCAACCCGGACAGTTCTTGAGCTGTGGTATCCAAAGTCAGCCAAAATTGCTTCAGGGTACTTGAGTTTCCAGATTTCAGAATTGCTTTTCTAATTTTTTCAAGAGCATCACATGGTTGTTTGTGGTGATGTGTGATGAAAACTATACTAGAGGTTGTGTAGCAGTAGGATATGAAGTGCAATAACTACCTGATTAGGATTGACTACTGTTGGGCTGCTTCTAGCCAATTATTTTCTGGTTTTAAATTAGATTAGACTTCTTTTAAATTAGACTAGATTAATTTAAATTAGAATAAGACTCAACTTTCTATTTTAAATTCTAATTCTGAAAATTATTGCAGGCATGTACTTCAGCTGAGTTTTATGTACTACATAAATCTGTCCTTTTTATTCCATCTCCCTACTTTTCAGTTATTAGTACTGGAGCAAGAGCTGAATCTCTGCAATCTTACTTAAAAAGTCATCTAATTACTCTGATGATCATAATAAAGTACTTCTGTGAAGGCAAATGCAAAAGAGTCATGAATACTTCAGTTTAGTAAGCAGTAGATCTGAACTTTAGTGTATATTTGTCATACAGTTCTTTACAATTTTTCAAGCAGCAGTTAATTTTGTACCTTACCATTTTAATGCTATTATTTTATACTTTTTTTCCTCACATTTTAATAATATATCAGAGGGTGAAATAAAGATGAGGGAAGAAGTAGGATTCCTTTGGAATGGAAATTAAGGAATGTGCATAGAGGAAATAAAGTCAATAGGTGATCATCATGGGGATGCTGGAAAGAGAGAGCACTGGTACCCTCTGGATGGGGCAGTGGGAGAATCCAGGTTATGGGTGTGTGACAAGTAGAGGAGAGTGGAGAGAAGCTGGTACTGAGGAAGGCTGGGAAGGAAAGGTTGTCCAAAAATATGATGAAGAAATTGGTAGGGCTGCCCTACAGATTCTCTGAGGGTTTATGAGGAGGAAAAAGCTACTGTGGAGTTACAGAATGGGAGGAATTTTGAAAGAGGTGAAGATTTAATAAGAGTGTAACAATGGGACACATGGAGGAACTCAAAGGGTGGGTGGAAAGGGTATCAGTCATCAGGTGGGTTTGCCAGTGTTCCTTCCACTTGTTTCCTGCCTTCCCCGTCTCCTCTCATACTTTCAGATCTTTAGAGCTTTGCCTCTTGTACAACTACTTTGATAACCTTTTTGACATAATGATCTTTCAGACTGATGAAATTTCTGACTGAAAGGGTGGATTCAGTTGACATTGTAAATGTGAATAAAAAGAAACAACTACAGCAAGTAAACTAGGAAATTATGTATGTTGTTCCAATCCTGTATTTTTATCCTCAGTTCATTGTTTTCTGTGGTAACAAATATTTTCTTTAGGTCCTTTTTTTTTTTTTTGTTCTATCATACAGGAGGCATTTGTAAAGATCTAATTTCTACTAAAAGCTTTAAACACAAGAAATGTCCATGTTCTTGAAATAATGTGGTTCAGTCTAAGTCTCAGAGGTGTTCTATGAGCAAGATCATTGACCATCACAACATTTTATTTAATATGTCACATTGGAACACTCTTTCATTTCGATGGGAACAAGATTGAGTCCATTCTACAGGTTAGGAAGGCGTCACAGCTTTAGGCAGCAAGAATTACCTATAAGAGGAAACTGAATGCAATTAATGCTGCATCAAAGTAGTTTTCCTAAGGTTGAAAACGTAATCAATCCAAAAACCTCGTGGGCTCGGTATCCCAACAAACAGTGAATGGTATAAAAACAGTTAATTCTGTTGTATTTGCTAATATTTGTAGGAAATAAAAAAAGTTGGAGAAGCATTTGGATCAGGCTTTCCCACATACTTGTTGCTTCAGGCCTTCTGTTGCACTGTGTTACATGTATTTCTTCAGTGTTACAGAAAAGAGCAATGGAAAAAAACAGATATATCCATTGAGGCAATTAATTTATGATGGAATTTAACTAAAAAGGTTCCTGGAAACCAGAAATATGAGTTTCCCTAAGGGGCAATAAAGCAAAAATACTTCAGTGAATTTTAAGTAATGATTTCAAGACAGTCATAATATTTCATTAAGTCCATCTCTTTAGGATTTTGGCAAAGATTAATTCTTTGAAAGTATATTCTACTTAAGAACCTGTCATATATATCATGATGAAAGATGAATCTTTCATTATAAAACATATCTTCACTAAGGTATGAGAGAGGCAGGAAAACTGTTTTGCCCTGTAAACATTTGAATGTATAAAAGATTAAAATAACAGATTAGGAGCTCTGCTGGAAGCAACTTTGATTTATTTTGGGTTCTGGTTAGTTTAGTTGATGTTGGTATTTTCCATTAGCTTTCATTCTACTGCTATTTTATAATATTATATAAAAATCAATGATCATTCAAGATAAAAAATAGGGATAATTTTTTGAAACATTTGTGATTGCAGGTAATGATAAACTGCATACATAACATGCATGCAATTTTGGTTCCTTGTGTTTGTGCAATTCTGTCTGTTCAGTATAGCATATTTGGGACTTTGGCCACTATAGAAATAATGGAAGCTTTTCATTCTAATCGACACCCCTCCCTGTTTACATTTTACAGGTGATTTTGCACTGGTAAAACAATGTTCTGTTGTTTGAAACCACACTCAGTGTAGTATGGTCCTGAAGTTTTTCTTGCTTTTCTTCACCAAAAGTGCAAAGAGTCTCACATTTGCCTTGTGAGTGCTGCAGAAACTTATTTTTTCATTCTTCTTTCCCTATCTTTTATCCCATTGACATTGTGAGAACATCAGCACCCTACACAATCAAGGGAAAAGCACTGCACTGATCTTAAGCGTTTCCTTTCAAAGAAATTGAAATCTGATTCTGTATCCCAGCAGACAGTGGAGCTGGGGACAGTTGCTATATTGTATGGAGAGAGCACAGAATCTCTAACCATGTTAGTTTTACCCTAGCTGATTATTTTACGCTCTCACTCACTTGCTTCCCCCCTCCAAGTCATAATCAGTCTCAGTTTCCTACTGGGAAGAATGCTGCTGAACTGGGAAGGCTGGGCAGAAAGTCATGTGGGTTCACGCTGTGCAGGTTTGAAGTTATCAGTCTCAGGCATTGCCAGTGAGCCCCTGGGCATCCACCAGCACTGCTCTCAGTGGATCCAAATGTTTCCAGGACCTTCTTTCCCATTACAACTTGATTTTGTCTAAGTGAATGGCTTATAGGCAAAAAAAAAAAATAATTAAAAAATGGTTCGAGCTCAGCTTCATAACCGATGGTTCTATCTGTTCTCTCTTTGTTAAGTGGAAAATAAAGTATATGACATTTTTGTTCAATGTAGGTGTTATCAAAATTTACAATTAGTCCCTCCTGGTTGTATTTAGCAAGTAACAAGTTATTCCTCAGAGTTGAAAAACAGCTTGGGACAGGAGCACACACACACCTGTAAGTGGCAGCATTCCCAATATTGGCTCTTTTTCACCTATTAAAATCCCTGGCTTTGTTGATTCTTATTTAATACCTGTATTAATTTTTTTAAAAATAAAAACCCCTTTTTTAATCAAGGAACTATTTCATCTCTAAACATTGATGGTCAGCACAAAGGTGGAAATCTTTTTCCCCTTTTGAGAAATGAAGGCACTGATCTGAGCACTGGTTTGACAAAACTGAAATCATGTAAGACATTTCCTCCTCTGTAGTTATTTTCTCTAAAAGCTGATAATTTATCTGACATAATCTGGGAATGTGTTGTGTATACTTCCTAGAAGGATTTTTGCTTCTCAAACCCTTGCTAGTGGAAACTCTCACACTAAAACATTGCTCACATGGAGGGCCGTTGGAAAACACATGAAGAAAAGCAGAAATTAAAAAAAAAAATTAAACATATCAGTATAATTTGATATATTTAACAGAATATGAGCATGTGTCCTGCCTGTATGCAGTTCTGTTCAGCATAGAAATAACTAAGATTGGTGGTGTCTGGAAAATTAGTCTGTCAACAGCGTTGCGGGATGGTGCTTCAGAATATAAGTTTGTTTCTTTCTGTTCATTAGAGGAAAGTGCTATTAATAGAAAAGCAGAATTAAAAAAAAAAATCTATATGTTGTTACTGAAGCTTTTTTCACCAAAGTTTGCCTCCAGTCTGATTTCCTGTGTTTATTGTCTCTTTTCTCCAAGGGAGATGCATTAGCAAAGCGTGGCTTTGTGATGGCGATATTGATTGTGAGGATCAGTCTGATGAGGATAATTGCGAGGGCTATATGTGTGGACCACCAAAATACCCTTGTGCTAATGATACCTCCATCTGCCTACAGCCTGAGAAGCTCTGCAATGGGAGAAGAGATTGTCCTGATGGATCTGATGAAGGCGATCTTTGTGGTACTTCTTTTAGACACATTTTTCTGATTACTCTTGATATTGTCTGTCTCAATGCTTCCTGTTGGAAAAAGTGTTCCCACGTTAATCTTACTGAAATTTTATCACCATAGCCTATGTGAGGATTTTTGTTTCATTAAAATCATACTGAGTTTACGCTTGACGTATCAGTTTTCTTCAAATAAGAGAAAACCTAGTTCCTTAGTTAAGTCTTTCATTTTCAACCCCCTTAAAATACTCTTGGAGATAAACAATTTAAAAGGCATTTATGTAAGAAAGGACTTAAGCTCATTTACAGTTCTCTCCAAGTAAAATATCTTGATTTCATATCACAGAATGGTTTGGGTTAGCAGGCACTTTAAAAATCATCCAATTCCAACTCCCTTGCCATGGGCAGGGACATCTTCCACTAGACCAGGTTGCCCAAAGCCACATCCAGCCTGGGCTTGAACACTTCTGTGGATGGAGCAGCCACAGCTTTGCTGGCAACCTGTGCCAGGGCCTCACTGCCCTCACAGTCAAAAATTTATTCTTAATATCTAATCTAACCCTGCCCTCTGTCCCTTTGAAGCTGTTCCCCCTTGTCCTGTCACTCCAGGCCCTTGGCCAAAGTCCATCTTCAGCTCTCTTGGAGCCCCTTTAGATACTGAAAGGTGCTTTAAGGTCTCCCTGGAGCCTTCTTTTCTCCGGGCTGAACAATCCCAACTCTCAGCCTGTCTCCACAGCAGAGGTTCTCCAACTCTCTGAGTGTCTTCATGGCTTCCTCTGGACTTGTTCCAACAGGTCCATGTTCTCCTTATGTTGGGGTCCCCAGCGCTGTTTGTAGTGCTACAGGTGGGGTCTCACAAGAATTCAGGGGGGAAAAAAAATCTCTTTCCTTTGACATCACCCTTTATTTGATGCAGCCCAGGGCACAGTTGGCTTTCTGGGCTGCAAGAGAACATTTCCAGGTTCTGTCAAGCTTCTCATCTACCAACAGCCCCATGTGCCTCTCAGGGCTGCTCTCAACCCGTTTTCCACCCAGCCTGTGTTTGTGCTTGGGGCTGCCCTGACCCAGGTTGTTGCACTTGACCCTGTTGAACTTCATGTTTTTCACAGGCCAACCTCTCAAGCCCGTCAGGGTCCTTCTGGATGGCATCTTTTCTGTGATGAATATTTACACACTAGATAATGTTAAAAATAACTATAGAAATCTGGTTTAGAAATGTAAAATTTGGTTTGCTTTAGAGGCCTTTTATGTGTTTTAGTTGCCCTGGTGACTTTAAGAATATACAATATAACTGAGAGCCCTTGTAGCCCTTAATTTTTATTTTTTCTCCATGTTATTTCAGATGAATGTTCACTTAACAATGGTGGATGTAGCCATCAATGTTCTGTGGTTCCTGGAGGAAGAATTGTGTGCTCCTGCCCTGCAGGATTCAGTCTTGGTATAGACAACAAAACTTGTGAGGTTATGGATTACTGTACCAAGCACCTGAAGTGCAGCCAAGTATGTGAACAGCATAAAAACACTGTCAAGTGCTCATGTTATGAAGGCTGGAAGCTCAGTAAGGATGGAGAAAATTGTGTTAGTACTGGTAAGCTGAAATACACTGAATTTTCAATATTCAGGATGTTAATAGATGATGTGGAAATTTACTGAGAGGTTATTTCACTTTTCTGTATGAAAATATAGGCTTGGATTATCCAAATGTGGGGCTGATGGCAATCTAAGGACTCCTTAAAGCTGTCCCTATTCTTGATGGAGACAAAGGGGTGTTGAAATACTAGGTTGTTGCTTGTAAGATTTTCTGAGAATGTTAATAACAAATAATTCCTAAATTGTTGGAAGTTTTATACCTTTTCCATGTATATTTAGTATGCATGAGAGATAAATATGTGTGTGTGTATATATATATGAAATATGGGGAATTTACTATATATTTTTAAGAAACAGATCCATCTGTGACATCACGATATTGATCAGTATTAGCTGAGGGTTCCGAGGGTTAATTTGGAATGTGCAGTTATGTGCTGCCTGTTAACATTCATGATTTCAGCAATTTTTCTCCCCTAAGATATTCTAGTACTTGTTTTTTGACATCAGTTAGACACTTTTCAGCTCAGTAATCGAGATGAAAACCAACATGAGCCAAAAGAGAGGAGGGGGGAGTGCACTCCCCTGGTTGTTCGCTACTGATGGGTACTGAAGCAGGATTTAGAAACTCTGTTAGGGGTGTCTTTTTCAAGTGCAGTGCTGTGTGTAAAATACAAACACGTACATGCAATATAAACTGTCATCACATCTTTACCTGCCCCATAGGGAGTTAAAACAGTATTGATTTTGCTGTCTAGATTTTCAGAATTTCAGTTGGGGATTTTTTTGATATTTTTATTCTGTATTATTTTCTTTTTTGATAGTATCTTATCAATTCTGAATAGAAATATCTCCCAGACTGTCTATTGCTTATTTGGATATTTCAGAATTCAATTGATATCATGATTAAGAAATTCTTATTCCACATACCTTTCATTTCTTCAGGTGATTCACATGAAAAAATTCAGAGTCAGCAAGTTAGAAATAAAGGCCTAATTTCCTTATTGCAGATCATCTGAAATTATTTAGTAATTAGCAACCAATGTAATGGTTTGTATTTTAGAAAAGACAAATTCTGATCTTTCCACTTTGACGATGCTCTAGCTAATTTACACAGCATTTTAGAACTCTGCTACAGTAGTAACAAAGCAAACAACTTACTTAGGGCCAAAATATTTATTGGGTGTAATAAAAATAATGTTTCTCTTTTCAAAACAATGAATAATTAAAATTTAGTTTTATATCATCGATATTCTCTTGAGGAGCTTTTAGCAAATGCTCATGAATTGCACGTCTTACCTTTGAGCTTTATTTTTAATTTGTTAAGAATGTGGTTTACATTCATCAGGCTGGAATAGCTGTTATAGTTTCTAGAATGATCTCCAAGTTCAGTGTTTGTGACTCTATCATTGTTACAGTAATGTGTAAATAGTTGCTACCGTGGTATGGGATGAGGGTTGCATGTTCAGACTTTACTGAGCTGATAGTAGACCCTCAAATCAGGCTTCACTGGTATATTAATGTGGTTCTGTGTATCTGAAATTTGTTTTATTCATGTCAAAGTTGTTATTTTATGACAGTATCTTAGTCTTATTCTCACTGTTTTTTTTTGATCAGGCTGATTTGGGTTTTTTATGGATATTTCCAGTAATTCAAGAAAATCCATTCTTACTGGATTATAGACATGAAAGGGGTAAAAGCATTTCAGGCAGAGTTAGTAACTCACTTGAGGAAAACTTCAAACAAACTTTAAATTAAAGCAGGTAGAAATGACCAGTATTTGGAAACTAAGGTGAAGAAAAACCCCAAGGTGAAATGAACTCATTTGTGCTAAAGTAAGGCTACAAGTTTCTCAGTTTTCCTTAAGCCCATGAGATGTTTCTGCTTAAAGTTTACTGGTATTGGTGAGAATCTGAAGTTACAGATAGATTTTTCCAGATTTCCTCAAAGAGTTTAATACTAAATATATGATCTGAGACCTGAGATGTCAGCTGATTTAAAGAAAAATGATACTTTTCTTTACAAACTGGAAAGACTTGTGCTAATGGCATCAAAGCTGCAACAAAATTATTTCATATTGAATATGGCATATGCTTTTATAGTCACTAATAAAATAAATTTCAGTTTATTTAATTCAAAAGGCACAAGAAGTACTCTGAAGGAAGGATCCTCTGATACTTCAATTTTTTACTGTGTGAATGGCATTTTAGTAAAGTGAGAGCAATTTTGGTCCCATTTGTGAATCTGTGAGCCTCACAATGTCCAAACCATTTATGTCTCTAGGCAAGAAATCTTGAATGAACTTTAAATAGCAAAAAAACTTTTATATAATGATATTATAAGTAAAGTTCATCGTGATCTTGCAAAGATAAGTGGTCCCCCAAATGCCAACCTACTATTTCAATAATTCCAGTTGGTATGAATTCTTAGAATAGCCATAGTGATTTAAAATACCTTGAACCAGGAGTAGGTGTATTATATTAGAGCACTGTTTTCCAGGAGAAAAAAATTACTCACAGGAAAATGATTACGTTGCCCTTGGCTACTTTGTTTTTTTTCTCTCTAAAATAACCCTTTCCTATATACAGGCAAACAGTATAGTAGTCCACAGCAATAACGTGTAAAGCCAGCATGCAGCACATTTTCAGAATATTGTAAAAACACTTTCTGTGAGTCTGTCACCAATTTAATGGGAATATGAATGCTGAAAATGCAGTAATGTATGAGATTTGAACTTTTTTTTTCCTGATTGCATACCAGAATCAAGTACTGTATTTGTAAGAGCAATCTAAGGAATTGCCAGAGAAATATAATGAGTTATAGGATAATAAGTATATAGAACTAAAATGCTTAAAGTTGAGCAGTTCTTTTCTTTTTAGTTCCTCTTTCAAACTCTTTCTTAGTTTCCCATTTTTTTCTTGTTTCTGCTTATGTTGTCTTTGTTTCTTGAGGGTTTTAAATGTTTTCTTCTCCTTCAGGGTCTCTTTACTTTTCATCTCTTGTTTTTGTCTGGTTTGCTGTTCTGGCATTGTTACATTACTGACTTCCCAAAGACTAATTGTTTTGCTTATATTTAAATTTGTATTGATATAAGAGTATGTTGCAGAGCTCCGTTATTCAGATAGAAAGTCAGTACAAATTACATGTGTTCATACTCTTGTCCCTAGTTCCTCTTGGAATACGTTTCAAAATAAGTTGAGCTGTTATATTGTACTTGCTCTTTTAGTTGATATAAGCATACAGAAAAAAAACCACTGTTCTTGAAAGATACTTAAATTTCGTGTTTGCTTTCAACCTTTTAGAATTGGGTTTTCTAAGCTTTGGGGGAACTCTGTTATATCACTATATATACAGATATATTTGTATGATGTATCTATGTTTTGTCTGTTTTAGCAGGTTTGAAATTCAAATTCGTTGTAGTTCCCAGATTGCTTTCAATACTTAAATGGAGGAAGGGTGAGAGAGAGGGTAGTCCAATCCTCTCTGAGCAATATCCAACTTTTAAGGAAGTGGTTTTTGCAGAATCCTTATGAACTGATTGTTTTCCTTTGAGGTGATTGTCATAAAATCATAGTGTACATCGGTTGCTGTGCTGCCACTGTTACAATAAGCTTCAGTGAAACAGCTAGCTTCAGTTAGAATTTTTCTCAAGACAGAATTTTAAATTTAAACCATTGGAAAAAGTTAAACACTATTCTTTATATACAGTCTCTTTTGATTGTATTGTATAGGCAGTTTTCTTCTATCAGAATTTTTTCTTACAGCTGTTAATGTAGTTTTATGCTTTATGTTTTTCATATATTTTATACACTTATATGTATGGTAAAAAAAGCTTTGGTGCAGTTATGAAATAAGAAGGTACAGAAATGTCTGATTTTTCTCTAATAAATTGTTAACAGTGGATTTTCCTTAAAGTTTTAAAGAATGTAATCAATAGCCATTACATTGATTTGAGATTTTACAAAAAAGCTCTTAGTCAACTTGTAGAATAAAAAGTATTCACTTTCAATTTCTAGAAGAGGAATCAAATGGGAAAATAACATCAGATTTTGGTTTTAGAGGGTGATGGCAGTATAACTTCAAATAACATTGATTTGATTGAGCCTGAAAATTTTAATTCACTAAAATACAGCTCGTTTTATAGAACCATTGAATGATAAGGTTGGAAGGAAGATCAAAGGCTAATTTTAATACTGCTCTTGTTTATCTGCTTTCCAAGACCTTCAAGACACCCTCACTGGTAAACTCCAAGTTTCCCTGGAGTGAATTGTTTCAGTTCCTCACTCTCCTAAGATTTTTGTTTTTCTAGTCTTTCTGTGTCTTCCTGGTCCAGTTTAAGCCTTTAATCCTTGGCCTACTTGTTATTTATACAGAAAACAGGATTTTTGCCATTTTCAATTCATAGGCTTTCTATGTCTTTGGAGAATTTTATGTGCTTCCTGTCATCATGTTATTCTATTTATTTTTTTTTTAAACTAAGAAGTTCCAGATTGTTCATTTTTTTCCTTGCAGGGCATGTTTTCTAGATCTCTTACAACACTTGCTCTTTTCTCCTTGCACTTATGTAGTTGATTGACATTCTTTTTTAAGAGATGTGTTCAGGAGAGGGTACAGTATCTTGGCTGTTGTCAAGAAAGCTTAGGTGAAGGGAGTGGAAGGGTTATGTCATATTTATTTCAAGTGTCAAGATCCCATTGAACTTTAATCCTTTTCATCAGTGTTCTTGATAATTTTCACTGTAGGTTATTTATCTTAAGCTATACTTCCTCTGCTTTGAATGAAAAAAAAATCCAACATAGCACATGTTTGTTAGGTTTCTTTTTTTTTTTCTTTCCATTGTGGTATCAATTAATGAGAAATATAAAAGAAGCCACTGTTCATGATCATGATGTGTGATCTTATGCATGGGAATTGCAAAAAAACCTGCATAATAGCTGTGAATTGATCAGAAATTGGAAAGTGCCACTAAAGTATTTCTCAAGTTCGGATAACTGGTACTTGTGAAATAGCTGCTAATGTCAGTGATCCTGCTCTTTATTAAATTATCTAACTACTGCAGAGCTTTGAAAATGACTTTGCAGGAAGTCATTCATTGCTTTCACAAACAGGAGGATCATTTGGAAAGTTCAAGCCAGATTTGAACAAGTAATGCAAGAGCAGAAAGAGCTCTGCTGAGGTACCTGATTAGCTTAAAACATCATCATTTATTCTGTGTGTGCAGTGGGTATCAAGAGAAGAACATAATGAAGTTAATGTTTTCAAAAAGTAGTATTAACACATCTCTCTACTTGAGAGTAGAGAGTAAAATTTGTGCAACTTTTTCTTTGAATATTTTAGAAGAACAGTGCGATACTGCCTATTGCCATAAACAGCCAATAGTATTTTATATAAATGGGGGTTTAATTGTATGGGAAAAAAGACCCGCAGTATAATTTGTATTTTAATCTAGGAGAAAGAACTGGGGGGAAAGAAACCCAATTACTTCCCCACAGGAAAGGGTTGCTGTGAAATCTGTAGTAAAGTGGATATACCAAGTTGATTCAACAATTTACAGAATGCAATTTTTGTCTTTCTTTTTTGTTTTATTAACACAGCTACTTGTTTGCAAAACCTTTCCTAATTTAAAATATGTAAGAACTATAATAAAAAAAATAATCAATTTCATAGTATGGTTTGACCTATGCAAAGTGTGTTTACAGATATTTATATGCAGTTTGATGCAATTTGATTTAAACTCACTGGCACAAATCATGTAACACTAATTGAATAGAAAAGAAGGAGAACTGTAATGGTAGCTGGATTTGTGATGAAGTGTATCAATAAGCATGTACAAATGTTAATTTTCTTGCTTGTTAGTTTGAGGTGAGGGTTTTTTTAAGCACTTCAATTGAAAACCAAGGTACATATTATATTGAAAAGGTACATTATCTATATTTTAGTAAAGTGTTTCAACTAACTGGTATTTGAAACAATGTATAATTTAATAGATTAATATTTTCTCAAACTTTGGAGAAATCAGCTTTTGATTTTGATACTCTGACTTTTTAAAGCTCAAATTATGGGCTACAAAACACAGTTCAATAGCTGAGTTTGATATTTCCGAATTTAATGTTTAATATCTATCATTGGGATCAAAGGTAATGTTCAAAGGGAGAAGTGAAAAGTTTGTGGGACTGAAAAAGTATTTGAAAGACTCCTTATCAGAAGATGAATTGTTTTAATCATCTGTTCCTCCTGATTAAGTGTTCTGTCGTTCACCCTCTACTTGTCATTTATATCAATATGTAACAATATCTTCTTTATTATGCTTTTGAAATGTATAATCTTCTGCTTCCAGATCCATTTGAAGCTTTCATAATTTTTTCTATTCGACATGAGATCAGAAAAATTGATCTTCACAAGCGTGACTACAGCCTCTTAGTTCCTGGGCTGAGAAATACAATAGCCCTTGACTTCCATTTCAGTCAGAGTTTACTGTACTGGACAGATGTGGTAGAGGACAAAATTTACAGAGGCAAGCTCTCTGACACTGGAGGTATGGATTTAATCTTTATTTTCTTAATAGTAAGAACAACTGCAGTTACAAGGTGTTGGACCTGTTCAGTCATAACTGAGCTGCCATTCACAGAAACAGAATTTATGATGCTATTCTGCCTTTGAAAAAGTGTTTATCTAGATTGTACTTGATGTTGAGCTACACAAGACTTCTATTATCAAAGCTTCTTTTTGCAAGAGGCTATAGGGGGAGGAAAATGGCAAATGCAAAAGGCATTTCCTTCTGATCCAATGAGTGCAATATTGATTTCTTTCATTTTTTTGTAATTTACCTTCATCTTATTAACAAAGTATAAGAATTTTTCAGCTGTCTGATAAATTACATCCTCTCACTAGGTGACAGATCCTACTTCAAAATTTTATAGCATCCAGAAAGACACGTTCTTTGCCCTGGTGACTTAATGATGGCCTTTAACTCAATATAATCTCATAACCTATACAAAAGGGTTTATACAAAATGTTCTTTGTTGCAGTGTATGTTCCAGTTCTTCCATTCCTGCAAGAGCTAAGAGGCATAAGAATATCTGACTTGCTTCTGTCAAAGTTCACTTATGCATTCACACATATGTTCTCTGAAATGCTTGATTTTAGTTTCCTGGGGTTTTTTTCTGCTCATTAGTAGACTGTATTTGTGGGTAGTTTGTATCCAGAGATCCATATGAGGAAAGAAATATCCTACACTGTTAAGTACGTAAAAACAGCAAAAGAGCTGCTACTTTCAGTCATGGTTTTGGTGTTTGTGTGACACCAATAAAAGCCTGTTGTTGTCACGGTGTGTTTTAATCCCACTATACCAGAAACCAAGTGACTTCCGTGGCATAACAATTAAAAAAAAATAATTTAATCCTTTAGTCTTGCAGCTGTCAAGAACTGACTTGCACCTGCAAGAGCACTGTACCTTCCTGGAAGTCCTGAGGACTAATGGAGTGGTTCTGTAGTTGCAATTTGTGTGAAACACTTTGTGATTCTCTGGAAGACATATTTGGTAGAGAAGAGCTGTTAGTTGACAGCAACAGTGTGAATTGTGCATGTGAATTCAAAGGAATAAAGTAAGGCTGTTTATTGTGGAGCTTCTCAAAATATCTATTCCAAACAGAGTTCTCCCTGCCATTTCTGACTTCATCACAATCTTCCAGTTTTCTCTTTTTCTGATTGAGAAACAAGGGAAGTAGAGCTGCATGAGTTCTGTACCTCTCCTGTGTTACTCTGCATGTAGCCTCTGACCTTTATGGAAAGTTTCAGTGCTTTACTTACTAAAGCATTAGAGACCTAAACTTTTTTATTACTGTGGAATGAATTTTATTTGTGTAACTTCCAAAACTGAACTTATTTTCAGCATCCTGTTGCATTTGTAATGAAAAAATGTCATGTTGAACAAAGTGTTACCATCCATCAGATACAGATTAATCAAGAATTCACTCCAAGAACATATGATAGACTTGTATGTCCATGTTCACTATATTATATATATTCAGATTCTGTATTAGTTCTTTAAGACTCTTTTTTGTTTTCTCTTTTTTTTCTTCCTCTTTTTTTTTTTTTAAGGTGTTAGTGCCATTGAGGTTGTGGTACAACATGGCCTGGCCACACCTGAAGGTCTTACTGTAGATTGGATTGCAGGAAACATATACTGGATAGACAGCAATTTGGACCAGATTGAAGTAGCAAAACTAGATGGCACTCTGAGAACAACATTAATAGCTGGAGCTATGGAACATCCAAGGGCTATTGCTTTGGATCCCAGATATGGGTAATTATAAAAACGTTGCTTTTTCTTGTTGCAAAGTATTTCAAAGTTAGAGGTTTAAATGTGAGATTGATTGATTTTCTTTTTTTGCTGTGAGTTATAGTTTCTAACTTATCTTTAGTAGTTCCTGAAAGTATATTTTGACTGATAAACAATCCATTATTGGTGGGTCTTGTCCCAGTGAAAAGGGTTAAAAAAAGTACATCAGGAGATACAGATATCTGTTTGTTGGCAAATTACTTCCCTTGACATGTGGTTGTTTCATTTATTTTTTTTTTTAATGTGAATGATAGTAACTGGAGCCTTTGGTCTAACCTTCCTGTGTGGTTAATGGAGAGAATTAAGTATTGTCCAGGTGATTCATCTCACTTAGAGTCTGATTTTTTTTTTTTGGCGTGGCTATAAAAATGTAGTTTAAATGTTACTGGAAGACTAACAGTTGAGCGAGGTAAATCCCACCTTTTGTATTTGGTTCTCCATCTTTAAAGTAGAGGTAATGTTTGACAGCTTCTGTCAGTATTTTTTCTACCTGTTCGTTAGGGTTATCCTATAAACCAGAATATTAGGCGATAGTCAATAGCTACATCCTCTTCTCATAATTATTATTCTTTCAGAGAAGAAAAAGAAATGAACAACTAAACAACAAAAACAACAAACCACCAAGCACAAATTAAATGTGGCAAAAAATAATACAAATTGTGAGTTTGCAGTCATAATATTTAATTTTAGGATTTGCCAGGGTCTGTCATGTCTTCGCTGAATATTTCTTTCAGAAACAAAGCTGTGAACATAAAAATAGATAAAGGTCCCATATTCTGGTACCTGAGGTCTCTCTGGGACCTAAATTGTGAATTAGGATGTACATGCTTTAAATAAGTACGGATATTGCCCTCTCAACTGAGATAGTAGAAAGCTTATTTACAGAGTGCATTGCTTATCTATAGAGATCTTTAAAAAGAGCCATCTTGTTGGCAGAAAAATTGGCAGAGAAGTTGTTCAAATTAAGTGGTTGGAAGGAAAAAAAAAAAATCAAATAACCCCTCTTGCTGAAACTGAAGGCTTAATCTGCCTTTTGAAAAACTGGAAGCAATTGATGCTACATTATGTTAAAAGTAAGGAGAGAATAAAATCTTTGAACACAGATAGGAATAGCTCCTCAGTCTTTTCACAAATAAATGTGAATAAACAAACACTGATGATTTAAAGCAAAGGGTTTTGTTAGGACTGCACAAATCCTGTATCCCAATAGAGGTGTGACTCCATAGCTCCATTCCAACCTGCAGTGAGGCCAAGCATGTATTCTTAGTCTACATATGCACAGATGTATTTAACATAAACTTTTATACATAAACATGTGTGTCCACATGGGTCTACACAGGCAGAAACTCAGCACTAAGACAAACAGAATCATGTAGTCTTATCCTGTTTAACGTCTCTGTTAAGGTTGAAGGTCTTTTAGTGGAAAATGTGAAAACTTCTCAAAGGTTTGGTTATAGTCTGACTCTCTGCCATTAGCTCTTTACAGATAATCAGAAATTTTCCTATCAAAAGTATTATTTTCCTTTGACAAGTAAAAAAGTTTGTGTGGTGTTGAAAACTCAATAAGCTAAGAACAGTTAGAATGTATTTTTGGCCTTTTGATGACACTGCTTCTCACCTTTAACAAGATACTACTTTGGTAATACAGGTGAAAGCTCTTCTTATTGGAAAAACACTGGAGATAGTACATAACTGAGGGAGCCAACCATACAACACAGTTTTTCAGTTTTCTTTCGACTGATCTGTATAAAAATTTGTTGATCACATGCCAAAATCTAGGGGATCTTCACTGGAACACTCTTAATAATGGATAAAAAAAATCTCTGGTTTAGCCTGTTCCTTGATCCCTGCTACCTCAAATCACCTTTCTTCCCATTCTTCTCTCCCCATCTTTCTCATTTGTGAATTGCTTTCAGAGGCTTTCATTATAATTTCATTTAATGGGCTGGGTTTCTAATTATAGAGGGAAGAAAGACAAGCTGTTACTTGTATAAATGGACATGAAAAAGAGAATTAAACTCCTAGCTTTTAAAAAACTTTTATAATTTCATGATTGCTCTAACACTAATGATGAAATATTACCCTTTTACTTCAAGGAATTTATATAGTTTCCCAAATTGATCTATGGTTTTTTTTCCTTTAATTTAAACCATGTAAACATTTGAACATTTTTTCCAGCTATTGTCTTATTAAACCATTTCAGATTATTCTTGGTGCTTTAATATTTTCCTTCTATCCCTTTTCTTTTCCTCTTCGTCTTACAAGGATTCTGTTTTGGACGGACTGGGATGCAAATTTTCCTCGCATTGAATCTGCTTCCATGAGTGGAGCGGAAAGAAAAATCATATATAAAGATATGGATACTGGAGCCTGGCCTAACGGCCTTACTGTAGATCACTTTGAAAAAAGAATTGTGTGGACAGATGCCAGGTAAAGTGATAACAGCTTTACTATTATCTGTTTATAAACTCTTATTCTTGCATGAAGAAATGTGAAATGCATTGTAAGTGGAATGTAGTTATTTACATCATGGACATAAATCAGGGGCAGGGGTGAAGCCTCTGCCCTGATAGCCTCTGGTATCATCCATGGCTCCTGGCTCCCTGTTCTCAGAGAACAGTTCCCACATGTCCTCCCTGACACTTATCCATGGAAGGCCCAAGATAGTTAACTATTTTTTTTCCTGAAAGTTCATCTGAAACTGATTTTCCTGTTGTATTTTTCACAGCAGAGAGGTAAATTTAAACATTATACAAGCAAGCCAGTATTTCATATCTCCAGTTAAATTATTAATATGAACTAAATAATCTCTGAAATTAATGGTTGCTCTGTGAAAATCCTTTGGTCTTACCAGTATGTAAGAGTAAAGTTTTTATACATTTTGCCCAATTTCATCATGATCGTGTGATGTTTATTTTATTTTTATGTTATCTTAAATTTGGGGGTATCTTGTAGGTCGGATGCCATTTATTCTGCACTGTATGATGGAACCGGCATGATAGAGATCATACGGGGTCACGAATATCTTTCTCACCCTTTTGCTGTTTCTTTGTATGGGAGTGAAGTTTATTGGACAGATTGGAGAACCAATACACTGGCAAAAGCCAATAAGTGGACTGGCCAGAATGTCAGTGTAATACAAAAAACAAGTGCTCAGCCATTTGATCTTCAGATCTACCATCCAAGTCGTCAACCACAAGGTGACTCTTTATGGAATAATTAATTATTGCTCCTATGAGAGGAGGTGTAAATATTCTTTTTATATATAAATGTCTTTATTATTTGTAGAATAATTTATTATTGTTCCTATGGGGGGGGGAAATAGATTTTTTTTATATATAATTATCTGTATGTGAATTTGCCTTGTATTCAGCACTAGATGAAGGCATGCAACCCATGTGGCAGAAGGTTGTATGGAGTTATAAATATATATATATAGCTTATATATATATATATATATGTACCCTGAAAAATACCAATGCTGAAAAAAGAATTGAATATGTATTTTTATTGTGAGATATAACAAAAACAGTCACTATTTTGTCCATAAATGTAGGAAATAAAAAATACCACTGGAGGATGACCACCAATCAGTTATAGAATTTCCCAGGCTCACTGGATAAATTTCAACTCTTCTGTCAAAAATTTGATGTTAATAGAAACTACTTTAAAATTCATCTCATATACACCTTTTTTTTTTTTTTTTAATATTGAGAAATGATATTTTGTTTTTCTTCTTACCCAGGGTTTGTAGCACTCAGTAAGCCATTTAGACTTTTATATTAGTAGGTTCTGAGCAATCCTGATTTGAAAACATTAAATCCTGACAATTTTGTATGGCTTCGTAAATGTCTTGAAATCTAGTTCTGCATCAGTTATGCATAGAAAACTATGGATAAAGCTCTAATATAAATGAGTACCAGCAAGTAAAATTCTCCCTGCACACTAGTAGTCAAAAGATTTGAAGACAGCACATGTGGAAAAAAGGAGAGCGATGATACAACTCATTTGCTAGTTCGTGAAGCTTTGTGATAACTGTGATAAAGACTCACAGTGACCTCCTCATCTACCTCACAGCAGGTGACATAGAATGTCAGGATACATTTTTCTGATGGCTTTATTTTAAAATAATAATAAATGTATATTAAAGAAGAATGTTACTGGTTTACAGTGGGTGCCAAGTTCTTTGGACTTTATTACTTTTTGAAATAAGCCTCTTATTTCTCTAATTTTTAAGAGTTTACTTTTTAGGGCAGTATACTGCTCTAACAAAGCTGTCTGACTTCTAGACAGAAGAATATGTTTGCCCAGAATGTGAAAATAACGGGTGGCGTAAATATGCACCTCTGCACACCCCTTTCAAATAATGTGTCTTTTGGGCTTGTTTTTTGGGGGTTTGAGGTTTTTTTGTGGGTTTGCTTGGTTTGTTTTGGTTTTTTGGGGTTTTAGTTGGTTGGTTGGTTTTTGTGGGGTTTTTTTGTTTGTTTGGTTTTTTTTTTTTTTAGCAGGGAGGGGATTTAGGTTTTTTTTATTTGTAATTAGTCACTTCCTGAGTTTTGGGATTTGAGGAGCTCTGTTCCATATTTTCAGAGTAGCAATGGAGTTCCCATTAGCCTTTTCTTGCTGTCAGAAAAAGAACAACTATTTTCTGTTTGGACTGGGGCCAGGCAGCGTCTTTGGAGAGAGTCTATAGCCTAGGGAGACATCAGTCGGTATTCCACAGTCACAGATATCTTGGCCTCAAGGCAAGTAAAAGCTGCAGAAGAGTTTTCAGCTGTTATTTTCCCGAATAAAGAAGTTCAAATATCAAGTTGTGTAATTGCAACTTTTTTTTTTATGATGTAGAAAACACTGGATTCTGATTTTATGATTGGCCTTTTGGGTTTGCTCTAAATTGTTCTCTTTCAATGGAAGAAATTTGTTTTTTTCCTGAATCTCCAGTACCTCGCTTTATTGGAGCTAGAGAAAAACGGTGATACTATGCTGTAACTTCTTATTTTTCTTTTGAATTTGTAGCTATTTTTCAATAAATGAACAAGATATCGTGCAGGTTAAAATTTCAAAATAAAATTAACGGTAGATTTACATTCCAAACTGTCAGTATAAATATGGTACTGAAGGCTGAACATCTTTTAGTTTAGTCTCCACAGATCTACATCTGGGTCACCTATGTAGGTGAAAGTTTATTAGCTTTCAATATATATCATGCAAGTTATTTTGATTGAAATAAAGTAGAGCAGAACTAAATAGATTCCTGTAGCCTCAAGCAACAGTCAATCTAGGACAGATGCTAATTTAAGGATGTGAAGTTGCAGTGAGGTATTTGTATGGATGATAAGTTCATCTGTCGGGAAACCACAGGGGATTATGGAAGCCTTCTTACTTAATGCAGAATATTCTCAGGAATATGAGCTTGAGACCCACTCATCTTCACAGAACTGAAGCTGTGTGTCAGGAATGCTGTTAATGAAGCAAACACAGGGTTTCTAAGAAGAACATTTTCTTTCAACTTGCTCCATTATATTAGAAATCCACTTGCTGCCAAGAACAATGTCTTCTATTTTAGTCACAAGAAGTTGTACCAGGAGATGTACTAAGGATAGTGATAAGAGGGGTAAATATAGTGCATTGGAAGGATCAGAGCTTGAAAACAAAAAGCTGTGAATTTCTCACACATTCCCCCAATCCCCCCTTTTTTTTTTTTTTTTCATTTCTCAAGGGTATTACTTTGGAATAAAGGGAAAAACAAAAAACCAAACATGGATGTGGAATTAGTTTTCTTTCTACGAATGAAATTTTTATTTAAAAATCATAACAAACAGTATAACAACTGTTGAATATAAAGTATATTGGTACCACTGGGCTCTTCTGTAATTAAAAAATGAAAAACATTGAACTCCATAGTGCTCCTTTGTTACAGTATTCTGTTGAGACCCAGATTGCCAGCTGTTTGAAATAAATAACTTTTTACAGAAATGTAGCTTAAGATGGGTAGCTTTAAAAAAAAAAAATATTAGTTTAAGATTTTATCTCAACCTTGTGTACATCCTTTTTTACTTCAAAACCTGAACAAAGTTCTATATGTATTATAAATCATGCAAAATACATACAGTTTTTCTGAGCTTTAAACTGCGTTCCTTAGTGCCTTGTGAAAGTTCTATTTTTGTTTTAGGAGTTATAAATGCAATCTCTCCTCCCATTGTCTTAACTCAGCATCCTGTCTTTGACAGTGGCTGATCAGGGCCTAAAGGCAGGTGTGGACCTGGGGAAAGACAACAGCCATTCTCCTCCCATACAGGCTTCCAGTAGCCTGTAACTCAATCATTTTTCAACCTAAAATGGGCTTTTTGTTCTTTAAAGGCTTTGAATTATTCTTCTTGTATGAATTCTTCTAGTTGACATACTGTCTGCAGCTTTTGGGGCAGGTGGTTCAGGTGTGTAACTGTTCACCGTGTGGTGGAGGAGCTCATCTGGCTTGTTTTGACCCCAATAGTTGATAATAAGAGCTTCAGAATTGCCATAAAGTTATCATCCTCAGTACAATGGCATATCATGAAGAATTGTGCTAACTTTGCCCTAATAATGTTCTTGTTTATTTAGCTTCATGGTGATACGTAGATTTTTGTTAGGTAGTGTGTTAACTAATTCTTGAAGTGAATGATTACAAACTGGAATAGAAATAGTGATTAGAGGAAATAATTATTTATTTTGGAACACACCTTATCTGATCTGTCCTAACCTGTGAATTCCCAAGATCAGTGCTAAACTAATCAGATGTAATCAGGTGGTATAAAGATTTTAACTTGGCTGACTGCAGCAGAAGGATGTTTGGCCTTATGACAAGCAATGCTAAAATTTTTGAAAGTGAGCAGAGGATTAGATCTATAGCTGGTTTTAAATATGAGTGGGAATTGATTGTCAGCAATTTAAAAGGACCCTTTTGATGTAACTGTAGTGCATATATTTGAAGGTGTGGGCAGAATTTAATCATGTTGTGCACCATTAAAGAATAAGATCAAACTATGTCTCGCTAATCTGATGCCATGAAGGGACAGGTTCGATGTGAAGTTAATGGGGAGGGTGAGTTGGTCCACAGTGAATGAGCATATTGAGAGGTTGTCAGAGTAACTGTTCATTTGTCAGCTGGTGATGGGATGTCTGAGGGGTTTTTTAAGGATTACTGGTCAAGAAAAAGAAATGTTTTGCTTAAATAAAATTGGAGAGCAGTCAAGAAGTAACACGATGACAGAGTGATGTGTACGTGTCTGTGCTCAGCACCGTAAGAGAAATAGATTGACAAGCAATCAGCAGTGGAAATCAATTAAATAATGCAAAAGGCTGGCATATTGGTGAAAATGCCAGTTCTGTGGGTTACTATGATCAAAGGGAATATATTGCTGGAAATGATTAGGAAAGGAATAAAGAAGTATAGACAGTGAACTGTGGTGCTGTATAAATCCATATTATTCCCACATCTTGAGTACTGTATACAGATCATACAAAAGCTATTGAGAAAGCTTGACAGGCTGATCAAGAGTATGGGAAAGGTTTTGGTCTGAGGACAGGTAGGCTGATACTGCTTGAAATACAACTTATAGACAGGCTTCTGTATGATGGCAGTCTGTGAAATCATAAATGGCATGGAAAAGGTGAATAAGGAATGGTTATGTGGTTATTCACAATAGAAATAGAAGAAAATATTACAATCAGCACAAGGAAATAAAAGCCAAATTTTTGAGTCAAAGCAATAACATATCTATGTGCCTTCGGGAGAATTAGTTTTTATTAGAAAATAGAGAATGGGCTTAGCTGTTATTCAGTGAAAGCAGTATGAATATGAAAGGAATATGTAAATATGTGCTGTTAGAAGTAATTTTTAGATTATGATAGTTTGCTCCCAGAGTTGCTCACTCATATGGAAACAAACACATCTGCTTTAGAACACTTCTTTTCCCACCAGTTTTATATTCCATGCTATATGAAGGGAATTGTGATGGGAATTGTGATGTGAACAGACAGTACATGAATTGTACTGACTCCTCTTTGTGGATACTTGGAGCAGACTGGAACCACAACTTCAGTGGAGAAGAACAAAATGCACTACTTGCACTGAAAGACAAGTTGTATTTATTATTTTTAGGCCCTAAATAAATCATTGTCACAGATGGTTATATGCATATAGAGAAGTTGAGGTTCCACAGGAAACACTGTTTTGTGCTGTTGGCAAATAAATTAAAGGAAATTCTGTTTTACAAAACTTACGATTAAATTTTAAATCTTGCAGTAGCAATGTTAAAAATGTCAAAAAATTGCAGGAGGTTGAATCACTAGATGGTTTTCTTAGGTCCCTTAGAACCTAAATGATTCTATGATCTCCTTCACAATATTGTCAGAAGTCTGAGTTATGTTTCCTTTCTGATGTATAGTTCATAGAGATAGATTACTTATATTTACTAATAGTGCATTAATAATTATTATCTGTGAAGGCTCTTTGAACCTTCTTCAGTGTTATTTCCTTAACTTCATCTTTTTTGTCTTCCACACAAACTTGTGAACTTATTAAAAGAGATCACCCCCGATTTTCTCAAAATTGGTACTATAGATACAAGAAAAGTGATATTAAATAAACATCTCTGTGTTGTAGTTTTTGGGAAAGGCAGAATCAAGTACAGTCATCTCATGAGGATAATGAGGTATTTACGGTCTATTAGCTGTCAAAGAAGATATTAAATCATTAAGCAGCAATAAATAGTTTTAAGCTTATTGGCCCAGACAACGTTTTGTCAGAGGTTTAGGAGACCTGATAGAGAGGATATGGGATGCTGCTTTCAATAAACTTTTGGAACAACAGGGCAAACTAAAGGCTGGGAGAGTGCTGAGTGGCCTCCTGTGCTGCCAGTGCTTAAAAGGGGCAAATGGGGTGACTTTACAGAAAACAGTGAAGCCCTATGATTTTTTGATAGAATCACGATGGAAAGAATTTCATTAACCTGTTTAACCAGGGTTTTGAAAACTTCATTCTTCCTGTAGTACTGGTTAGACAAGTAAAGTAGTTAAAGGCTCCAGGAGTTGGTGGATAAATTTAAGGAAGCGCTGAGGGGGAAAAATAGTTCCATGAAGCAAACTTTAATTTTTGTCTTCAAATTTTAGTGCTTGAACTAAATTTTTTTTCAAAGAAATTCATACATCAGATTTCTCTAGTTGTCTAATTACTTGTATTGCAGGCCAGCACAGTGCTGGAGGACTATATTCTAAACTAATTGGTTTTGATAATTGTAAATTTGTCTTTATGAGTCAGTCATTCCCACTTTTCATCAATGTTAATTTTCAAAGCATTTTTTTAGTAAAAGGAAAAATCAACATTGCTATCTGTTTATGCCTGAAATGTCTCTTCAGCAGTGCTCTGGAACTGTGTGTTTATAGTAATTAATAAAGATAATAAGAATGATTTCCAGGTTTTGTAAGAGTAACAGGTCTTCTCCAGTCAGCTTTCTTTCTCCTCTTTACAGCAATTTTAGCACACTTCATTCAGTCAGTGAACTATAGTAATCTACTTGTGGAAAGCTACACTTAGGAAAGGTTTTTCTTTAAGAAAAGTAGAAATACTTTGCTATGTCTTTTTTGCAAGTTATCTTTGCATGTTAGATTTCAATCTAATATTCTGGCAGAGAGATCAAATTGAGAGGAAACATTAAATTTGCCAAAGTTCATATCATAATCTAAGCTTTGACTAAGCTTTCACAAAATTAAATCATTTTTCAGGTCCCTATGATGTTAACATTTTTTTAATCCCACATGTCCTTGTTAGGATTGTAAAATTCTATACATTTAAATCTTATGAATAGGCTGAAAAATTAATATGTCCCTGGGAAAATTTTTTCCAGTGTCTTCATGAGGTTACAATGATAAATTTTGTGGCTGTATTAACAACAACAACAACAAAAGAAATCAAAATATATGTTCGTGGACAAGAGTTGAATATTAGCCTAGAAAAAGTGATTAGAGCACAAGCCCAGTTTATCGCTGAGGTTGGGTTTGTCTTTCAAGAGAATATTTACCACTTTCTCACCAGTGTAGCTTATGCCAGTGTGACAAACCTTAATTTGAAAAGGTGGTTTTACTTTTTGTGTTTCATTATTCAACTTTAGCTTCCAATCCATGTGCTGCTAACGAGGGCAGAGGTCCATGTTCTCACATGTGTCTGATCAATCACAACAGAAGTGCTGCCTGTGCCTGTCCACACCTGATGAAACTGTCTTTAGACAAGAAAACGTGTTATGGTAAGTTTCCCCCCCACACAAAGCCTGACAATTGTATTGATTTTAGAATTTTGGACTGGACAAATTAATCTTAAGCACAATCTCTGCAGTGCTTTTTAATGGTATGTTTCAAAGGGGCATCTACTTTTTGAGAATCAATGACTTACTCTCATAATTGAGGTCTGTGGTGCTTTGATATTTGTTACCGCAGCCATTTCTTTGTGCTGCTTATGTGTGTGATGTGTTGGTAAAACTTATCTCTGCAAACCAGAGAGCTTTGTACTCTCATGTGCGTCATCCGAAAATTATGAGTCAGGTAAGCTGAATAACAAAAAGATGCTTAATAGCTTAAATCTCTACCTGTTCTAGAGTTGCCTTGGTTTCATTTTCAAGGATTAAAAAACAAAGAGTAAATGTTAGATGTGCAGCCTTGCAGGGGAGTTAAAATGAAACAATTACAATAAACACTTTTAAGCTATAAAAGCCCTCAAAATGTCAAATAATTGTGTGTATTATCTGTAAAACCTTGTACTAAATTACTCTTTTCAGTGTTGATTAATAACGTTTAGGAAATAAAAAAATAATATGTTGTTGTTTCAAGGATATTGCAGGGGAAAAAAAGTTACTTTCACTGTTCCTTCACAGGCATTTGCTCCAATAATATAGACTTTTGAGATTAAAAAGAGAGCTTTGTTTTGCCTTTAATGTTTCATCCTTTTTCTTTAGTGAGGGTGCAAATTAGAAGAATCAACTTACCCTTTTTTTTCCACGTTTGCCTTCCACTGCTTCTACAAACATTTGTCGTTTGCAAAACTTCCCTGTTACACTGAATCCCTGTTCCCCTGAGATACCAAATGTTAGTGTCTGATCTGATGTGCAAGTAAAACTATTTTTTTTGAGTGGACTAGGCAGGGCAAACTTTTTATAAAAAATATTTCAGCATTTTTTTCTTACACATTCATAAGATTCATTTAGCAGAGTGGTAACACCACGTCCAACTTCCAGAATTATTGTATTTTTCCTGTGATTTTTATGCTCTTTACACATTATTTCTCAAGTGTCACTAGGCTGCAGGTTTTCTGGAGATGTTTAATCACTCATATAAACACTATTTACACATTTGTAAAGCGATCTCAAACTAATGACTCGGATTCCTGTTAGAGATGTAAAGAGGATGAGGAATAATGTTTTACTTTTTTTTCCAACAGAAAGAAAGAAATTTCTTCTCTATGCAAGGCGTTCAGAAATAAGAGGGGTGGACATAGAAAATCCCTATTTCAACTTCATCACAGCCTTCACTGTTCCTGACATTGATGATGTGACAGTCATAGATTTCGATGCTGTTGAGGAACGCTTGTACTGGACTGATGTGAAAACACAAACCATCAAACGTGCCTTCATCAATGGGACTGGCTTAGAAACCATTATTTCAAGAGGTAAATGGCATAGCATTGAAGTAAAAATAATTAATTCTAGGTAAATGTGAGTTGTAAGCATGCTAAAATACAGACATGCAAGTTCTCAATTGGTGTACCTTGCACTGGTATCGGATAATTGATCTAAACAATAAGCAAGCAGAATTATTTTCTTTAGGATTCTAGTTCATTTTATTGATTCATAATTCAATTTTATGTAAACAAATTGGGATGTAATTTTAACATTGATTTTATACAAGATTGAAATGTGTAGTAAAAAAGGGAAATAATATTTTCAGGAGAAGGTAGAATAAAGATAAAAAGCAGGAGAACCATAATATCCTGTCACAGCTTTTCATTGAAGCATTTCCTATGTCCTGTGGATTTTCTGTGTCCTTTGGCTACCTGTGCTGACCTACCAAAGAAATTATCTCTGTCAGAGCTGTTTTCTTCTTTCCAGTCCATGTAGATCTTTCGGCTTTGGCACTACTGGTGAAACACATGATATGGTAGCATTGTAATTTTGGTGATACTGATGATACAGATTTTTTTTCTGTACAGAATATATTCAGAAGTACAGAAATTTAATGAAATATAAAGTCTACACCTTGATTGCTTCAACCCTATGTCAGTAGCTCTGGTATTAAATTGATACAATTCATTGTCCTTAGTAGTGTTTGTTTTATTGTTCATTCTATCTGAAGGGAAATTTTACTCACTCTGGTTCCCCAATTGTTAAATGTATGTTTGAAGGGGAAGAGAAGAAATAACTCAATTGTGCAAGATCAGACCTTTTCTGATTTTGTGAACAAATAAATCAAATAGGTTATTATCTGGGGGACTTCAAAAAGTTAATTAAAGCTCTGTCCCTTGTGTCACTTTAGAAGAAATTAGTTCTGTATTAGCACATTTTGAGAAATGATTGGACCAATATGGCAATATCCCCATTTGGCTATGCAGATTGATGAATTCATTTATTTTGTGTGGCTAACCTTTTTTTTTTTCCCTGCTGTCTCAGAGACAACTTTATTAACAATTAGACATATTTTCAGTCCCAATAATGAAAACAAGGTTTACAGTGCCTTCTAGAGCTCTTTACATCAGGTATTCCAGCACCCAACAGAGAGACTTGTTGCTTGCTTCTTTAAATTGTATTAAAATAAAAACATTGTTTATTATAGAAAATATATAGTAAAAAGTCACAAAACTCGTTAAGGAACTTCATGAAACATACTATGTGTGAGTGTTTGTTTATCAGCATTCTTTCTTATTCCTTTTATTATGGTAGCTTCTGTGGTGGAGTTTTTTGGTTTTTTTTTGTTCCAGTTGTAACTTATTATATAAAAGTTTGCAAAATTACAATTTTCTGGCACGTCAGAATATTGTAAATACTATTTATTATGTGTAAACTATCTCATTTGCTTACAGTTATATTTTTATACTTCTTATAAGAACATAAGAAGCTTTGTAAGCACATACAAGTGGAATTCTCACTGGATGAAGTCTTACACCAATGTCACAAAAATGCCAAAGTCATACTTTAATCTTTTTAAGAGTATGAAATGCTCATTTTCTAGTTTCTCCAACCAAAAAACCCAGAAGGGCAGGGTATCAGTTTTAAGTGGGTCAAGGACTATGTATCTGGTGTTCTCTGGAGTTGGCAAACTTCCTAATGCCCAATCACAGCTCAACCTTATGTCCATTCAACCAGTCCACAGCCACATCCATGTTAGTTTGTCAACTATAATAATTCTGTCAGTGGAAATTACCATGTTAAGTTGACAAAAGATGTATATAAACAATGAACTATAATGAAATCTTTAAATCACCCTTGGCCTGCTCCTTGCCTACAAAGATGAGAATCAATATGAACCAGCTCTGTCTCAAGGCGAAGAGACATTGATATCTAGAGCTTGAGCAGAGACTTCATACTCAGTATTTAAGCAGATATTAACATATATTAACATTTCTTTTAATACCTGTCTAAAGAAGACCATCACATACAAAGACACTGTGAAGCAACCAAATTGATCATCTTATGTTTTGCTGCCTCAGCTGCTCAGTCAAAGCCCAAAGTGGGATGGGGAATAGAATCAGAAGGTTAAAAGTGAGAAAACTCATGGATTGAGATAAAAGCAATTTAATAGGAAAAATAAAAGCTATGAGCACGAGCAAAGCAAAATAAATAGTTCACTTGTCTTCCCATTGGCTGACAGATGTTTAGCCGTAGTCAAGAAAGCAGAGGAGTAACTTGGAATCTTCAGAGCCTTCAGGAATAAACTCAGAAAACTGCTTCAGTGATGTAGCTACTTCTGTGCCATGGAACTGTTCTCTAGGCCAGTGGTTTTAGTTCAGATCATCTGTACTGAGCCTTCCTGGTGCTGATGAAGGAATTAGATTTTTAAACTTCAACATGACATCGTTTTAGAAAGCCACCAAGTAATAAATGCTTTTTTAAATAGAAAAATAGGATCCAAAAGTTCAGCATCTGTCTGATTATTATATTTGGACAATAGATTTTATGCTATGAATATTCAGTGTGATTTTCATGTTCATGTTTTTATTTCAAGCGTATCAGGCCCAAGAAGAAAAATAAAGTTTGTTAATTTTTGGCAACTAGTGAATAAATACATCTGAAGAGAATATTGCACAGTATTGTTAACAAACTCTAGAAGAAAATATTCTTTCTTTTTCCCCTGAAAAATAAGACTGAAAATAGTCCAAAAAGAAAATCAAAATAACAACTGCTTTCCCTTTTTGCAGATATTCAGAGTATCAGAGGTCTTGCAGTGGATTGGATATCACGTAATTTATATTGGATTAGCTCGGAATTTGATGAAACACAAATTAACGTGGCACATTTAGATGGTTCCTTGAAAACCTCAATCATCCATGGAATCGATAAACCTCAGTGTCTTGCAGTTCACCCAGTAAAAGGGTAAGGTATCTGCGGTTTTAATAAATAAACTACAGTAAAGCTAGTCAGAAGATTCTTCTTCATTCATATTTTGAGTTTGCCTATTCCGTTTTCTTTCAAACTTAAAATAAAAGCATGCATTTGAAAGATTTTTGCTGAAAATTTCTTACCTGAATGCTGATTCCTTACCAAAGCTGTTGATTAAATCATGTAATCACTGGATGTACATTTTGCCTCCTCCTAAACTGATGAATGTTTTCTCTAATGATGCATTAAAAATGCTGTGTACACAAAGCAACATTTTAAATATGTTAATTTTCTTCTTCAGTAAACTCTACTGGACCGACGGTAACACAATTAACATGGCAAACATGGACGGCAGCAACAGCAAAATACTCTTCCAGAATCAAAAAGATCCTGTTGGTAAATACCTATTTTCTTGTTTCTTTTTTGTTTGAGTGATTTACTATGGGCATTATCTTGAACTGTTATTTTAGTGTACCGTGATGTTTTTCATTTAATGTATAACAGCGACAAGAACAGGCATAAAGCCATGAAGAACACTCACGTGATTTTGTGTTTCACAATTTAAGATATTTTTGGCCCATTCTAACTGAAATCCACTGTACTAGTAGTGGATTATTATTAACTCTCAGGACTACAGTGGACTGAAGGAGAACCCATCTGTATTTCTCAATCTTTATATCGTGGTCAAAAAAAAAGTAGGGATCAAGTCTTGAATAAGTTATGGATATATGTGAGAGGGTGCTTTGACTGCAAATGTAGATCCTTCCTCACCAGAATCCCAGTTGCAGTATCAAAAGATAAATTAGCTCTTAACTTTTCACATAGAGAAAAAAACAGCAGTTAAAGCAGACTTTCCTATAACAACTTAACCACGGTTTTAGTATTTGATAATTCATACAGTTGATGATAAATGATGGCATTGTTTGGAAAAAAAAACAAGCTCTCTCTGTGTGCACTTTTTTTTGTTCAGATCTCTTACTTTAGATAATTTCACTTTTTAGAGAGCTGAAGTGGTTATGTCAATTGTTGATGACTTATTAATGGCCCATCAATAAAGTGATTATATTTTAAAGCATTTATTTTTTCATAACTGAATACATAAAGCAAGCAGAAGAGAAAATGTTTTAAAGAATTCAATAAATTTGACATAAGAGCAACACAACATACTTTTAAGACCCTAAATTCTATGAATTTTGTAGAAATTACTTGATGACTGTTTTACTGTTATTTTGATTTGCTGTCTATCCACTTGAAGAGACATTTACCTTTTTATCTGGAGAAAAAAAGAGTGGTAAACCCAGAAATTTTAGGGTGAAGCCATAAGCACTTTAAATAATATTGGGACAATATTAGAAGTATGGGGAATATGCAGCATTTTGCACTGAATATTCTGTGATCACAGGTCACAAGGTCCTAAATTGCAATCCTTATGGTTTCTCTCACTGGGTTTGTTGAATGGCAGTGAAGCGACTGAACCAAATACAAAGAATGCTTGTTCAAATCCATATTTGGACAAGGGAAAAAACTTGTTTTCTTTCTGTGGCATTGGATTAATTTTTAACGCTTTTGATATCTGATGATAAATATTTTAAATAGATTATATTCTAAGTCGAAGGCTCTTATTGCATTAACATGAGATATGATACATATGTGAAGTGTAGAATATGTGGTTTGTAAAGAGTGTATGTGTGTATATGTGTGCAAAGGGAAAACAAAACTTGTACCTGTCTCTTGCTGGAAAACTTTTTAATTGGTACCATCGTGGCTCAGGTTTTTTGTCAGTTAGGACGGACATGAAAATAAATGCAGTTGCATGTCTGATGAGAAATTATCAGTTATACTATAGTTCAAATAAGTATTAAGTGTCCAATATCAAACTCTATATTTGAATATATGCAAAATACCTGTTTCAGTGGTTTAAATTATCCTTACCATTAGTATAAGACATTCCCATGCTAAGAACAAGAAAACACTGCTGAAGAGCCAGAGAGCAGCAGTGTTAAAACCTTAATTTAATATTTAATTTTTAAATGACAAACTGTCTTTCTCCATAAGTGAAAATATGGTTCATACAGTGCTGATTTTGAGTGTTTGGGGAGCTCGCAAGGTAGATGAAAAAGACAAATATCTGGCTTATTAGAGTTGGATGTCCTGTTAATTGATTGGGATTTTGTTGGCTTGATACATAATTTGGAATTTAGAAAATGAGGAAGAGTTTTGCTGAATTAAGTTTTCCTGAATTAAGCGGATTAATTTTTTCTGTGTGAGTTCTACCAAAAGAGGAGATGATTTTTCAATTACGGTATTTTGTGTTATCACCAAGAGCGTGTGTAGTTTGGAAAATTTTGGAACTGATACTCTTAGGATGACAGATGGTGTCTTTTATTTTTATCTTAACTAGTACATACTAGATATGACTTGCTGGTCCATTCTGCAGCTCTAAAAGGCTCAAATGCTACCAACACACATGTATTGGTTGACAAAGCAACTGGAGTTCCATTAAACTGTATTCTTAGGAATTCAGAATTAATGCTAATTTCATACATTCTTGGGCAGGTCATTTGGTCACTGGAATTCCCCGAGACCAATATTGCACAGTCCTTATGTTCAGGTGGACTTTAGCAGCTGGGTCATAAGGTTTAAGCCAGTCACCCACAGTAGAATTCATCCTGAGTATCTGTGATACTTATGGCTAAAAAGTCACCTGTTTTCAGTAGCAAAACCAGGACAATTCCTGAAAAAAATCTAAACATGCTTTGCCTACATTAGAAATAACAAGGGTTGGTAATAGATGGAAAGCGTTTTGGGAAGAATAATGTGGTAGACTTGATAAGAAGGAGTTAGGAATGTTCTTGTTTTGTCATTTGCTTCTGTAATTGCAATACCCATGTGGAGAAACACCTGTTTAATATCTGAAGTAAAACCTGACAAGATAGGATGGTAATTCCTGGAGTGAAACAGGATGGGCAGAAAATAGACACTGAACATTCCACCTAATAATGAGGAAGGACTTTACTATGTGGGTGACTGAGCATTGGAACAGGCTGCCCAGAGAGGTGATGGAGTCTCCTTTCCTGGAGATACTCTGCACATAATCCCTAGTAAGCAGCAAGCCTGACAGAGTTCCAGAAGCATTTGGACAATGCTCTCAAGCACGAGATGTGATTCTTGGGGATGGTCCTTTGCAGGGATAAGAGTTGGACTCGATGATCGTTGTGGGTCCCTTCCAACTCAGCATATTCTGTGATTCTGTGTAGCTTGTATTGACAGCAGCTCCATAAAGAGATGTCATCTAGGTGACGTCAGTGAGCAGCTGACTGGGAGCAGTCGGGAGTTGCAGCGAATAACAAATGCTGTCCATCTGGGAGTAAGGAAAACTTCATCCTTGTGTATTCCCTTTTAACCCATAGGGAAGTTGATCAATATTCCCAGGAAAATTCCCTGTGCTAGGCTTGTGTACTGCAAGTACTGCTTGTCTCCAGGATCCGTGGCACTGTATTTCTGCTTTGAGCGCTGCTTGTTGTACAAGCATGAAAACGTGTGCGCAGAGACGCTGCAAGATCAGTCTTTCCTGAAGGCACAACTCCGAATCCTTATCCTCTCCTTATCCTCTCTTTTGTTTTCTTCTGGGTGATAAAATTGCAGGGTGTGTGTGTGTCAGTAACTGTAAAGGAACTGGAAAGCTGTTTTTCAGAGGCTCAGAAAGCTGAAACCTTTTGACCTGTCATGTCAAATCTGCGTAAAGACGTAGTGACATGATGGCAGCTGTAAGTGCTGCAGCACAGGGCACTGCTTCCCTCCTGTCAGGGTTTTCAAAATAGCTTTCCACTTTGCAGGATGGAGGAAGACTACAGTACAATATCTAAAGGTTGACCTATGCAGTGAATTACAGTATTTTTTGGCAACTCGCTGCTGGATACATAACATGAATTCTGGGAAAGGTCTGGTACCAAAGCAAATTATTATGGCATATATTGTCACCATGCCAAGAATATTTCACTACAGAAAATCTCCTGCTACCAGTTCTTGAACATTTTAAAAACATTTTAAAATCATTATAGAAGTCTGAAATACATCATCTTAGTTCTTTGCTCTTACTTCCACAAAATTATGTTTGTTCCTTTAGCAGGTTATTTTCCAAGTATTTTTATTTCTACAGTTCTCTTACTTCTAAGTCAAAAGAACTGATTATGTTTCTCTATGAAGCAAAATGAAAATTAGTACTGTACATTTATTAAAAATTTGGGTTAGAATTTGGTATTTCAGCATTCTAAGCAGAGGGCTGTGCATGCAGGGAGAGAAAAGATTTTTTTTATTTTTTTTTTTAGTTCAGTGTCACAAAAAGTAGATTGTTTTCTAAGTCTTTATGTATTCATAATTTTAAAATATAAATGATGGTTCCTGTTTTACATTTACTAGATTTTAATGACCTTGCTTAGGACCTCAGCTTATTCAAGCAATTCTTCATTGCCAGATAATTCTCTTTCATCAGTCAGTTACTGATTTATGTAGATGCTGGGAGAAATACAAGGCACAAATCTTTCTAGAAGTGTGGGTTTTTTCGCTATAAATGACCAAGTTTTGTTTTCTCAATTTTTTTTTAAAGTATGTGTAGAAAATATAACTGTATGTTGTGTGTACATATATATTCCTTAAATACACTTTTATTATGAAAACAGCTCAGTGCTAAATGTGTGTTATCTATTCAGGCCATAGTTAAAGTTGTATGCATTAATTACAGGTCTGTCAATAGATTATGGGGAGAACAAGCTTTACTGGATCAGTTCAGGAAATGGAACCATAAATAGATGCAATTTGGATGGTGGTAATCTTGAAATAATAGAATCAATGAAAGAAGACTTAACAAAAGCCACAGCTTTAACCATTATGGGTAAGTCCAGTGATAATCACTTTTTTTTTTTTAATTATTCAAAGCTCTTTAATAATGAAATATAAAAAGCTTAGGGAAGATTGTTTTGGTTTCATGTAAATAATACATACAGAACATTCACTAGCGAGACCGTATTGTCTGTGAAAAAGTTCTTTATATTTGATTGAACAGACAGTTTGCAATCTGTATTGCAAGTATATGTTTCTAAATATAGTCTTGCATATATATGTATACACACAGTATGAAGGTAACAGATTGATGGCTTATATTTGCCATAGTCACTTATGAAGTATGTTGGAAGGAGAGGGAGCTCTTTTGTGCTCTTTGTTACTCAGAATTATCCATGACTTGTTTCCTCTGCTGCTCAAATCTTCCTTTCCAGTTCAGAACAGCCCTAGTTTGTTGAATTAGCTGGCACTTTGTGAAGATTTCTTTGGGTTCTGAATTAATGATTGATGATTTGGATTTTCAGATATCTGCTAATATTCCATGTATTAAATATGTTGAATAAAATATTCCGTTTGTTATTAATCCTCCATTTGCACATTAGAAGGGTTTAGAATGTTCAAAAACACCTATCAAAAAAAAAAATCAAAAGAACAGTAGCATAAGGAAAAATTCCTAAAAAATTAACTAGTTACAGGTTGCCGAATATTATAAAAATATTGCTTCAAGTTGACTAGTTCTCATACGTGTCTTCAGCTCTTGGCCCTTGCTGTAGCTGGGACAAAGTGTGGTAGGAAATTCCAGTCTGACTCAGAATTAATATTTCTGTTATTCTGGAGATAACTTTATAGCTTCCTATATTTCCCCAAAATGCTTTGTTGACCCCTATTTTCTGGTTAAAAAATTATTTATATTTATCTTGGATGTTCCAAAAAAAAAGTTCAGTTGATAAGCAAACCTGTAAGTTGGGATAGGTGTCTCATCAACTGCCAGAATCTTTTTATGAAGTGTTTTATTTGATTGATTAATTACATAATAACTGTGTACTTATAGATGGTGTGTTAGTGAAATTTATGCTAAATAAAATCCGAAGACTTTTGTGCACATGGTGTAAATTACATCATAGTTTAAAATGGTAATTGCTAAATTAGATTTATTATACACACATTTGACCAGTATTGAACTTCAACTGCTGTCAGTGTCTCTTGGAGAGGGGATACTTTTATACCTGCATTCATAAACACAAGCAAGGTTGGTGTCAGAAGGAGTCACGAATGTTAATATATACAAATTGTCTTTCATTGGTTGGATTGTGGCTGGAAATGGATTGAATAAATGACCTTTACTCTGGGGAGCTGTTGGAAGTCTTTAATAGGAGATGTAAAGAGTGTTTGTTCATCCTGTCACTGAGATGTCTGTGGTTATCAAGTCTTCATCTCTGATTCACAGAACCTACAACAGTGATGATCCATTTGGGGTATGGAACAAAGAGATTATAGCAATCATGTAAAGAAGAGTGTTTTGTGATTGTTTGCACAGAAGTAGTTGAATTTTTGCAGGTGTGGAGATGGAAAATTTTCTGCTGTGTAGTTTTTTACATATCTGTACCTCTACTATTCATAGTTGGGGATGCTTTGTTTTTATGGGTAATGACAATTCTTCCTACTCAAAAATAGTAAAGAAAACTTTTGCTTTTGGGTTTTGTCTTTGTTTTGGAGACATAGGTGTGCCAAACTGCAGCATGACATTGCAATATGATTCCATACATAAATCTGCTGGAAAAAAGGGCAGACAAATACAGTTTTATCAACAGTACTGTATGTGCTGATTGAAAAACATGAAAAGTTTCTGTATTCATCTGTCTCACGTGTTTTCATGTTGTAGAAAACACTGTGGCAACGTAAATGCCATTTATTTTCCTGAAGTGCTGGTGTCTTTACATATATTTCTCATAGGCAGCTTCTGTGCATGTAAAATGGATCAGAACAGAAAATTCATTGCTATATGAAGCAAGTTAACAGATCTGTAATGGATAAATGGTCATAACTAATAATGTATAAATAAAGAAGAATGACTAATTTGTTCTAATGTAAGATTTAACATTATAGTGTGTGAAAATTTAGTACCCCTGCTGATCTCTTTGCCTACAAGTTTAATAGGAGGTTGCAGCAGGTAAATCACAGTAATTCCAATGTTTATTGCATCATTTTTGCTCCATTTCCTAAATTTTCTTGACTGCTTTTATCTACAAATATAGTAAACACAACTAAACAACATGAATTGGAATGAATATTTCTTCTCTGTGAATATATTAAGCTAACTTTTTTTTACTCTTTGAATTCATCAGTGACTGAAAAGAAAACAGATACAATGCCTGTGCCCAAATTTTGTAGAATTTATGTTCCACTCATTGTCAGAGAGTCCTGTAGACTTCTGCTGTCTTTTCCATTTTTCTGTCTTTTGCATTTATTGTCTGCCCAGCTAAAAGCAGTATTTTGGACAGCTTATATTTTTTATTTCTTTATTTTGGTGTATGATCTTGTCATATTGCTGGGTCGTGTTTCCATGGGGGCAGAAAGAGAAGGTTGAGTTCAGTATTTTAAGACTCCCTTTGTACAGTTTGTCAGCAGGTCAGTTGTTGATCATCAGAATCTTTGTTGGACTAAAGAGTTAAAGCAAGGAAATGGTGGAGCGAACCTCGGTGGTTTTAGGGAATGGGTAGTGTGATCTGAAATTTGTCAGAAGAATTTTTGGAAAAATTGTTGAATTTCTAATAAATTTACTATACCAGTGATCTCTTTAAGCACCTCAGTTATTGATTCTGCAAACTTTTTAAGTGTTTGTGAAGCATCTTCCCCAGCCATCAGTGTCCTTATCAGAAAGCACAAGCTCCCAAGAGACACCCAAGGAGAATCCTACAGTCTGTGTCAAAAGCTAGTGCCTTCTGTTCATTGTCTGGACAGACTTTTGCACAAAGAACTAACAGATCTTCTGCCAGTCTCCAGTGGGTTTTGCTGTGTCTTATAATTTACATTCCAGAAGATTTTTCAGAACTATGCCTTGGTAATTTCTGTGCTGTTCTGGTATCTTGAGTTTCTTGATCTTAGATTCTGTTAATTTTAAAATGGGACAGGAAGGGAGAAGCAGGCACTCTGTGGTTGTGTTCTGTGGCATGAACTCAATAGATAGTGCAGCTGAGTCTGTACAGTTTTGGTTTGCTTTTTAATATAACTTATGGAGCAGTTCAGAGCTTCACCAGGCAACGATGATTCTCCTTTAGTTCTACCCCTCAATCTCCTCATCGTTTTTATTGTTTTCAATTCCTCTGGTTTAGTGTTGCAGTTTAGCTGTTGTAAACCATTTGGAAGTTACCACTACTCTTTCAGATGTTTGCTGTTGTTTAGTCCTTTCCAGGCTCTGTTTAACATTTTCCTACTATTATATTCTTTAGTGGGAGTTTATAGAAGTAATGGTAAGACATGAAAAAATAATGTTAGCAAACAAGCTGGTGCCAAAGTAATGTCAGGTTTATCCTTAAGGGAAATGGAAACAAGATATATAATTCACATCCTTATGCATTTTGGTTCTTTGTTTTGTTGGTTTTCTACTCAGTAGTGTCAGTCATCTTTCTTTTTCCATATGCTGAGCAAAATTCCTAGTCTTTTGGTGCCTGCTTTTGCTACATGGTTTTGAGCATGATATAGATGGGATGAAAATTACATTCTACTTGAAAGTAAAGCATTTGAATATATACAAAATTACCATTCTTCAATGCACTTAATCATACAAAAAATGCTTTTGCTGTTGCCATTCTGTATTACAAAGCGGTTGCTGTAAATCCATGAAGCCATATTTGCTTTCCTGGTCTTCCCACTTTTTCTTCAAATACGCATTCACTGTGTGAAGTGTCAATGCATGCAACATCAGGCATTTTTAGTCAATCTATCATTAAAAAACACGTGAATGCTTTGTCTAGTACCTCCCACTGTTTAATGTCTTGCATTTGGTCAATGGTAATGTTCTTCTGCTACTATGTTAGCTTTCCATTTTATTTTCTTCAAAAAACTCTGAAGTTTATTCTGGTCTTTTAGAAGATTGTCTGATTCACAGCACCCTGTGCCCTGTATCGTTTTCAACACCTGCTGCTGACACCATTTACAAGTTGATATTAAATATATCTACTGCTTTGAAATTCAAGATGTTCCATGTGAGAGAATCTCTGATTTTCTTATACAGTAGAGCAAAGCTCTTTTCAACAATACGAAAATGCTTCCTAAACTTGTCTTAAGGTTTGAGTTTAATATATCATTCAGGAAATGGTTTTAGCAATTTTTCTGGTAGCAAACGTCTTGAGCGTGATCAAATTATAAAGATGTATTTGGCGTTCTGCATGGAGTCTCTTCTGCCCTCCAAGTTACTCAATGAAAAGGGTTCCTGGACTGTAACTGAAACTGGTTGGAAATTTACCTTTGTGATGAGAACTGTGTTTCTGGATTGGTGAGCAGAGTCATTATATTACGGGATTTGAATTGCAAAGGACCTCGCAGCAATATCTGATGTGTTTCTAAACTGGTGTGTTCTTTCTTGAATGATATTTGGCTCTGAATCATAAAATGAGCATTGCTAGAAAAATATTGATTAGGTACTGTAAGTTTTTAGCTGAGAAGAAAGGGATGTTGAAGACTTCTGTCAGCAGTTTTGGTGAAGGCATTTGATTGGATTTTGTATCAGGTCCTCACAGAAGTTCAATTTACATAAACCCACAAAATTCAGCTCATATCTCAACAAAATAGGAATATGATGTAGATTGTGTAGACTGTATAATGAGGATATAATTTGTTGTGAATTGGTTGAGGTTTTTAGTACGAAATAGAATAACTTCACGTAGTGAATGATTTTATGTGTAAGTGCTATTTCTGTTAAAATTCATGTATAAACATTTCCATCAGCAATACAACAAAATCAGATGTACATAATAGCTTTTCAATGGATGTTCAGGTATTAGAACAATGCCTTTTGAACACAAACTGTATATAATATAACCATCAAGGTGTATTATCAAGCAATCAAAACAGAAAGTAACAATTACAGTATTTCATTTTAGACAGAAAATGTGTGTTCATATTACCAAAATATATTCATGCTGACATTTACTTTTGTCATGTAGTTAGCTGATACATTGGTTGTTTGACTTCTGTTTTATCTTAAATAATGTTTCAAAAATAATACCAGAAAGCTTTTCCAGTAACTCAAAGGGTGGGAGCTGTGACTTTGCTGGATGTAACTGCAAAGTGAAAGGGGCTGCTTAGATCAGGAAACTTCAAATACACACACCTTAATTTTCCAAGTCATCAGTCATCTAATTGCCATAACACCATTCATTACATTACCATTAATATGTGAAATATATCTAGGCAATTTGCCCGGTTTTAAGTGCAGTACAGTACATAGTTGTCTTCCATAAATACTCAAACCACCATTAATGAAAACTAATGGCCCATCAAAATTTGCATTCAGAGTACTGCTTGAAATCTCCAAAGGACTGTCCACAGTGCTGGTGTAGCAATTTTTGGCATTTGAAATTGCTGTTTACCAATATGTTGCTGTACTTAATGCTAATTAACCAACAGAATGGATAAATACAATGATTTTAATATATATTATAACTCAGTTTCAGCAACAGGATTGTAATTAGTGATCAAACAACACTCTTACTAGCATAATCAAGCAAATAAATGTTTGATATGTAAAGGTTCAAAATAGTGTTGTTTCTTCCCTAGTTTGTAAAGCAAGTTGTCTTTATGCTAAAGTCAAATTTTTTTTTATTATCTACGATATTTTAAAATTAATGTAGAAATGTAGAAATTCATACCAGAAATCATAGATGAGTTATCTACTGACAGAATATATCAATAATGGAGAGAGAAACCCAAATTTTGCTTAGAATTATTGTCAAAAATCTCTGTGTAACATGGTAGGGTCTTTTTGGTATGAGACTGTTGTGTATGTTGGCCACCCAGCAGTTTCTGAAAAACTAGAAGATGTATTTTTTAGGTCTTAGGCATAACTGGCCGGTCTTTTGACAGATAGTCATAAGAGATTTGGCCTCAAGGTGTCTGTACTTCAGAATTTATGGGTTGTTTTTTCGTGGTTTTAGCGGTTTTTTTTGGTTGATTTGGTTCATTTAGTTTAGTATTTTCTTTGGTTCTGTGATAGTTTTTACTTTTTTGGGTTTGTTTTTGTGGGGTTTTTTGGTTTTTTTGGGGGGGTGGTTTGTGGTCCTTTTTTTTTTTTTCAGTGTACCTAACATGTCAGGATTTGCATGAGCTTTCTCATTTAACTCCCCTCCTCTATCCTTGTCTCCATAGTGCAATAAACAATTAGTTCAGTAAGATTTTGTAAGCCACATTTTTATTTAAATCTTTATCCAGCTGTGGTGTTGCCAAGGATGGAAGAGGAGGATGAAAGAATAATTTTGAGGAATATTCACTTATGAATTGTTGTGGTTTGTCCTTTTTAAGGGTGTAGGTGATGTAGGAGACTACTCCACCTCTGTAGGCACAGTCAAGTACCTTGAGGATTAGTAAAGAGTTTATTCAGTGCTGTTTCTTCTGTCATGAAAGGAGAACAACTCTATGATGTGAAATGTCTGACAACATTGATGGAAATTGTTTAGATTCTATTAACTGTACATGAAAGCAGATGTGTTCTCATTGAGTAGCTCAGTAAACAACAGAGGAACCTGGTGGAACATTCAGCTGCTCGTGTAGAAATGGTTTTGACTCTGTACTAACACCAAAAGGAAGAAATTAAACTATTTGTGGTGTACATAAGTATTGGTTATTGAACTTCTTGATTAAGCACATGCCATGCTTTCATCTCTTGGTAAAATAATACACCAAGTTGGTTATTAGGGGGGTTTGTTTCTTTCCTTTCCCAAAGGAGCCAGACAGGTCAGCCAATGTCAGGTTTTGGGAGGCTGTTTAAACCATGGCCAAAGTTGGGGTTTTGCACAAAATATTAAAGAAGTGCCCAAAGGAGTTTAATCACTTCTTTCAAGTGCCTGAAAGAGTTTAATCCCTTCTTCGAAATAAATGTTGAAAGCACCAAAATTCTGTGATTTGCTTCCTTTCTGTTCTAAACTCTTGCAAAAGAATATGTATGGATATGTAAAATAATAGGCTCTAGTTACTGTGCACAAGACTGCAGCCATTACCAAAATTATTTAATGGGCTGTTCTGATTCATGGTCAAGTAGAGGTTGTGAAGAATGAAAACTCTTCTTCACATACAAATATTTAATTTAAAAAGTCTAAACTTTTATGATTGTAGGTTATCATCTCACAGAAAAAAAAAGAAAGAAAAAAAAGGAAAAAGTCCAATTTTCATTATTTCATATATGGGTTATAGCAAATAGTAATTTTTCTAATCTTATCTTGCCTGTGCCTTTTTGTTATAATTGACACCATCAAAATTGAACAAAGGAACTCTTTGTTCTAAGGAGTTTCTGCTAAAACAATCATCAGATGCAATCTACTATTAATTGATTGATATCACATGGTGATGTTTTGACTCAGTCAATTCTAGTACCATAGGGTGATAGATTTTCTTTAAATTTTGCCCAAATTTAAATTGAGAGTTCCATTTCTGTCTCCAAATCTTAATATTTTCATTCTGTAGATTGTGGTCTTGTCATATACCTGTGAAGAGTTTACTTTTCTTTGTCCTTGATATTTTCAAGAGATTTTCTTTTCTGCTGTAACTTTTTACAGTTATTGCAGTGGAAATTATTTTTTAGACCTGCAGTTTCTGTCATGAAACACTCAACTGGGTGGCCCTATAAATTAGTTATTGAAATATTAAACCTGCAGCATAGGCAAATAATTCATTTAACTGAAAATAAAATGAACTAAAAGTGAAATTAATGAACTATATTTGTTGGGAACACAGTGTTCCTGGAGGTTAAAAGTTTTAAGTCTAGAGTTTTACTTTGGGTTCATCTTCTGTAATAATTTTTTCTGTCTGAAATGAAAACACTGATGATGTTTAACTTGCAATTATACAGACTTGCCACATTTAATTATTTCATTTAGATGTTTAAAAGATATGTAGTTATTTTAAGGAAAAAAAGTAATATTTATACTTTTTGTGCAGGACATTGCTCTGAGATTGTATCTCACAGTAGTTAATGTTTATAATGTAGTCATGAGTGAAATGTTAATTTACTGCAGAGCAGTATTTTATTAGTAACCCAAGCAAGTGTCCTGTTCATGTACTACCATCACATCGTTCCAGTTTAAAAATACATGTAACAAACCCAAGATAGAGTTGAAATCAAATTGCTGCTATAATTTCTTTTCCTTTTTCTGTTTTCCTAAATGTAGTTAAATTGAATATACACACAAGAATTATGTCGTGTTGCCCTTGAGACTATTGGTCAAACTGGTCCAAGGTAATGTGGTGTTAAAATGTTACCTAGTTCAGTTTATTTAAAACAGTTACTTTTCCAAAAGGCTGAGAGCAGAGGGGAGCTGCTTGCACTCAGTTTTATACCACTATATTAACCCAGAGAATATAATAGTGATGGGCCAATGAAACCTTGTTCCTTCACTGTGATTTCCTAGAAGGGTAGTGCTAGAGTGACGTTTTATTTGACTGATTATATTTTACTAGCGAAATAGTTTAATTTTCTTTAGTGTGAGAATATGGAAAAATATCGGTAGTGGATCCTCAGAAGTATTATTTTAAATTCATGACATAAAAATTGATTACTTCTTTTATGAATTGGGAAGCTGTAGAGTGTTATCCAGTCACTGAGGAGACTTGACTAAGCCAAGAGAAGCTGATAACCCACAGTGAGTTGGAAGGAGGTCATTGTAGTGTCTAAATCTTGTGAAGAGAGTAAGGACTCGGGTGGGGGTTTCTGGCATTCAAAGAAAATGAGAAACAGACACTGTGAAACTTGTTATGGGATGTGAAATAGAATCATTAATGTTGGAAAAGACCTTTAAGGTCATCGAGTCAGACCATTAAGCCAGCACTGCCACGTCCACCACTAAACCCTGGCCCCAAGCACCACATCTCCTTCTCAAGCTGGAAGGCCAAGATTATCTCATCATACACCCATGTGGGCCCTACAAGTGAGGACTCACATGACAAGGACAATCAGAATTTCGCTGAAGTTTGAGTTTGATATCAAAGCTCTGAAAACTTTAATTCTGAATCATTGGGAGGCAGAGACTGATATGAATTTTTTCATGATTTCTTAGTTACTGATTGTAATTTGTTTTTAATGAAAAATGTGTTTTAGCATTATAAGCAATTTTGTTTGCTTGTGAAAATGAATTTCTTCCTTAAAGTTTTTGAGAATTTCCATATATATATATATATATGAAAAATGAGGCATTTTAATTTAGGATTTTCTATATCAGTAGACTTAAATCAGCAGTTGTCACAGCAAAAGTGGAACTGGTGAGGGCTGTTTTCATGTTTGCAGAATCTTAATAACACACAACCTTCAGATTCTCTCTATAACCTCTTTAAGCAATTTTCCTTAAAATTGATCTGATAATTAACCTGAAAAGCTTTTTCCCACCTTAGATTTCAACCACATGTAATTTGATAGTGACCCTTTTGATTTCTAAAACTTGAAAATTTTACAGATAAAAAGCTTTGGTGGGCAGACCAGAACTTAGCTCAGATCGGAACCTGCAATAAAAAGGATGGAAGAAACCCAACTGTCCTGAGAAACAAAACTTCAGGTGTTGTACATATGAAAGTGTATGATAAAGCAGCACAACAAGGTAGGTTACATTTGAAATATGTTTAACCAACCTTTAGACTGCACAGTATCTTTTCTCATGTTATACTCCAAATGTATCTAGAAGAAAATAATACTTATTTCATTATAATTCAGTGAAAATATAGTGTATTGGTAAGAATACTTTGTATTAGAATAAATTATTGAATATAATAAGGATAATTGAATTAAAATATCTACCTGATGTATTTTAACTTATCAGATGTTCACACTACAGTGAAGTTTGAAGTTCTTTTCGAGAGTTTTATATTTTTAGTCAGAAAAAAGACTTAGCATGTGTACCTCATCTCAAATTATTGAAATTTTTAGAGAAGTATTACGAGAGAATTAATTAATATTCTTCATTATCTGTTTTGAAACGTGGTTTAATTCATCTAAGTTGACAGAAGTGGCAGTAATATAAATCAGAAGTGAGACAGCATAAAAAGGGGGGATATTGCTGAAACTTAGTTGGCAAAATGGAAGCTAAGATAATATAAAACAGTGTAATTTCGGGTTATGCACACAGTTTTATGAACTTGGAGATTGGTGATGAAAACATTTGGAAGTTACACAGGGTGGTTTCTGCAATAAGTAGTCTATAAATGGAGCACATTCTGTTCCATATTGAGCACTTCTGGGAACATTTGCCCTTTTAATCTGGGAAACACCAAAAGTGCTTTGCCAGCCTGACCCTTAGTTTTAAGTGTGGTGGAACAATAAGTAATACAAATTTAGGCATTCAGTAATGTTTCTGTCATTTAAAAATGCTTTAAATCCCAACTGTGGAGACAGACAGCTCACGAGTGCCCAGACATTATCACTGCTGGATGTCTGCTGCATAGAAGAAAACTTCTATGGTTTTAGGTGAAGAAATGCTTTCTACTTCAAAATTAGGAATGCAAAAATAAATGTAACAAGTAATTCTCTGATTCTTGTGGGCTTGGTAATTTGTAATCAACTAATTACCTGAATTTCTTAGTGGATTTCAATGTTTTTTCATGACTCTTCAAATTTCTGAGATGTATTTAGTGTGTTGTGTATTATGTTTGTTATATATCTTATTTAAATCTTATTTAAAAATGGTCATCTATTACTTAAAAGTAAATATTGTATTTAGTAGTAGGAGCATGGATTTGTGAGATCACTTCATAGTATATCTTAAATATAGTAAAAAAATGCTGGTTCATGAAGATAACAAGGTTAATATAACATTTGATGAATGAATAAGGTATGATCAGTGATTTGCTGATGGTCTAAAATAAGATACGCTTTCTAGACTAATGTCAGTGAGATTTCATCATTGCCAGTCCAAACTTAATGTAGTATTTTCAGGGTTTTCGCAGGTTTTTACTTTAAAATAGGCCGGTTTTTTTAGAAAACTGAGTTATTTATAATCTGAAGGAAAATGTGTGGATAAAATGCTGCAGAAGGAAGCATGGAAGGGTATATGAATGTATGAAATATTTTATTCATATCTCAATTTTTTTGAAGAAGTTAGCTGAATAAAATTTGGGTTTGGTAATATTAATATATCAATGACAACACTCATTTTTGGTCAGGACTGCACTGTTCAAGTTTTGCTTCCTCTTATGTCTTCTCCTGTCACATTACAGGCAGCAATTCCTGTCAGTTAAACAATGGTGGATGTTCCCAGCTTTGCCTACCAACATCAGAAACCACCAGGACTTGTGTGTGTACAGTGGGCTACAACCTTCAAAAAAACCGCATGGCTTGCAAAGGTGAAATGCCTTCAGCATTTCTTTTAACTGACTTAAGTTTTATGGGAACATTGTAATGAGTAAATATACTTTTTTATTCATTTCAAGTTAAATAACTATACTTAATATGCCTGACTGAGGCAGTAACAGAGAAATGTCTCTTGTGGTGAGGACAGAATTAAATTTAGCTTTTAGTTTCATTATTCAGTACTGCATAGATTTTTGTGGATACTCAGATGATTTGAGCCTTTATTAATGGCAGTAAATATTTGTTCAAGGTCATATACCTTATCTTTAAACTAAATTACAGGCTACAGTATCTGAATTGTTGGGTGTCTCGTTGTATTGCTCTTAATATAAAGTAAAGCCTGATTTTTTAAAGTATTTTTTTAATTAAACTTTGGTCCACTTGAGCTGGTAAAAAATCAGAACATAGCTTACAGACAGCCTTACGTTGTTCCTGAATAATACAAAACAACCTCATGGTCAAGATGCCTTATAGTTTTATAAACAGAATATTATTTGCTCCTATTTATTAGGACTAAATAACTTCTGAGAACTGCTACATAACAAGACCTCTACACAGTAACATTTATTCCTGCCTAATAGAAATAGGTGCATAGGGAGTGTGATTAATCTAACATGAAAGTAGACATTTAAAAGACATCAACTGCACTGGTCACTAAAATGATGTCTTTCTCTCTTGTCTGTAAAGGAAGTGTGCATGACTGAAGGAGGGGAGGTGAATTGCATGCCTCAAAAATAATTTACAGTCCTGCTTTCCACAAGTTTTTTAAATTGCCTCTTGCTGAATATGTACAGAAAGTATAGATTTGCACTGAAAATATTCTTAAATGTCATTATAATTAGAAAACATTTTTAAAGTTTTAATTTTCGTTACTGCTAATTACATGATTATAAGGTGGTATTCGAAATGGACAGTGATTCTTTTCTCTTTATGAGACAGCATTTATCATTTAATTAGAAATACACCATAATAACTCATGGATGTTTCTTTCAAAGAGATGGAGTTATCTATTTGGAAAACAATGGAGCAGTATTGGAAAACTATGTCTAGTGCATGTTAGCTCCTCAAATCTTGCTAATTTGAAAAGTTTACTTTGCTCTCATTGGCTGCTTTATCTTTCCCATAGGTATCGAATCATTTCTCATGTATTCTGTTCATGAAGGAATAAGAGGAATTCCTCTTGATCCAAATGATAAAATGGATGCTTTAATGCCTATATCTGGGACTTCATTTGCTGTGGGCATAGACTTCCATGCAGGTAAATATTATGTGCAATTTGTTGTATGGATGGTAAAAATTGTATATTGTTCTCATGAATGAAATAACCCTTTGTTTTCAAACCTTCCAAGTAATTGCAACTGCATTTAAAGGAATTGGAAGTTGATTATGTTACAGTGTTAACCAAAGAGATTTTACATTTTGCACTAAATACAAAATCATGTATTATGCATATGTAGCTTGTTCTGGCAGCACTAGCTGCTGTTTTTCAGTGGAGTCATCACCAAGAACTCGAGTAGGAGACTGGTGGGTTTGCAGAAAGTGATCATCAGTCTGTAGGAAGGCAGGTTTCATTAGTTCTTTTTTCACAGAGAAAGGCTTGTTCCTGTTATGACACTTTTTCCATGGAATTTTCTTTATCCTATGTGTTGTACCCAGCAGGTGACTTTGACAGCTGAGTTGAAATACTTTGCTTCCTGTCCAGCACAACTCAACCACTTCCCTGCAGGGTACAAGCCAACTCTGGATCTGTTTCTGCATTCTAGAAGCAGGTGCTCTGACAGCCTGAGGAACAGGCATTTCTGCCATTCCACATGAGGATTTTATTGGGGATTTTACATCTTGTACTTTTTTGGGTTGGAATTTTCTTTTAAAGAAAATCATATAAGTCTACTTATATGATATGCTATCCTACTTTAAAGAGTTTTGTTTGGGCTTCATTAGTCAATATCAAACTAATATTTTGGAAGAATAGGGGGTTTGGCTTTTGGGAAAAACGAGATTTGAGGAAGGATGAAGTTAAGTGAGGTTCTCCAACCTGCCTGATGATCAGTTACAGCACAGGGAACATGAACACACTTGACAGTGACAAATGCATTGGGAAACATGGATGTAAATAGTGTGCAGCAGTGAAATCACAAGAGGATAAAAAGTTACAATACAGCTTTCAGCTGCATTTCAGCTTAAAACCCAGTTGTTTTTCTCATTTTGATATATTTTGATATATTACCTTGAATTTTGTAAAATCATTCCTAAAACCTCAAATATGATTCAGAAGGGAAGTGGGGGTACTTTCAGATTTCATCCTGAGGTTGTTTGTTTTTTTTTTCCACTTAGTGAATGTTTCTTCATTTCTTTCTTAGGAAGCATTCCCAAATTTTGATCTACTCTCAGTAATGTTTAGATATGCAAAGTGGCTAAAATAGATTAACATATGCAAGTAGTATCACGTATCATAATTAAAAGGCTTATGGCGAAGTTTTTTGCAGACATGAATGAGCTAGAAGATACATGCACCTTTTTTCTCTCTGTGTTTTGATACTTCTAAATTCTAATTAAAGAACTAAGAGTCATTTTGACCTTTAGACTTTTTTAGAGGCTATTGAGGAGTAAGGTTGCCAGTGTTTTTTAAGTCACAGGTTTATAAAACTGAGTGTGATCCTAGTAGCCCTTCACTTCTGTGTTGTTAAAGATCATAGCACTGATTCTTCCCTGCTGCTGAAGACTTTTTCACAGTATGTCAGGCAAATGCTCGTTGTTTCTTCCTGTTGATGTTGTTCCAGGAAGCTCAACATAGAAACGGAAAAATACTTCGCTAACAGATGTGCATTTGTTGAAATAATTATTTCACATACTGGGAGGGTACTCTGTACTTCAAAACTTGGTCTGGTTGGAGGAGAAATATTGCTGAAATATTGCTGGATATTGCTGAATATTCAGCAATATTCAAACAATATGTTTGAATTTTGGGTTACACAATTTTATTGGCAAAATACCAATGATTAAATGAAATTAATTTTCAGTGTTTGCTGAAAAGCATTAATTAAGAAAACAACACTACAGTGTTGTGCTATATTTGTTAAGGTTTAGTCATGGAAGTGAAACGACAGATCTCTGTGTTCTTGTAACAGTTTCAAAGCTGTTATGTGGATCCTTGCTCGCATGACTGACTTAAATAGTCATGGTCTGAATACAAAGGGGTTTATTTTTATGGAGATGAATTAAAATGGAATATGAAATACATAAAATTCAATTGTAGGGTGTCTTATCTAGTTGATAAACATAATAGTTTTGGCTTTTTTTTTTTTTATTAACTATGTGTTTTCAGATAAGACGTTGTTGTAATTCTATATCTTGTATTGCACTGCAGGGAACTTTGCATGCAACCATAGATCTGTATCTTATTGTTGAATATATATGCAGCTAGTGTTAAGATGTATGTGATTTTCATACTCACTTGAAATAAGCAGCAAAATACATGACTCCCATATTTGTTTGGGCTGCTTGAAGTCAGAATTTGTCATTTGTTTTATTGGTAGTGTGGCTAAAATTCTTGAGGATACCAATCTGGTTTGGTGTCAAATAAATCTAGTTATTTGAGTAAGTTTTGTTTTTCTCTTCCCTAACTCTGTCTATCTATCTATATCTGTATATATACATATTTACACATACCTTCACATAGGTACATGGGTGTATATATAGGATTAATAGATATAAAATATTTTATAATTATTTAATAGTAGACATAAAATATTTATATATATAGATGTAAGTAATACTTCTATAAATATACTCACACTCTGTTAGGGAATTAAAAACAGATATACAAAGTATGAAAAAATAAAGAAAATACAGCATATTTATTGTGATTTTTAGCAGAGGTAGTAGCTTCCATCTGTTTTCATGGCCCTAATTGTGCTATAAGAGTAGTACTAAACAAACAGTAGAAAACCTGGAATTTTGACAGAATTTTTAAAATAAAATTTAAGAAAAGGAATGAGAAATTAAAGCTGATAGTTTGGATACCATTATTCCACTTACCCTGAATCATATTAATAAAGCTATAATTAGCAGTTTTCACAGTAACTGATGTCAATATTTGGTCTGAAGTACCTGAATTAATCTAAGAATCATTGCCACGTATTTTATAGGAAATGATACAATCTATTGGACAGACATGGGTTTCAACAAAATTAGCAGATCTAAGCGAGACCAAACATGGAAAGAAGACATTGTTACAAATGGTTTGGGAAGAGTTGAAGGCATTGCAGTGGACTGGATAGCAGGTAGGTCTGAACCTGCTTCAGGATATGTCATTATTTCCAACAATACACCCTTGCATCTTCAACTCAAGACTAATTAAATTGGTTTTGCTTTTAGTTCTAATTTCTAGTGTTGCACATGTCTGGACATTATTTATGTATCTTGGATGCTGCTTCTTAGATGGACAGTTTCAATGGTGACAACAACAAATACAAGTTTATAGTCTACAATGGAAGGCTGAATAAGACTGTAAATTACAAGTATAAGATACATGTAAATGAAAATACAGAAGTTAGTTTCTGGTCCTGAATTACACTTTTCATATAGTCTGTTCTTCCTGCGGTAACTTCCTTGTGCTCTTCCCAGGTAACATATATTGGACGGATCATGGCTTCAACTTAATTGAAGTTGCCAGGCTCAACGGCTCATTCCGATATGTGATTATATCCCAGGGCTTGGACCAGCCAAGATCTATCGCAGTACACCCAGAAAAAGGGTAACATGACCATGGCTACCTGCATTTCCTTTAAAGTTTGCATGCCAGCATTGAACCTTTTAGATAAGCAAATGAATTCCTTTGATCTAATAGATATTTATTAAAACCCACAGAATTATATTGGAAACTGTTGTATTGTAAATAAGCACAGGTGGAAGGAAGTGTTACTCTTGAGACACGAAGACTTTTTTCATTGCTCTCTGTATTCATGACATACTGCAATTTCTTTGCAAAATAGTTTTGATTTTCCAAGGAAATCATTTCACCTGAAGTTTGGATGTTGCTTGGAAGCATGCTTAAATCTGTTCTGAAGTTTTCAGCAAATCCAAGGAAGCCATGTGAGCTTAAGAAGGACCTCAATGTCATGATGAAATAGCGGAACAGTGTAAACCTTGGTAGCTATAAACTCCAGTATCATGTAACATCCCATTACAGCAACCAAGGAGATTGCCCAGGGTAGCTGAAAGTCATCTGAGATGAAGCATGTGGGTAGGAGAGTAAGAACTGGCAAAACTGAACTGCTTGGCAAAAACTCATCCAGCTGATTGTTGAGGGCAGAGACTGCACTGCAGCACTGATAGAAATAGGGAATGTACTGTTCCCTTCCAGCTCCAAAACTGCCAAAACTCCCTGTCCCTGGAGTTGTTAAAGGCCAGGCTGGATGGGGGGCTGAATAACCTGGTCTAGTGGAAGGTGTCCCTGCCCATGGCAGGGGGGTTGTTTATAATACTTAAGAAGGAGAAAAGGACCACAGATTAGTAACTGTTTTACAAGTCTGGTGTATCTTCTGTGAAAGAGGGTAAGCTTCATCTATTTTATAATACTGTGCCACAAAATGATAACTAGGGATATCTCCAGTCAAAGTTTCTTCAGGAGAAGGATAGCACTGTTTTCTAGGGAAGTACAGGTATGCCTTTCTTTGGGAAGATTAAGGCCTTTTTACTCTTTGCGTTATTGTCATGTCTCTTTCCCTTTATGAGGCAAAACTTTCAAAGGTATTCTTCCCTCCCCTTGCCCTGACTTCACATTCTGCATTTCTCTTGAAGCTAAAGTTGACAGCTAAAAGAATAGAGAGGAAAATAGCAGTTATTAAATCTCGTTGAATCTGCCAGTTATGCCAAGATATGAAGCAGGCAGCGTTCAGCTGGTTGGTGACATTATTTATTGTCACTGAGGAAGAAGTGAAGAAGGTGTAGCCCTACAAAAGGGTGTCTTTGTCCCTCATCAGGTTTATTTATTCATATAACATGCACATGCCTGACTTTTTCCTAATTTAATAATAGTTTTCTGATCAAGCTCAGAATTGAGATTGAAATAGGGAATTAAGCTCATAGTGAAACTTCTAAGATGCCTTCTTTAACAAACATTTAGGGAATTTCATTTGTGTTTAGGGGTTGGGGTTGGGGGTGGGAGGAGCTTAAACTGACTGAATTTTTTCCAAAGAAGATTTTTTTGAAGATTCTATTCCAGCATCAAATTTCCACCCCTTGCATCTCCATGTCAGCTGTGTAATTTATATGAGGGACAGTTCTGAAATAAATTGAGTCATAGTTATTCTATAATCACAGTATATACATCAGTTATATCCACAGCATATTGCTGCCTACAGAGATCTATGAAACAAGTATTTTAGTTGGTACTTCCCAGAACTTTTGAGAACACATGGGAAATTTTTCAATACTAGTTGACGGTTTGTGTAAATTGATGTATTAATATATTTATAATCATTAATGCTCTAAGGGAGTAATTAATATTTTTGGCAGCTATTCAGGATTTTCTTCGGAGGATTTTAGATTTATCCCACTAATTATGGGGTATCATTTTTTTTTTTTACTCCTTAGAGTAACTAGTTTAAGGAAAGAGTATGGAAAGTTTCATTCAAGTATGTTGAATGTCTGCCTTTCTGTATTTGAAATTTATTTTATGTCCATGTGTTTAGAAAGTACCTCTAATTAGATGCCTGAAATCAAGTTCAGTTCTATTTAGAGGTCCTGTTACTAATCTAGTTAAAGTTGTATTAAACTTAAGCAGTGATTGTTGATATCTAGCTGGTTAGTACTGTCTATTTTGCCATTTCTCAAACATATTTTTAATTTAGCTAAAGTTGCAGTTCAATTTCCTAAGGTAGTATAAGTTTTGTAGTTAGTATAAATATTATTGTTTGTTCTGTCAAGAAGTATGAGAACAGATTCATTTTTTTAAAGCCAGAAAACCCTACAGTGAGAGGTAAAGTAGGGTGAACAGTGTTTCAGAATCTAAATTTGATAAGAAAATGACAGGATCCATATTTTTTCTCCCTTATCACATTTTGTTCCTCATTATTTCACATATCTGCAGTCATCCAATCAAATACAGCTACTTAACAAGAGATTGGCATAATGATGACACCAGACACAGGGAGAGAACTGTTTAGTAGTGTCCAGAAGATTTTTATAATCTTTAAAAACCAAGTAATGCATACACAGAGGAAAGCAATGGAGAATGGTTTTGTATGTTCTGTTCACTTTGTTTACAGCATATTACTAAACAAAGTTTTAGTGGGTTCTGTGAATATCTGCTATCAAAATCCTTCTCTTTATGCAATTAATATTATGCAAGGCCTCAATTATATTATCTTAGAGATTTCTTCCTCAGAAAAATGTTATTTTTATGTTTGTAGTGTATTTTAACACAGATATACATACATGTGTATTTGTAGACACATAGATATTCCAATAAAGCTATTCTATAAGTTACTGTTCAGTAAAGAAAGTGTTCTGTGTAGATTAACTGGCCTCATTTCGTTATACCTGAATGAGAAGTAGGGGGTTAAAGCAGAAGTTTGAGCCAGCACCCTATCCCAAATTAGTGATGTTAGTGTGCCAGTAAGTGTATGGAAACACAAAATTAGGTAAGCAAAATGAAAATTCTTCCCATGAGCATTTGACAGAATTTGAAAAATGTTTTCTTCTCAAATAAAGTCCCTTTGCTCTACCATTTCCCACAGTGCTGCTCACTGCTTCATATTTAAAACATTTTAAAGTTAAACATACATCTCTTGTATTATCACATTTGTTAGTGATAATTAAATGCAAGAGCTTCTGTTCCAGTATTTTATTTTTTTTTTAATTTGCCTTTATTTTTCCAAGCACACGGCTAAATTCTTTAAGGAATAGAATTTCATATCGATTGATCGAGTAGTTTTAAGAATTTCTTCATATACATCATTTGCAAAAAACCCTCAAGTGTTCTATTAAACAAGTATTATGATGCATTTAATTTCTTAATATTATTTAGAGACATGAGCCTTATCATGTTTTTTAAGTACTTACCATGTTTGTAAGTACCCATTTAATGGTAATAGTGTATTTAGCTTGCAACTGAAGTACGGTATTACATATTTGCAGTTCCTGTTTTGATGCTAAATTTTAACTGGTGATTTCTGCAACGTTTTAGGTATTTATTTTGGACAGAGTGGGGACAGACTCCTTGCATAGGCAGGGCACGCTTAGATGGGTCTGAGAAGGTTGTCCTTGTGAGCCTGGGGATTGCGTGGCCTAACGGGATTTCCATCGATTACGAGGTCAGTTCCTCTCTCTTCCAGCGCGTGTTAAAATGTACAGTATTTGTTACATTTCATTAAAGCCAGCTGGTGTTCCACTTTGATGTAATCTAAATAACTCTTAATTAAGTACTTGGACAAGACTGTTGATGTTTCCTTTAAAATTAATCTTCAGGAAAATAAATTATATTGGTGTGATGCTCGTACCGACAAGATAGAAAGAATTGACCTTGAGAGTGGAGGGAATCGGGAGATTGTGCTGTCAGGGAGCAATGTGGATATGTTTTCAGTTGCGGTGTTTGGAGCTTACATCTACTGGTCTGACAGGTAATTTATTTTTCATAAGTATTTTAAGTCTCAAAATGTTATTTTGGTGCCAGGTGCTTCACCTTTGTAGGATTAGCCATTCCTTAGCAAGGTCACAGAACAGATCCCAGAAACCTGTGAAATTTCCAAAGAAGGGGCTGTTGTGATGCTGAAAGCTCAAGCTCTTGAGCATCAGAGATGAAAACAGGTTTCTACACCTCCTGTTAGGTGAACTCTCCACTGCTCTTCAGTCATTTGTTCGGTGTGAATTAGTTGAGGATTGTTGATGAGACATCTTCAACTTTTTTGGCAGAGCACATGCAAATGGCTCTATTAGAAGAGGCCACAAGAATGAGGCCACGGATGCTGTGACCATGAGGACTGGCCTTGGAATAAACCTGAAGGAAGTGAAAGTCTTTAATAGAGCACGAGAGAAAGGTTGGCTGTTCTTAAGGATGCTATTAATTGTTTTAATATCACCTGCTACTTTTTGTGTATATTGAAGCATACAAAAAAAAAGAAGTAATCAATGATTCTATCTCCACTTTTTCCCCTTGAAGTGTTTTTTTAACTAAAATTATTGTACTAAAGAAAACATAGAGTACAAATTCTGCTAAAATTCTTCCGAGTGTTTTAAAGAGAAAGTCTAAAACCAAAACACTTCCTACCATTCCAGGTTTGATGATTTTTATTTTGTTTTTTTTTAAATAGCAAAAGACAGTCTTAGAAATGAGGGACCTTGAACTGTACTTTACAGAGCAGTAATCTCAGGCAGTTTCAGATTTCTGAAACCAAAATTTTTTCTTACTAGAAATTCCCAGCCTCTCTGTCTCCAGTGTTTATTTGCTAAAATTTCTTGGGCTTAAGTCTTTGGGTTTTTTTTTGTTTCTGTAGGAAGAGACCTTGTAAATAATCAGATTCCCTTTATATTCAATTAGTTTAGCGAACTCAAGTGACAAAAGTTATTATATATTTTCTATGATTTATGATACCTATGGTTAAATTTTATTTTCCACTACCTCACTAAGAATCATCTTGCTTTAAATGTCTTTTTACTTCTAAAATTCTGGTTTTGATGAGACCTTGAAAAACTTGTCTCATTGAGAAAAGGTGGTTTGATGATTATTTACTCAGAACAAACTGCTACCAGGCCATCCAGACAAAGTTTTCTATAAATATATTTAAAAAGAGAGAGAAAAAGGATTACTGCAATACAAAATAATTTTTTAAATACAAATATATCTCTGGTGTTAGTAGTGTTCAAAATTTGCTTTAATCACAGCATTATATACTCAAAGATTCTGTTTCTTTTACGTAAGTCTTTCCTAAATAATGGCATCAAATATGACATGTAAAATAAATGTACGTTTTGAAAGAAAACAGATTAAACAGTAAGAAATACTTTAATTTTTTTATTTTTTTTGAGAAAAATTAATTTGCAAACATATGCATATTAATTTTATTAAAAATTTCTGTATGTACTGGGCATTATATTTTATGGATAAAAATAAAATACACACAAAAAGTCCCCATTTATTTTAACTAGGCTAGAAATAGTTAATGTCTGCTTGCTTGGAAGGGCTTTATATTATAGAATATATTCTCTATATATTCTATATATAGAATTAGGAAAATAGAACAGTGGGATAATGTTGAATGATTTTTATTGATAGCTTTATAGACATGATCACTTGAATGGGAAAAACAGTTATTGAGGCTAAAAAACTACTGCTGTTAGTTTGAAAAACATAACTGAATGATTTTTAATACATTTTTCAAATTTTACTAGGGTACAAATGGTTAATGTCATTGGGAGGGAATGTCAGTGAGCCAGAAGGACAAAAGGGAAAAAAACAGGTGAAAAATATTTTTGGAATGTTTCTCTGTATCACACTATTACATATAGTTTTTAAGTTTATTGAACTAGTAGTTAAGACTGTTTAAAAAAAATGGGATAAGCAAGCTTCCTGACCTTCTGTTATTAAAACAAAGGCACAAACAAACAGAAAAGGAGCCCAAACAAAAACCCAACCACCTGTGCTGATTGTGATTAATGCTTTTTTTTTCAAACACCTGTTTTACCCTTTCTGATGAGCCAGTCCTGAAGTGCTACTTGAAAAGTGATTCCTACCCCTCAGTGCTATTTGGCATGTGTGCAAGGACATGCCTTAATTACACTGGTTCCAGAACTGGCCATTTTTAAAGATATTCACAGCTGGTGAACAGTGAAGCATTGATGTTTTCAAAGAGACTTCAGATGCTTGAGGATCTTGTCGATATATTTTCCTTTCTCTTCTCAACCTTTCATCCTTCCAAACAGATATTAACCTTTCTAGCCTAATAAAACTTTTAAAGAATCTTTAAAGCAAACTGAATGAGAAAATGTATACAGCTAAATCTCCATATATTTTTACGTGACTCCAGAGGACTATGTCTCATGGAATTTTTCATAGGAACACAAAATTCAATCTTTGTAGTTTTAAGAGCAAACTAGCTCTCATTCCCCATTATTCTTTCTTAAAAGTATTTTCAGGTTGAAATGTAGCAGTTAAAAAATACAGTCAACAGTACTTTCAGACGCTACGTATTCCCCAACAATTATTATGGTTTTGTACCTGAAAAGAGTCTATTTAAAATGTTTTATTCTCCTTCATTATGTGGAAAACTTTCAGAAATGGGAAAATGACTCTACTGAAAAAGCTGAGTTGTTACATGGAAAGTGCTGTCGGAAACAGAAACTAAATTATCTGAACAAACTATAAGAGTAATTCATATCTAGTAAAGAAAAAAAACAGAAAGGAAAAGACAAAGAAAAATAGCTCCTAATTATTGACTATTACTGTAATTTTAAATATTGCTTGCAACAAGTGTAGTTACTAATTTGACAATGATTTCTTAATGGTGTGCAATTGTCAGGGAGTAAGTTTTTAAAGTCAGGTTTTAAAGGAAATTAGAACAAAATGTTAGGAAATTTCTTCATCAGAAACAGAGAACTGGATTGACACAGTTTTGTACCTGTCAATACATATTATTCATTTTGATAGAAATTGTCTAAAAGCAGTACTGTATTCTGATGGTACCTAAATTTGACTTTTTATCAGTAACAGGTGTTTTAAAAAAAATTTTGAAAATCTTTCAAAGCACTTGAAACAGTTTCTAAGTCTTCAACTGGAAGAAGACTTAGGATTATTATGGAGGAATAACCCATTTTATCTTTTTTCTCTTAATTAAATATATACTGTTGTGATTTGAAAAAGACATTAATTATATTTGCTCATTAATTGTATTCTCTAAAATTATTTTCAGGTTGTGGTTAAAGTCACATTCTTTACTGTGTTAGGCTTTGGTTTACTTGTGAATATTGCACAAACGATTTGTAAGAGAGGAATTCTTAAGAGTGCATAAGATCTCATTTTTATTTAAGTTAGCTAATTATATTTATATTTATAAAAGGTAGATTTTATTTTTTTTTCTTTTACAGGCACCAATGTGTGTGCCAAGAATAACGGTGGGTGTCATCAGCTTTGCCTTTATCGTGGAAACGCACGGAGAACGTGTGCTTGTGCACACGGATATCTTGCAGAAGATGGAATTAGTTGCCTGAGACATGAAGGCTACCTGTTGTACTCAGGAAGGACCATATTAAAAAGCATTCACCTTTCTGATGAAACCAACTTGAATTCACCAATAAGGCCATATGAAAATCCAGAGTACTTCAAAAACGTCATAGCTCTGGCTTTCGACTACAGCCTGAAGGGAAGGGGCACAAACCGCATATTCTTCAGTGATGCACACTATGGAAATATTCAAGTGATTAAAGACAACTGGGCTGGCAGAAAAGTGCTAATTGAAAGTAAGTAAAAAAAAAAAAAAAAAAAATTTCCCAAAATGTGTATTTTATTTCAATAAACTTTATTAAGTGAAACACTTGGCTTTACAGAGTAAAAAATATCAATGAAGTTTTATCACATTTTATTATTGTATTTTATCCCTATAAGATGCATTTAAACATGAATAACTTCAAAATAATTTATTTTATAACAGGTTTACGATGTGTGAAGCATATTACTTGAAAACAGAAGTGATAACGGCAATTCTTAATTTATATGCTTGATTTTAAGGGGCTTCACTGTTGAAACAAAACCTCATATGAATTTCTACTGTTTTATTTTATGTTGCCTATGGCATTTCTACGTTTATCTATTTGTTTGGGTGGGTTTAATAACAAGACCAAAGAAAGCGTGAGGAAAAATGAAAGTACGTTTGGTATATCATCTTTTGCTGTTGCATGGTAATGGGGATACTTCCAGTAAAGAAAAAAAACTTAAACAGCTGCAAACTGACATAAGTATTATTTTACAACTTATATTGGATAATTGTTGCATTATTACCTCTGCACAGTGGTTCTGGGAAGCCATTTGTGCTTATGAAAACTGTTGGCACTAGTGAATGGAAAAGCATTTTTAAAATATTTTTAAACTGAAAGAGTGTAGGTTTAGATGAGATCTAAGGAAGAAGTTCTTCCCTATGAGGCTGGTGAGGCCCTGGCACAGATTGCCCAGAGAAGCTGTGGCTGCCCCATCGCTGGAAGTGTTCAAGGTCAAACTGGACGGGGCTTGGAGAAACCTGGTCTAATGGAAGGTGTCCCTGCCTGTGGCAGGGGGTGGAATGAGATGATCTTTAAGGTTTCTTCCGACCCAAATCATTCTGTGATTCTGTGTGATACAAGGCCTTTCTTTTTTTTTTTCCTTTGAATTTTTATGTGTGCATATTTTAGAGCAATCAGTGGCATCTGTATTAAAATATGGTAAAGATAAACTGAGCAATATTGTCAGGATGTTCTCATTACTCCCAGGAAAGCATTAAACCTTGGCATTTGGAGTTGACGTTAGCTGTATGAGAGACACAGACAGCTCACAGAAATGTGCAGTGGTGACACACAAGCACTGTTTTAACTCTGATGTTATAGGAAGACATTAAAAGTATTGCATGAAAAGTCACTGGAATTTTCAGCATTTAAAACAAAGAGGAAAAATAAATACTTGTGAAGCACCAATGCAGATAGAAATTGGGTTTTAAAAGAACAATAAAGTGTTCCTCATTACTTTATAATAGGCTGTTCTACAAGAGCAAAAGACATTCCGTAAAGCATAGTTGAGAATTATAGTTTTAAGAAATTGTTAGGAAGTGTTTCTACTTGTAACTTAATATGCCCGATTTCATTTTTCATTAGCAGAGTCAGCACTCTGAATAATTGAATGTCAGATGAAATTTTGTATCCTTGCAAAGAAATTTACTGTACATGCTTGGGATGTATATGTAAACTATGGCATTTTGTAGAAAGGCTTCTGTATTACTCTGTAGAAATACTTTGTAAATGAGAAGGGTTATAACATCCCAGTATATGTCAGTTTATTGCTCTTCTTCAAGAGCCCTTTAGTTTATGTTGAGTCATTCATTTTCAGCTGGTATTTTTGTATTGTATGGCTCTCCATTCCACAGTCTGCATGTGGTTTTTCTCTCGCTGTAAACAGGAGACAGTTCATGGGGCTGCTTGATGTAGTGGAAGTATTTAACCAACCACACCTATAAAGGAAAAAACAGGGGTAGGATTGGTTGACACTAGTAAGACACCAGTCTTCACCGGAAGACAGAAAATTCTAAATTTTTTCTGATTTCTACATTAAGAATCTGTGATCATGTAGAATTTATTAGATGGAATCCAGCTGCGAGATGTTAGTAATAATGTTTCATTTCAGGATTGAAAAAATAACACCTGTTATATTAATTTTGCTGTCTTTTTCATCCAGAATTATTAATACCTATCTGTAGCAAGTTTTACTTTATTAGGGAGAGATATAAAACCACAATGGAAATATCTAGTGTGGTTCTATCAGTTCTACAACATTGTTCTACCTCATTAAGTTGAAGTCTAAAAATCACACAAATCTTTATTCAGTATTTGACTTCAGTAGAGAAATTAGGATATGTTACATACGACATACTGTTGTCCCAGATTTTTAGTTCACTGAATGTAAATCTGCTCGTAAGGAATCTCTCACCTGATGGATTTCTACCTCCCTGAAATCAGACATGCTGCTCAAATCTAATAGATTAGTGAACTTTCCAGCACGCTAAAAACACTTAAGACATATAGAGCTCTTTGTTAAACAGGTTTCCAGTTCACTAAAAACAGATTTACAACTCACGAGCAACCCATTATCTAACATGTTTTTAGCTCACTGAGAACAGATTTACTACCCAGAAACAACCCATTATCTAACATGTTTCCAGTTCACTGAAAACAGATTTACAACCCATACGCGAGCCATTATCTAACATAGTTCCGACTCACTGAATATTGATTTAGAATTCATAAACAACCCATTATCTGACAAATTTTCACCTCACTGAACAGATTTGCAACTCATAAACAACCATTAGCTAACACATTTTCGGCTCATGGAAAGTAGATTTACGGCGTATAAACAACTTTATCTAACTTGTTCCAGTTCACTAGAAATAGATTCAAAACTCACCAAGAACCCTGTACCTGATAGGGTTCTGTCTTCAGCAACAAGAAACAATAACAACAACAAAAAACCAGCCCAGCATGTGCATAGTATGCCACGCCATGACACCTTTGGGTTTTGTACAGCATGAGGTTTTTGGAGGGGATTTTTTTCTTAGCTCTGAACTCTGCTGATGAAAGGAGCAATATTTCGTTTGGTCACTCAGCAGGGATTTGTTCTTTCTTGTTTTCTTAAGCAACTTTATCAGGTTAATCTTTCTTATTGCCAGTTTTTAAAATTTTACCTTGTTCTTGCCTGTGATTTCGCACAAATATTCTTTTGGCTGACCTAAGTTGTTTCAGAGCGTATGTTTATACAAAGAAGCCTTTTTTTTAAAAAGCTAAGTTTCAGTTTCTAAGCTAATAATTCTTTTTTTTTTAATTATTATTTATCATAGGTAGAAGCTTGAAGCAATACATGAATTAACCAAAGCCTGCTTCAGTTTATCTGTAGAAAAACACTGCAATATTCAAATAGCTTTAATACAGCGGTGCAACAGTAGACAGAAGACAAATGAAGTTAAAACTAAAGAAAAAAGGTGGAAGCAAGGCAAAAAAAAAAGGCAAATGAGAAACAGGAAAAAGTAATGAGATACACTCAATGGTTTTTCTCCTAACTGTGTAAACAAAGGCACTGAGATACTTTGCCAGTGAAATGTCTCTCACAGCACAAAAGGAAGTGTTATGTGAGAAAATGCTCCTGTTTTGAACCTGAGGCACTCGTGTCTGTAGAGCACAAAAATCTTTTCACTGCTAACATAAAGTGTCAGATCCTGTGATGTATTGTAAGGCTTTTTACAGTCTGAATCTTTTAAAGGTGTTCCAATGTGTGCTACTATTCTTCCTAACTAAATGGGTCCAATTTAACTGTCAAAAAGGCATTTATGTTCCCATTTCTCTTACAGAGCATTACTTTTGGTACATTGTGAGATCCCTTTAGTTTTGGAGCTTTCTTCTCCAGGAAAGGAATTTTTAATCTGTTAAAAATAAATATTGAATATTGTTGCTTTTTATTTCATAAATGGAGTCATTATAGCTGTATATGATATATGTATATGTTATATGTATTTGTGTATTCATTATAACTGCATATAGGTCCAGTGATTTTCACTTTTTAAAGGAGGGAAACTGAGAGGCTGTTGTTAAGTCTAGGATATTTAAATAGTAAAACATAATATTTATTATTCCAACTTGAAAAACAAGTTGTCTAGTTTAACACTACCTTTTGTTTCTGTATGTGGCTGCATATTAGAGAATCACAGAATATTTTGGGTTAGAAGGGACCTTAAAAATCACCTCATTCTAAGCCCCTGCCATGGGCAGGGACACCTTCCACTAGACAATGATTAGTGGGTAAAATCTATGAGTTGTTGCTATAGGTGAATAAAGTAATCTAATTTTATATTAAGCATTTATTATTCTAGATTGATGTAGTCCTGCACATTTCATGTGTTGTTTAGGTGTCCCTGGTGTGAAACTCTAAATGTATTTATGACAGGAGCTGACTTACACTGATCTTTTAGTATGGTATGTCGTGAGCGTTCCCAACCTCAGTATTGAGGAAAGGTGGTTTTGCCTATTGAACTTGAGATTATTCATGAGGAATTAATACTATTTGTGGCTGATTCAACTGTAAAAAATTACCCTTAGATTTTTTACTGATGCAAATATTTACTAAATTTTTACCTTATCAACTCTGATTTAGTTGCCTTAAATGTAAAACTGTTTGGTGAATTTTCAGGAAAAAGCTACACAGAAGGAACATTTCCTGAATTTCATTGTTTTATTCTAAAGAGTAATGTGATCCAGCAAATATTATTAGGTTATTAGGCTATTCTGCTATTAACACCTCAAATATCTCTCTAATGTTTGGTTTCCTTCAACATTAAGAATAAAAATGTGTGTTTATATATATTTATTAGAAGGCTTGTTAGTCTAATAGTATTGATTTAAAGGTGCTAAGGGTGAATAGTAGGTTGGTTCTTTTTAGAGTCCACATGTAATGCACGAAAAGATAATATGGGCTCTTGTAATTAGCAAAACATTTCTTCCATGACAATGGTTGAGATTTTAAATAATCTAATAAAACACTTCCATCTCCATAAGTTAGGTTTCCATTCTGGAATTCCTTCTGCTTTTAAAGACTCTTTTACATGGATACTTTAATTATATTGATGTTATGATATTATAACACTTGTTAACTTGTATTGCCTCAGTAAGTTTGAAGGAATAAGATTACATCCATGGAGATGTTTGTAGTGCCTTGAACTCAGGGTAGTTGTTGCTTTGAAGAACCCAAAGCCTTCGTTTATACTGTCCTATTACATTTAATAATCTTTAATGTGGAATGGATTATAGCATGGGTTTGAAGATGCAGAAAAATGATAGAGGTAAAGAATTATTTAACGTTCTAATTGTGCAGTCAGTGAGGAACGTGAATCTAAACCCTTCTCTTCAGGTGCTTTAGTGCTCGTGAGACATTTCTTTCACCCCAGATCAAACGGTGACCACCTGTAACCCATCCCCACAATCTTACACAAACAGAGTGACAGAAAGCAGGGTCCCCTCCTGTGACCAGTCTGGTGTAACAATCGCCAGGCTGAATCCTGAAAGGTAAATTGCCAAAGCCAAGTCACAGAATGAATAAAGATCAAGCAGGTGTTTCAGTACTGAACATGAAAGCCTTCTCCAAAGTTCTGATATCAAAGTGCTGTTCATGATCAATTTCATTACTTTGATGGCTTTTGAGTATTAAAAAAAAATATGATGTTGAGAGTTGTTCACTGCTTTAGAGCACTGCTAAAGAGAAGGAGTTGGTAAAAATATGAAATTAAAAGGAAAAGGTAATTGAAGTGGTACAACTGGAAAACTTTTTACTGTAAACTTCCTAGATAATTTTAGAAGTATAAGATAAGGGATAAAAATCTAGGAAATTGACAACTAATATATATATATTACCAAAAGCCAGTGGCAACAACTATTGGATAATTTAAACTTCATGTCCTTTAGTATTTTTATTTCCTGGTTGCAATAATAAGGGAGCTTATTCTGAGTTCTTCAGTTATTGATTTGTTGCTTGTCTGTTCCCTGAGAAAGTCAGATGAAGATCAGCATGACAATATTTATAGGCTGCATCTCATCTGTGGGATGCAATCTATCTTCGTTAAGTTCAGTAAAAGTGATAGATAGCGTTTGGCAACGTAATGATGTGATCACTCTGCCATTGCCTTTGTAAATCATAAGCTGTTGCATTCTCTTGTGTAGATATTTAATCAGTTACACACCCCATTACTGATTTAATTCAGAATGTCAGTGGCAGGTGAATAATGTGAGTATTTGTATATTAATATCATATTGTATTAATGTTCCTTTCATTTAAGTATGCAATTCATGTGAAAATCATAAACTGTTGCTTCATGGCTAGAATAAATCTAATCAGTGCTGTAGGCATCTAATGCCATCAGTGTTTTAATTCAATATGTCAGTAAAACAAATGTGTTTCTTTTCATTTCCAGTTCCTTTATGCTTTACCAATTCAGAATATTATATGATGCTGCAAAAATATGAAGCTGAGAGTAAAAAAATTGCTAATTTTCATCCTTTTATAGGTTTTGGGACTAAATCCTTCAATTGTAGAACCAGAGAGGATGAGGCCATACTTCCAATATAAATATATTAATATATATATATATGGAATTTATATAAAAATATATTTTAAAAAGTGCTCTAGAATATACTTTAAGGAAGTACTTATATAAGTAAATATAAAATAATATTGTTGCTGGTTTGCATAGATATAATACTGAAATGCATGTGCTTTGGCATCTTCTCTACTGTTCTGTCTTTAACAATATGAAGTTGCTAAAAGGTTTTAATTTTAGAGGAACAACGTCCGAGTGTCTAGAGGACCATTTGTAGGATCCCTTCTGTCCTCAGTTGGTCCTTAGTTTATCATTATTAAAAAGATTTACAGGAATTTGGAGATTCATCAATAACCTCTAAAAAAAATTATTTTAACCTAGAAACATATAAACTAACAAAAAAATTGTATTATCAATGATAACTTACTATACTGAAGGTTTGCCTGACCAGTGTACTGATGGCACTTCATCCAGCTCACGTTACATGTTAACAGGAACAAAGTTGTATTATCCATTGTAAGAATTTATTTAAATCTTGTTTTGTTTTAGCACCTACTTTCCAAGTCTTCTGTCATTGACTTGAAAGCTACCTTATAGACATTTATAGATGTCTAAAAGTATTAAATGCGTCTCTTCTGTACTGGTGGAGTTCTCACTTCCATATGTACACAGAACATGATAATACTAAAAGTTTACTGGCAAATAAAGGCGTGCTTGGTGTAAATCCTTCAGAATTAATCTTTTGGTGGAGCTAAGCAAATGCACTTAGTATGTGTTTGCAGCACAGTTTTCAATTTAATTTTAATATGTTTTTCTTGTCTTACATCAAAGCAATTTAATTCCCCTGATTATTTTTTATGAGGAAAGCTTTTTTTTTTTAGTCTGAATTTTTCTGTTTGAGGTATTTATGAAACCATTATCATCCACGGGTTTGTCTCCTGAACCTTTTGGTAGTTTCAGACTTAATTTGCTTGAAGATGTGATCATCCAATAAAGCACCCTCTCTTCTTTAAAAAGCATATATACATCAAGAAGTTTCTGAATTTTTATTACATAGAAACACAGACTGGTTTGGGTTGGAAGGGAACTTCAAAGATCATCAAGTTCCAACCCCTGCCATGGGCAGGGACACCTTCCACTATCCCAGGTTGCTCCAAGCCCTGTCCAATCTGGCCTTGAACACTTGCAGGGATGGGGCAGCCACAGCTTCTCTGGGCCAGTGCTTCACCACACTCTGCTTAAAGGCTTTTTTAATCCTTAATTGGATACTGGATATTTGATTAGAGACAATTTTCACAGCCTGATTCTGTTGTCAGGCTATTTTAAAGTGTTGAGTTGTTTTTTTTCTTTTCAGTCAAAGTATTAATCATTGGCATTCCTGTAAAGATGTAGATTTCTTGAGTCTTTGAATATTAGCTTCTTTATTTTCTTTTAAAGTTGTACTCTTTGAAAGAAAGTGTTTTATTGATTGTTTTGTTTTTGTTCTACTCCACTGAGAACATACGTATGTATGGCAAAGTTTTGTTGTAAAACTGCGTACTTTAATTATTTTCCTAAAACATTTTTCATCTGCATGCTAAATGTTTGCTCGTCTCTAAATATGCCATAACTTTCCATGTATCTGTTTTCTAAAAATTTAATTACCATTTTATAAATAGTAACATGGAATTAAACAGTCTTCTGTCACGATTTACAGACCTTAACATGGAATTGCAGGATGATGTGTCAGAATGTGAAGCTGTACTTTCTAGTACCTGTGGAAAAATTGAGTTCTTCTCTTTAGTATAGAAATTAAAGTAAACCATCACATCTGGTATTGAAGAGCACTTTCATCATTTTAGTTGTATTTTAATTCATCACATCTAGCTGTGGCAGGAACAACATCATTATCTTTTGTCAGCCTAAAACTCTACTGAAGCAATGTTATGTAACCAGTTTGCTCTCAAATTTCTTGACAGATTCAGACAAGAAACAAAGCTGAAGTTGTTAGAAATTCAAGAGGTTACATGAGGGAATTTTCTTTTTTTTTTTTTTTTCTGATAGACATCTTACAAATGAAGAACATTAAATGCTCTCATGTTTTGTTCATTACAAATAAAGTAAAGAACTGGTCAGAAAATGTCAATACCTTTGTCATTTTGTAATAGAATTGCAGAAAATCCAAGTTGGAAGGGACCCACAAGGACCACTGAAACCAACTTGTGATTCCACACAGGGAAACGTAATAGATAGTGAGTTGATATCTAAGAGCATTGGGTTTAGTTTAGAGAATTTTATGTAGTTGCAAATTGGGGTTCAGCATATAATTTTAATGTAAATTAGTAGATTAAGTTAAAATTGTATTCCTGACCCTTTATTTTAGCAGTTATCAGACTTACTAAGCTTCTTTTAATTTCAGAGCTAGTGGAAGATTTGCAGGAAGTGACTAGGACGTTTATCAGAACCCATATCTAGGTGGTACAGACCTCTGCCCCTGGGACTGATCCCTGTTCCCAGATCAGGGAGCAGAGTGGTTCATATGTGCAGTGCTTGGCCTTGTGTCTCTGGGATAATTTGGGCAGTCCGAGTGTCCTTTGAATCCTGTGTTGTGTTCCTCTGGCTCTGAGAAATTGTCATTACTTTCAGGATTTCTTCTGACTCGCGTGTCTGTGTTGGTTATTGGTCCTAAGGCTGATATTTTGGCGCTATGATGTCAAAGGCATTTTCTGTATGTTACAAAACTTGGTTTGGGCAAGTTAATCTGTGTTTGAGGTGTGGAGATTTCAGGGACTGGGAGGTCTCTGTAGGCAAAAGGAACAAAACCTGATGTGGTCTTGTTTACACTCCCCAAAGAGACTTGGTTTTGGGGTTTGGCTTTTGTTTTTTTTGTTTTGTTTTGTTTTTCAGAAAAAGTAACAAACTTTTGCTGGAAGAGTGCATGGGTTACATCTCAGAAGGAATTAGTTGTTTCATTCAGGAAGGTTGCCCTGGGAAAAATAAATGCCCGTGGTGTGGGTGTTAAGGGGTGGAAGACCCAAGAATCAAGCAATTGGGTAGGGACAAAACCCCTCCAGAACCTTCCTAAACCACAGTTAATAATAACCTTGCATTCAGACATGTTCCAACTGGCTTTAGAGTACTTCAGTAGGTGTTTGCCCATCTCTGTCATGATATTTGAAAGAACAGAATATTTTTTCAGTTCTTGATTTCTGAAACCTTCACTATATTTCAATATGTTTTTAATGCTTAAAATTAAAAATAAATTTATAAGGCAGATAAAGAATGCGTGTAACCCACTCATCTTTTTGAAAACCAGAATTAATATCAAAAGGGTCATTTTTGTAAACCTCTTCTAAAGAGGTTTTTGTAATTTTCAAGTTGCTTTCAATGCCAGGTAAACTCTGTCTAATTTTGAACTACTTGTAAGTGAGCTGTTTTTCCTGAATTCTATTTCATAAGTAGATAAACTATTTTTACACATATTCACCTCCCTCTAAGGAATGTCTTCTTTTAAGACAGGTCACTGAGACTTATCCCCAGATATGTCACAAAATGTAGTCAGATCATCTTCAAGTGGTTTAGAAAGAGAAATACAGAAACCTGATACGTAATTATTTGCCTCATGGTTTTAAGTTATTTGCCTCAAAGTTTTGATTTAGTGTTTGCTGTTTCAGTGTGATAAAACTTATTTTGGAACTTTCTGTTCTGTCTGTATGAATTGCACAGTAAATATTACATCTTTCAGCAAGCTGAATGGAAATTGTAATAACCAGCATAATGTAATCCTAATTATATTTCTAGATTTTTGCCTTCTGTAGCTCATTAATAAGCTGTGTGAACCTTCTGGTCTAAAAATATTTGTTTCTAACAAGATAATAAGTGAAGTTATCAACATACATTTCTGTAGTAATTATAAGATAATGGTAGGAAATAATTGCTCCTATTCCTCACAGTCTGTCATTTTTGTATATTGGGACTGGATAGAGTTTATCTTTTCTGGACATTATGGTCTAGTTTCTCATTAATATTTTCTTTTCTTTCTAGCTCACAGTTTTTTATGTTGAATGAAAGAGTGTGGTATTGTGGCTTATTAAAATAATATATTGGTGTTGAGACCTTCAGAGTTGGTATTTCTTTAGTACTTTTCAGGTGTTTTAAAAAAGCTCACACAGTTAATAGCACCAGGACACTTTGATCCCTATTAATGTAAAGTGTATCAGTGTCAGAAAATACATTGAAAGATCATGCTAAATAATAAAAGTAACTAGTGAAAACATCCCAAGACTTGGTTTAAATGATATTTGAAGATGTGACTTAATTATTGCTGTCTTGAATAAATGCATGTTATTTCTAATATATCATCTGGGGACACTGTACTAAAAATTTAATTTAATGATTGTTAGAATGGGCCAGTATATTACGGGATTGTTAACAGGTGGTCTTGCTCTCTAGCTTTCTTTTTTTATTTAAATTTATGAAAAGAAAAAAAGATTAAGATTTTGATTCCAATAAAAAAAATAACAGCAGAAATGATAAAAGAATTGACAGACTCGGGCTGAAATAGCTGAACTCTGTGAGTCTGCAGGATCAGTTCTGAGAAGAAAAATAAAAACAAGCATCTTCTTAGCAGGTGTTTGATTTGCTCTGTCTGTAACCGTCTTCTTCCAGATGTTGGGTCAGTGGAGGGACTTGCTTATCACAGAGCTTGGGACACCCTGTATTGGACCAGTTCCACCACATCCTCCATCACGAGACACACCGTTGACCAGAGGCGTCGAGGGGCTTTCAACCGGGAAGCCGTAATAACCATGTCAGAGGATGATCATCCACACGTGCTGGCTCTGGATGAATGCCAAAAGTATGTATTACATCTTCCTTACCAGATTTTAATTTCTGGCACTTCTTCATTTCACAGTCAGCTAATGCTGTGAAACACTGATACCTACAAAGATTAAGTAGATTTCTTCTTTTAGGAGAAAATTGTTAATATATTTTATAAAGCAGTTGCAGAATTAAGGTGCAACGTTTTGTATGTTTTCATGTTTCGAATAATAATTACGTTTTCATGGAATGTTAAAAAGTTCAAGCTGCTTTTCTTAAAAGTGGGCTAAATGCAAATTAATGAGTGGTTGTTTGAGTGATTCCATCAGACGCGTTACTCTTATTGCTTAAATTAAAAAAAAGATAATTTAAGTATTTACAGAAAGTTATCTGAGTTTCTTGTGTGCAAATTATGGCCCACATGTTTATCTCAGAAACCAGTGTAGTATAAAAGTATATAACAAGAGATGAACATTTACAGTACTTAAGGACAATATCCTGCAGAGAAGTCTTAGTTCCCTTTTGTCCACTCTAAAGAAGGCTGTATTTCTTAGTAAAATAGTAGGAAAGTTTATATTTCTACTCCTGTTAATAAATTCTTAAAAATTTGAGGTACTTTAATCTTCTCTGTTACTTCTGGAAAAAAGGCAACCTGCCTTTTCTGCTTCTTGTAACTGTCTCTCCTTTGGCAAGGCTGGGCTCCATCAATTCCTTATTAAATCCCATTTTTAAATTCGTAGCTGAATGTACAATGTTGCATGAGTAGTCAAGGTTATTTCCATGTGTGATTTCATGTCCTGTTTATGCAAATTAAGAGTTTATACTGTATTTTAAAATATGTTTACCTGGGTATCATAAAAAAGCCACCTAAATACTGATGGAGATTGTAATAAGAGAATGAGCAGGTTCTGATCAGTCTGTGAATTACATCCCCAGCTCATTCCATAACATTTGTCCACCATTTTTAACCACAACAAGGGGCTGAATGACCCTTCTGTAGAGCACATTAATGTGACTTTCTTCCCACAATCAACCTTCTGCATCCCAGTCCTTTGGTCTGTATCACATTTCTAAAATGGGAAAAGCTACAGGTTAATTTCACTGTTAGAAATTACAAATATACACATTAGCAGAATTAAGTTTATATCACTCCACAGCTTCTATCTCTCTGTAATGGTTTATTAGTGTACAGACATGATCAGAATTGAACAGATCTGTAAGACAAAAAAAACCTGTACTTGTATACAAATTAATGAACTAGGAAACTGCTGTAATTTATAGGATATTGGCTATTAGATTTTCTTATTCACCACTGATTATCACAATTACTCCTAGAAGACATTCAAAATTCTCTGTGAAAGCATATGTGGTTTTTTTTCTGTTGCTCATTTCATAGAGAATTAAATTATAAAATGTATCTTATGGTTTTATTTGTTATTTTGATTTTAATACAGCTTAATGTTTTGGACTAACTGGAATGAGCAGCTCCCAAGCATCATGAGATCTACCCTCTCAGGCAAAAATGCACAGGTTATCATTAGTACAGATATTCTGACACCAAATGGACTGACCATTGATCACAGGGCAGAGAAACTTTACTTTTCAGATGGCAGCTTGGGAAAAATTGAGAGGTGTGAATATGATGGATCACAAAGATATGTAAGTAAAACAAAAATCCTGAATATACTCATTGTAAATCTGTTTGTTTGCATTTTTTAGCATCTTTAAAGTGCAAATGTTACAGAAACATTATTAGTTGCCTAATGTTTCTCCCAGTATTAGTTGTATATTAGATTTAAAACTTAAAACTTTATTGAGCTACAAGTAATGCTCTATTTGCTCAGAATTTCTTTTCTGTAATACTTGAGTGTTACTGGACAATTTTTTTTTCTTTTCTAACTGTACATCTTCCTTTACTCTTTCATCATAATACTTTTGGTCATTGAGTGCCCTATTAGTTTCAGCTCAAGTAGACCTTTTACCAGGAAGATGCTGACAGCAGTTTGTCTGTGCTTGAGATTCTGTTGCATGTTTAGTATTTCACTTCTCATATTTCATGAAATCTTCCTTTCAGTGGATTTTGTACATCACAAAGTTCAGGATGAAATGAATGAAGGACATGTTCTGGCTTGTCTTCCATTCCTAGACATAAAAGTTAATGTACATCAACTCACTTTGATATCTATTAACTTTAAAAAAGTCCTTTATATGCAGTATAAAAGCTTAAGAAATATTTTTGCATCCTAAATGAAAATTCCGTGTTTTCCTGGAATCTTATCCAGAAGTTCCACACACTTTGTTCAGACAAAATTTTCTTATCAGAACAAAATAAGAGAGCCGAGCTTGTAACAGCATCTAGTTTTGCATAATTTCCTTTTTCCTTTTGCTGTCATTTGTATAAATTAACCACAGCTCACTAATGTTTTCAGAAGCAGTAAATACGTCAGAAACTGGACAAACCAAAGCTAGAAGGATTCTAAATTTTAAAGTCTTTGATTATCTATTTACTGTGAAAATTGATTAACTTTCTTGGTTAACTGACAGAAGGCAGATTGGGGGGTTTCTTCAAAATTTTTTTCTGCGTTATCATTTAGGAGATAAAAACAGGATGTTTTTCTTAAATTCTGCTTCCATTCAACAGTTCTGCTCAAATATATCCAGTCTTCTCTGTTCTTATTCCCGACCATTCTGAATAATTATGTATTTGGAAAGTTCCTCAGTTTTCTGTCTCTCACATAAAAGTAATTTTCAAATGGTGTCTTGAGGGAATTGTCACCATCCTAAAATACAGATATAAGGAGTACATATAGGGATGAATATAGGGAGAGGAAATTACCCATTTATTTCTGATACTTGTCAGCTTTGTCAGCTATTTCCTTTGTAGGACTTGGATCCCAATTTGAAAGTTGTAATATATTACATTATCCTTCCCTTGACTTCCTGTCCTTTATTTCTTTTTTGTTATCAGTTTTGAAGACTGACAGTAAATTAGAGGATTTTTTGGATGTTACTCCATCACATGTATTAATCCACATTTTTATAATTGTAAATGACAAACTGTCTTGAAGTAAGGTTCATTGGTCAATTAAAAACGTGTATTTAGAAGACACAAACCACTTTTATCTCTTTGACAAGTAGGAAGTTGTGCTTTGTGTGTGTGCCTGCAAGCTCATTTCTAATTCAGACACTTATTCTTAAGTTCCTGGAGCTTAAGGATGTACAGCAGTAGTTATATACATTTTGTTCTGGGGATTTGCTTTGCTTAAATACATTGTCATCTCTATGTATGAAGTTATTTGTCTACATCACTACTATTTTTGTCACGTTTAAGAGGGAAAAGAGAAAAATATCTCATTTAGATCACAAATAGTAAGTAATTTTTAAAGTAGTTTCATCTTCTATGCTTTCTTCAGTAATTTTCTCTGAAAATAACCCTTCCTAGATTGGATATTCTCTTCTTCCTCTTCCAGTTTGAGAGGAATTCCTAAACTATTTTCTTATGCTTTTTTTCAGTTAGAATTATTTTTTCCCATTTATTTTGGCTGTATTTCTGCTTTTTGATGTATACCTCTGTGTTGTACTGCTGGTTCTTTTTTTCATTTTGCAATCGTTTTTAGTTTCGCTTTACTGATCCTGTTTTACTTAAGGTTTTTATCAGTTAAGTACAGGGTAATTAGTAGATATTTAAATAGTTTACTTCATCTTTGCACAGGGTATAACAAAATAGGAGATGGAACATGATGCAACTTAGCTGCAGGAACCATTACTAAAATCCACTTTTTAATGAGGCCTCTGGTTTTCAATTTGCATCAGCAAGACAAACTGTTTTCTCAGCCTCTGGACATTGAAACGCTCAGTTTTCCTACTATATGGCCTTTTGGGTTGGCTTTCTATCATTTTAACTCTTCTTCCCAGTTAAATAAACAGGAAAGCTCCTGACAGCAAAAAGCTGAGTCCATCATGATCTTCCGAAGGCTTCTTGGGAGGTCTGTTGTGTTACCTATACAAGGATATGCTACTGTTAGTTGTCCTACACTGATACTTGTTTTGGGAGAATCAGCCAATTCTATTGCCAGAAACACTGATCTGAGTACTCACTTTTCCTGCATTAGTTAAATGAGGGTTGTCATACCAAAAAAACACCCAGCAGGCTGTTAGTGCTTGCCTCACCAGCGGCACTTCAGCAGAGTTGCTGATCACCCTTCAGATGAATTCTTACTGATACAAGTAATGCCAGAACCCAAGCTGGTAATTGCATTATTGATTTCATGAAATAATATTTCCAGGGCAGTTGTTTTACTTCTTTCACATGCTCTCCAGCCTGACATGATCTCTGGTGTCTGTGACATTAGGAGAATACAAGTAATGATCATTTCACTGTTCTGGTGATCTGAGCTTCTTTAGGGTGTTTCAGCGTGGTCCTGCCATCAACCACCTGTCAAAAATAGTTTAAACAGATTACCCTTGTCCTCACTATCTCTGCTTCATTGCTCTCCAGTTTCAGTTAGGTTAACAAAGGTAGAAATTGGATAGCAGAACATGAAAGGGTAATGGTAATGTAATGAATTTTCTTCCAGACAGCAGCTTCTCTCTTCATTCCACTCACCACAATAATCTAGTACAATGAATGAGTAGAAAATCATTTAGCAGTATTGAATTGACTCTTTTAAGTGGATTGTAAGAGTTTATTGATTTTGTGTTGAGCTGATATGTTAATACTAGTATTAAAAAACTAGTAGTGGTTGCTGGAACACTCTTTCAATTTTGGAAATTTCTTTGTTACTTTTTTTCCTTTTTATTACTTAAAATAAATAAAAGTTGTTGTGGGATTTTTGAAACATTTCTCATTCTGCTCTGTCAGATCTTCCTGACTGAAAAGCAAAAGTGGCAATTATTTTTTTTCACAATCACTCCCCCATTTTATTCCATTTTTGATCCTGCTCTCAGTTGGATTTAATATTGTGGCCACAGCTGTTTTTAGCTGCTTAGTGCTTTAATTATATCATTTTGTTCATGAACACAGAGACTGAGCCAACAGCAAATAAAGCTGATTTCATGTTTTAGACTTATTTTTCCAATAAATTGTGAGCTACTTTGATTTTTTTTTCTTTTCTTCTTCACTGTTTAGTGTTCTCTAACATTTTACATGTGGAAAAACTGGAAAGATGTTAAACCTTCCTGGTTGTTTTCTAACATTCAAGTTGGAATGTTTTGATCTCAGTTATAGTTTTGTAGACCTACAAGTGTGATTGTTAGAATCAGTAAGGGTTTAGAGGTGTTTCTGGTAATTATAACCTTCATGTAATTGCAACCTGCCAGGAACTGTAGCTTTCTGTTTCTAGAATATATGTTTTTATTCGGTTGTATTTCTGTATTAAAGCAATTAAACAATTTCCATACTTGGTTGTTCAATTTCTGTTGTGTTCAGAAGCATTTTATCAGATCTGCTCTTCAAAATACTAAATGCAGAAATGGAAGCTGTAAGTTTGGCTGTGCATTTCTGAAATACTTGAGTTTATAATTGACAGCTAAAATTACTTTTCAAGCATTATATTTCTTTGTGGTAGAAATATTATTGGGGAAATTCGAGTAATTTTGGTCAATTCTGGAAAAGTCTTCATGATGACATCAATGTTACCTTGAGAAGTGGCCGAATAACTCACTAAGGCAGGATAAAAGTGACATCAGCCAAGGTAGCGAGAACAAAGAGAAATCATGCAAAATGCTAGCAATTTTAAATGCAAAATGTCCAACTCCATTAAAATCAGAATACACTAAAAAAGTTTTTAAAAAGATTTTCACCAAGGTCTGATCATGAGCAGGTACAAAAAGATTCAGGTCCTGAATGTGATTCTGGGTTGAAGAATCACATTGCTGTATTCTCTGTGTGCTAACAAACAATCAGATGTGAAAACTAACCTGAAGGAAAATCATGTCAGCTAGAAGGCAGATATTTTAATAAGCTTGGATGGTTGCCTGGAAAAAAAAATAAAATTGAGCCTGCTTTCCATGTGGAAATCACTCAGTTTCTTCTGCTTCCCTGTGATTTTTTTACATGGCATTAGAAACAGTAATAGCAGAGAAACAAGAAATGCCAATAAAAATTGATGTTGTTAGCACATGCACAATTTACAACCTAGACATTTAAGTTCACTGTGGCTTGCCTTTCCTATTTCCACCTATTATAATAGTTAGGGGAGCAAGAGTTATGTTCTGGGCTTTTTAATCAATTCCTTTTTCTGGACTAGTATAGATATTCTTGGCAGTTAATGGTACTAGAAGTGAAGTGGATTATTTTAATGTTCTCTATCCAGTAATATAAATACAGTAGTTCTAGTGGGAATCTTCTGTTCTTGATCCCTTTCTCTCGCAAATATGAATAAAAATAGTATTTGTTTCTCAGCTTTTTAAATGTCCACATTTCCCTTTAACATTCATCTGCAGAAACCCCAAACCAATACAGTGAGTGAAATACCCACTCCTGTTTAGTGAGTTGTTTTTCTAGGGAGTTCACTCCATTGACATTGATGAGTTGCTTTCTTTTCAGTAGTTCTGTAAAGTATTGCTAAGCTCAAACCTAATGAAAGTTATTCCCTAGCCAAAGGCAACAAAATCCTCTAATCCCTGAGAGGTAGAGAGCTGGTTGACACAGATCCAGCACTTTTAGTTTGGGACTGTTTGCTGAAATACCTTGAATGTCCAGTGTTGATAGCCTGGTAGAAATTAACTTAAAGAAGGAATTAGTGAAAAGATAAAACTAATCTCTAAAGCTATGGAGAATAAGATTATTTATAATACCTCAGGCTCCCAAAAAATTCTAGGAGATTGAACTAAATGTAATATTAGATGAAGTTTGTAATTTATGAGGTTGAAAATAAGTATTGTGACAATAATACATGTGTAGTTTCAAAGAACATGGTTAATACCGTGTAATTTCCAGAGCTGTGTACTTGCCATTCCAAAGGAACAGAAAAGTGCAGGCCTGTTACAGTTGCTTAATCTGTCATTCAGCTGAACTGCAAATTAAGGAGCAGCTGGAACACTGCAAATTTAGCACTGCAGTTTGGTCTTCAGTGCCTTAGATGTTCATTGCCACCATGGAGGAACAGAAATGAATTGCCGAAGAGGAAGCACTTCTGATTTTGTTTCATTTTTCTTGGGTAATTCTACAGAAAGAGGATCTTGTTGTTCTTGGTAAATGTGGTATTCTAGTATGTCTTTTGTATCCTTTGCTGTGTGACTATTATTCAAGTTATTTAGAAGGCGTTTTTGAAAGATAAAATAATTGAAACCAAAATCCATGCGTTAAAGATATGGCAGTGATGCAAATAGAGTCTTCATTCAGACCAATCAACAAAAAGCATGATTATTTTTAGTAGTTTGTGACAGTGATTGGCACTGTTCTTCCACAAAACCCAACATAAACCTACACTAAAAAATTCTTCTAATTTTTTTTGTGGTAACAGGAATCTTCAGCACCAGATTTCTTTCTTTTGTCTTTAACATCCACTTCCACTTCTGGTTAACGTTTTTGTCCAATAACGTCGCAGTGTTGAAAGGGCAGAATTTGGACACTCCAGATCAAGGCTTATAGATTTGTTTATCCAGCAAGATATAGCATTTTGCTTTTTACTGAAGCAATCACATCAATAGCAAGCAAAACACAGAGTCTGATCTAAATGTATATCTTTTTTTTTGTGTCTTAATCAAATACATAAAAATTATGAATTAGATTATTTTTTGTTTTACCCTGGCTTTGCAACTGATTTCCCTGTGTTACAGCCTCATATTTTTTTTTCATAGATTCTTTTTCTCTAATCTTTTAAGAACAGTATTCATAGTTTAATAATAAATATGCGGTACTGTTTTATGGCTTTAATTTTAAACAACAAAATACATTAGATAATTTTGACTAATGTAGTGTTCTGTATAAGTCAGTTCTGTCAAATTGAGCTTTCTGATATTCATCTAAAATGTTATTTATTATTAAATTAATGGTATTGCTTTATTCTTGTAAAATGATTTTATAATGTAATTGACTTCAAATTGTCATAATATTTTAACATTTTTAAGTGCAATTTTCTGTACTGGAATTATTATTTTGTTATAGACCTCTACAGAGGTTTGGGTATCTTTTGAAAAGTGAAGAGCCCTTAAGAAACATTTAGAAGCTTTATTAGATAGTACTGCCCATTTATTAAGCATTTTGAAGGAGAAGTATTATCAATAAACCATTCACTAGAGTTAAAATACTTAAAAGCAACTCATATTTTAAGCTGACGTATTAACTTTATGCACTTCTCTTTAAAAAATACAACAGTATTTGTCTAAAAGTTGAGTGTAGTCATGAGAAGAATCATTATGAGTCTAGTTCTCACTGACAGTCTAATAAGAGTATTATATAAATCATCCAAATTACAATATTCTGGCAGAAATTCTTGTCTACCTGACACGTCTACCTGGCTGGCTCCTCCCCTTTTTCAGTTTATCTAGAGAAACTGCCACACGTATCTCAAATTAGAGCAGCTGTATGTAAAAACAAAAACTCTCTGGACTACTTAAAAAATAAAGAATTACAGTTAAAATTAAATTGTCCTCCAATTTCTCAATCTCCTCATCCATCTTACCCCTCCTGTCTCCTCATCTCTTTAGAAGAATCAGAAAAAACTTTACATCTGTTACTCAGAACTTGTAGTATCTGCTGTAATTGAATGTTGGTATCATTTAGAATTAAAACATGTGATGTACTATTGGACATGTCTGATTCAGGTGGAAGGGATAGTAGGGAGGTCTTGTTCAGGTTTTCTTAATTTTTTAAAATTGTACTTAGACTTAAAAAATAAAAATTGTTACAATTTTCAGTGTTATTCTATAAATTAGAATGTTTAGGATTTTAAAAGGGCTGTAAAGTTGGCCAAAGCCTCATAGAAATATGAACTCTTTATTTTGGATGCTGGAATAAAACCAGTGTCCTTGGATAGGGATGTGACATAGTGGAGGAGAGGAAATGCTATGAGCACTAGTGAACAAATATTTTGAATGTTTGCTTTTTTGACACTTTATTTGGATCTCAGCTCTCCCAAGGTTGAACAGCAGTGATCAGTCTGTAATGAATTTACATTGTGTTGTTATTACGATCTGAGAAAAATTATGACAGTGCTACTGAGCACAGAGAGCTGAACAGGGTAGTGCCTTCTTTAGCACTGATTGTGACAACAAAATCCTTCCAACTGGGAAAGTTTCACATTTTCATGGAGAAAAAATATGGGGTTGCAAACTCTTCCTGGCCGGGTTTCATACAGATCTTTCAGAAACACATGATTTTTTTTTTTTTTTCATGGAATGTCTGAATATGAGTAGTGTAGGATTTTAAGAGTGTATTATGAAAAGTGTCTTACAGTAAATGTGCACAATTAGAGAAGAAATCTTTTGCCATTAATACATTCCCATCTATCTTTTACTGCTTTTAATTTTGGAAAAAGGTTGGTTAGAGAAAAGTTATCGTCTTGGGATATTTATCAGTAAGAAAAATCTTTCCTGGAAAAAAGGGTTTTCTAGTCAAACGTTCTTTAAAATATGCAGAAATATATGATGTGCATAGTAATGTAGAATTTGTTATAATTATCTGATTAATATAAGTAATTTTGATATTCTGTCTGTATAAGTGAGTTCAAGCATGACCAGGAATGCTCCTGTGCACTGGACTAGAAATATCTATGTTGGCAAATTGTTGTAATGCTCTGGGCAGTGAACTTGGCATAGGTGTGAACAAAATGCCCCTGGAGCATTCCTTAGTATTGAATCCTGCAGAGTTAGGGCACCTTCTTAATCTCTAAGGCATAGCTGTAGCAGCAAAAATGGAGGCTTTTCTTTCACAGAATTAAATTTGGATATCCTGTTTATTAGGTGTATTTTTTTATCTGAAGAGAAAGACTTCCTCCCCCTGCAATTACTTATTTAATTATTGAGTATGGGATTGACCACTGCTACTTCTGTCTTGTTACAGCATTTTTAAAATAGCACCCACTTTCAAGTAGGCTGAGCAGTGAGCAGAGCACCAGCCCCTGGGCAGGTGTGCAGTCAGCAGGAACAGCTCAGATTCATCCCATGTACTGGGTTCATGGAGATTTCCATGAAATCTCGTTGTTTTTATAAAGGCCCTTTGGGAAAGAGGATAAAGGACACAAAGCAGATGGAAAACCATGGTGATCTAAGTAGAGATGTGGGTTGAGAATTGATGCTTAAAAAAGAGTGATTTCTATTGTGCTGTTAAAATATGTTATTTTTCTGGTTTTATCCTAATTTCACTACACTAAGTCGTACATAGACATGGGAATTTTTTTTTTTTTTTTTGCTAGCCTGGGTCAGAACTGATCCTACTTTATGAATATACATGAGTTACTATTTTTTTCCAGAGAAACCTGAAAGAATACAATTCGATACAAATATTAAGAGTATTATTTATCTCCATTAGCTAATGGAGAAGTATTAACCCCCTTTCCAAATAGCTCTTTTCAACCAAAATTAAATTTTCATTTAGAAAACTGATTAAAACTGTGTCATATTCTTCAGAACAGAAACTGTACATGTGAAATTTTTAATTTTGATACATGAAAAGAAAGAACATATATGAAAATATTTTATAGGAGCTGTGATTTAGACTGGGATCAAATTCATTGCATTTCTACAGTTTTCTTTCAAAGCTTACTATATAGTGAAGTACAATTCATGTTTCCTGTCAAGATTTTAAGCTAATTAATTCTATGGCGAGATTTTTATATTTTTTTAATTGGAAAACACAAAACATTTATTGTCTTGGGTTCAAGTTTCTGATGGATCATATAGTGACTGCTCTTCAGATCTGAAACATGCTTCTCACTTTGATTCATAAAAACTCCGAATTTTTAGACTTTCAGCCATGTTGAAAGAACCTCTTGTTCTCTTTTCTGTTCAAGCTATTAAGCAGGTAGTGTGTTGAGTAAGTATCTTTACAGGCACCTGTAGATAAACTGTGATTTTTTTAATTAAGGAACAGATGCCTGGTTTTCTGCTTGTAGCATCCTTCTAACACACTTTAAGTGCTGTTTTCCCATTTTTCCAGGTTCTGTAAGTATAGAAGTATTAAGTGTTTTGTCTAAAACTATAAAGTGATGTGAGTCCCAGTCTGCACTTTAAAAACTTCTTGTTCAGTGACGGCAATTCTTCTCGTGTTTCTCTTCTGTACTTCCGTATTTTAGGTAATTGTGAAGTCTGGACCAGGCACGTTTCTCAGCCTGGCTGTGTATGATGAATACATCTTCTGGTCAGATGGGGTGAGGAGAGCTATCCTGCGTTCCAGTAAATACACAGGAGGAGACACAAAAGTTCTTCGTTCTGATATCCCTCATCAGCCAATGGGCATTATTGCTGTTGCCAATGACACCAACAGTTGTAAGTTACAAAGCAAGATACACTGTTTTCTGAATTCCAGAATCATTCATTTCAGATATTTTATTTATTTTTAACTGAGTTAAAACATTTCATGGTGTTTCAGAAATTCTTATTGTAGTAGCTGTTAACTTAGGATGGGGTATAACCTCTTTCCAAGCAAATAAATATTACTGAATGACCATTTTCTGCTGTGGATGTTATGCTCAATGGGTGCAGTTAAATATTTTCCTGTCAGATTTTGGCAGGTTTGAATGTTGTAGGTTTTTTAAATTATTATTTTCAAGGTAGCTGCGTTTGTTTATCTTTAGCGTGCCAGCATCTGAGGCACGCTGACATTTTCATCTGACTGATAAAACCTGAATCAATTGCCCGTGAATCTGAGATATGGTGATCTTTGCTCTCTCAAAGACATTGGCCGTTGAAGCAAATTTAATAAAACAGAATTCCTCTTTTATCATTTGTTTTTTTCAGGTGAGTTATCTCCTTGTGCACAAATGAATGGAGGTTGTCATGATTTGTGCCTTCTGACGCCTGACGGGCGAGTGAACTGCTCGTGTAGAGGGGACAGAATTCTGATAGATGATAACAGATGTGTGAGTAAGTAATACTGGCTGACACGATGCTTTTCTATGCTGTGATGCTGTTGCCTATCATAAGACAGTTGGCTCAAGCCATTAATTTTATTTCTTTTATAAACTGTAAAAATTGGTCTGGCAATTCAGCACGTATCTGGCTTTTTAAACTATTTTGTCTGATAAGGCTTTTTGAGGGTTAAAAAGCATTAATACTCCCCTTAAATCTTTATTATGGTAGTGAGATACTGGTGAGATACTGCTTTCTTATTCGTAGTTAGGATTTTTACATCTCTGTCATGATTACTGCTGAGATATAAGTGTCTGTGTGCATCCGTTGGATCTCTCTAGGACTATATCAGATGAATTATTGAAGCTGAACCTTAATTGAGTCCCTTTTTCTCACCTATTTAAGGTCAAGGTGTTGTCAGCAGTGGAAGTGAAAGAGGTTCAGCAGATAAATTCATACATCGGATGATGTGTTATAAAATTATTATATTGCATTTATATTTTCCAGAAGCATTGCAACTCTAAATATTGCTCTTTGGTAAAGCCATGTTTAAACCTTCATCTAGACCATGATGCAAGATTCTGTCTTCTAAATTAGTTATTATATATTAGTTAGTATAAATTAGCAGGAAATGTTTGTCTGAGCTATTAGTAAGAGAAAAAGAAAAAAAAAAGAAAGACTTAGACATTAAACATTGGTGTTGAGTGGCCCAGGAAGGATGGAAATAAGACAAACTATAGTTTAGCTGTGAGATCAAAAGTTGCTTTCTTTGTAACACAGTTGAAATGGATACTCAATAAAATTGGAAGTTAGCAATTCCAGCTGAGATAAGGAATTACCTGTCCTTCCACAGTGCAATTAATCTATATAGCTTACCGCCAGTCAAAATTCTTGAGACAAAGCTTCGGTAAAATTCAAAGATGGATTGGATGCTTATATGGGTAATGACTACCCTGACTATTCACTTCTCATCAAAGAAACACTTTGAAAGGCATTAAAATGCTTTGTTTCTGCAAGATGGAGTTTGAAGCAATCTCTGCAAGGGTGTCCAGTTAGACTTTAACTGATGGCAGATGATGCCATACATACTTTTTTTTTTTTCATATTTTTCTAAAGACTCCAGTTTAAGGTGCTAAACTAGATGAACTATAATTTCTTAGATCTAAGTTCTTACAATTCTAAAACATGGGAGGAAAAGAGAGAAAAGTAATTTGTGTGATAAATTTGATTAAGATATAAAGGACTGTATAAATTATATTTAAGATCAGATCTCACCTTGTCTGAAATCTGTATTTTCAGCACTTCTTTTATATTTTTCTTCATGTTTGAATCAAATCAAGAAATTATTTTAATTTATATTGGCTTGACTTTTTAATATTTCAGACATTGGTTCTTCCTGAGTTCGTGCTGAAGTAATTATAGTGGATACAGGAAGTAAACGTAATTATTCTTCTTGGGGTATTCTGGATACTTCTCATTTCTCTCAACTTGGATATTTTGTTTAGAACCATGCACATGAAGCAGATGTATGACCTATCATGAAGTTCATGAACAAATTGTTCTGTGTTAACTTTGTGATAGCTTTTAGTTTCTTAGCTGAGCCAACAGAAAATCTATATGCAAGAGAAAGCAGAAGTAAAAATTTTAAATGTGCATCTTTTTCTCTTCTAAAATAACAGATAAAACATCCACTAGATGAGAAGCTGAGAACACAAACAATTAGGTGTATATCACTGGGGATTTTTTGTGAATAAAAGGCAATAAGTAAAGTAGATACAGGAGGTTTTCTTAATTGGCTATATCTTCACCATTTGATGTAGTGCATTGATGCTGGTAGCTGTGTATTACAGTGCCACAAAACAGAGTTGAGAGTTCAAATTAACTGCTTGGCAATGGTAAATGTTTAATTCTTGCTTTTGGATGGGCTGTGTTGAAGGGATGTTTTTAAAACTTCTGTTAAGAAATGGTTGCACACGAACTGGGGGTTGTGGAGAGGTGTGTGAGAGTAGGGGGTCTCTGAGCACAGTAGTTCCAAAGTCGTTCTTATCAGAATCTGTGCCTTGAAGTTATTTCACTACCTGTTCCTTCATGGATATTTGGCTCTGTATTTTTCTTTTTGGATTCTTTCTGTAGAAGCTTTTAAGTTCTGATGCCGCAGTGGGTTTGTTTATTTGTTTATTTATTTATTTTTTTGCGCTGAGGATTTCAAAAACCGCGTAGCGGATACTTCAAACGCAGCCAACATTTTTCTCATTTTCACTAATTGTGAAAGCTTTTAAAAAATTACATGTTAATGTGTTTTATTTTCAGCTAAAAATTCTACTTGCAACATTTATTCAGAGTTTGAATGTGGAAATGGTGAATGCATTGATTATCAGCTGACTTGTGATGGCATTGCTCAGTGTAAGGACAAGTCCGATGAGAAACTTTTCTACTGCGGTGAGTATTTCTAGGGCTTTCACCTTCACATTGTTCTTTTGGTTGTATGTGCTTAGATTCTTTCCTCTGTGGCTTTTTTCTACTTACTCATACCAACTGCTCGCCGAGAAAATGCCAACTCACACATTAAGAAAGCCCTGACATTATATGGATAGAATTAGTTAATATCTGAAAATATTTTTCCTTGCCAACTTCATGTATTAACTGACTTGTCTTTAATAAAAAGCATCTGAGATGTTCTGATATTTCTGTCTGTGAAATAAAACTAAGGAAAAGCACAGCTAGCTGCTTCTTTAAAAATGAAAAATTGAGTACTTTCAGATTTAATTTAGTGATTTTGATTTAGTTTCTAATAGTTAATAAGATTTTTTCTGATTGTGAATAGAAAACGCCTAGAAATGGCTGTGTAATAGATATCTTTCCACACAGTTTTCTATTTAAGTTTATAATGTTGTTATTCTTCACAACAGTCCATCTACATCCTGCAACAATTGAGAGGCATGGATGTCAACTTCCATAATTTCCCCAAAGGCTTCTATCCTTACATGTATTTTTTTCCTCTAATAGCCACTAACTGAATAATTTCCAGTTTTTTTTGTGGCCAACTGAGTTTGCCTGCTGCAGTGTCTAAAACACTACTGTTCAAATAATTTTCCTTCAGCACTGAGTCATGTTAGTGAATTCATGTGTCCTGCACATGAAATTAAACCTCCTTGTTACTTGTGTGCCTGTAATTCTTGGCCTTTATTCCGTTCTGTGGGTCCATATCACAGACTTGGAATCTCTTCTGTTTCCCATATGAACAATTTCATGTCATTTCAAACCCACTGTTTATATTTACACCAGTCACCTCTGTAGTTTTATGAAAATGTCTCATTTAATTCCTGCAGTTCACCTCAGCCATTTTAATAATAAACGGAACAGTTTCCTTTTTTCCTTTTTTTTCCCCTTGAACAAATTAACTGATTTTTTTTTCTTCTTTCATCCTCAATTTGTGTCTCTTTAGCATTCAGACTTCTGTGTAACTGCTTTGATCATGTCATGTAAAACTAACAGTGATGTTTCATCAGATCATCTACATGTAGATAACTTAGAAGGTTTAGTTATTTGAATCTGAAAAAAGATAAGACATCAGATGAGGAAATAAGAATAGGGAATATGCAAAACAGTGTTAGTTACCAGGGGAAAAGGCCCTTGAATTACAAGTGACAGCTTCAAAGTATTGTATGTGTTGATATATTTGTATTTATGTAAGCATTATTTGTATTTATGTAAGCATAATGCTTAGAGATAAGAATTAATTTAAAACAAATGACAAACAAAGGCAAACCACAAAACCTGACACCACCTCCAAAAAAACCCTAGTAGGTCTATTTTTGAATAGATTAATCCTCTTCGTCTCTAGTATTATTTTTAGTCATTTATTTTGTTCACAGTTCATGGAAAAAATATTAAGTTTTCATATAGTTTCTTTTTCTTTGTTAGGAGAGGAGAGTAGGTTGAAGGACTAGAAAAACAGTCATTTGGGAACAAATAAGAAAGTTGTAGTTGGTGAGGAATCTTCAAAACACTCTTTCTTGTCATTCCAGAGAAGCTGTCTTATATGTCAGTAGTCTTTTTAAGATTTTCTGAGCTGCAAAAACTGTTCTATACTTTATTTTACAATACTTAAAAATATATAAATTCAAGATTAGAAATTTAGAAATAGATTTATAAATGCAATATTTTTTTGCCCAGAGAATTTACAGATGCCCCATCCCCGGAAATGTCCAACGCCAGGTTGGACAGGGCTTGGAGGAACCTGGTTTAATGGAAGGTGTCCCTGCCCAAGGCAGGGGAGTGAAACAAGACCTTTAAGGTCCCTTCCAACCCAACACATTCCATGATTCTAGCATCCAACAATTTGTCTTTCTATGGATCTACCACATAATTTTACGAAGGACATTATGTTAGTTTGTGGTGTGACAGTGTACCTTTTGACTCATTTTGCTACACCTTGGAAAAGGAGCAGGAAGAACTGGGGTTCTGTCATGTCATTGCTTTCTGAATCTGATAAAGTACAGGATGTTGGAATCATTATTGTTGATTAACTAATGAAGTGAACATTATTATTGTGACATGACTTCTACGATGATTGGGGCTTTAGTAAATCAGCCCTGAATTTTCAAACATATCAGTATGTGTAAAATTTGTACATTCTTTATTGGGGTTCTTGAGCAGAATGCTGGAAGTATTTGGGTTCAGAAATCCAGAAACTTCTCTGCTAATATTTGTTGTTATTTTACTCTCCATTTATTCCTGATTTGGTTCAGGGCAAATTTGGTGTGTAACTCATTCTACATGATGGAATTATTGATGCCACATGCAAACATTATCACAAAAAAAATGTGTCAAAACAAATGCATTTAAGGCAGGTGGTCTTTTTATACCACAAGATAGTGAAAACGGGGAAATTAGGCTTTCCTTTTTAATTTTTTTGGGGTCATTCATTCTTTCTCATCATGCTTTCATCCATTATTCTTTATTTGTTTATCAGCCCAAGTTTTTCTGCTGGACAATAAACGAACAGTTTCTGAAGTTTTTTCTGTAGCTTCAAATGCTTTATCAGTTAATTTTTTTTTTCTGGAGTGTTTGTTTGGTTTTCATGGAAGCCTGTTTGTATTAGACATAAAGTGTCTAAATGAAAATATGTGCTTAACTTTCCAGAAAATAGAGGCTGTCGGAAGGGTTTCAAGCCATGTTCTAATCGTCGCTGCGTTTCAAGTAATAAAGTGTGTGATGGTGTAAATGACTGCGGTGACAACTCTGATGAATTTGACTGTAAAGGTAAATGGCAGTTATTTCCAAGGTGATTTTGGAATATTGCTTTATAAATACTCAGTATGTAAATAGAAGTAGCTAGAAAATACATGTAATTTAATCATATTTTGGGATTGATATAAAGACTGATTTTGGTTTACACCTACAGTCCTCTAGGACTATGGCTATAAAATAAAATATAAATATACATATATATTATATATAACATTTTTTATTATAGATGCATAAAATATAGAATACAGGTGCTACTTCTTCTATAAAGTAATAAATGAGAGTGTCTTTACTACAGACAGAAGGGTTGAAAGATGGGTGTTTTCTTCTCTGAGTCTGCTTTTTCTTTGAAGTATCAAGTGTTCTGTTTCTTTGCTTGTCAGATGCATGGCAACATCTGTGTCCTTTGCAAAGCTTACTAGAATTGTTCTCCCTTTTATATCAGAATTTTTTTTTTTGTTTAGTGTCTTAAAACATGAATATTTATGTTTGTGTACCAGCCAGTGAATAAAGACAAGCTAACAGACAACACAAATCCTTAGTTACAATTCAGGAAGACTGGAGGGGATATTATCCCACACTATATAGCTAAAAAGTTATATAGGTGTAGTAACTAGCATTTTTTTAAAAAAACTGAATGGTTTTTAATCATTTAGTTAAATATGGGTAGGGAGAAAAGCATACAGGGGAAAAAATGAACTTGTTACAAAAAAGAAACCTGAGAAATTCATAGATGGTCCTGAAAATGCTTCTTCCTTCCTTACACGGTGATTATCTCAAATTGAGTTGAATTATACAGAGATACTTTTAGGCTAAAACATAAATTGAAAAATTAGAAACTTACGAGGTCCTATAAACTCAAAAGCATATGTCTGCTGAATTTTTAGCTATGGAAGGTACAGCGTGTTCTGACTGCCTCATTCTAAAAGGTAGAAAATGTTTAAACATAATACATAGGATGTGCATCTTAAGAGTCTGTTTAGTACACAAATTTACATCTTTTATGACCATGTGTTATAGATTCAACATGTGCTTCGACAGAATTCCGTTGTGCAGATGGGACTTGCATTGGAAAATCAGCGCAGTGCAACCAGATCATTGATTGTGCAGATGCTTCAGATGAAAAGAACTGCAGTAAGTTTGTGTTTGTGCTTCGCTGGAGCATCTGCTCCATGATTATTCCTTGTTATGTGGCAGTTAATTCATAGTCATTACTGGTTGGGAGACCAACACCTGCATGGTCTGTGCAAGCTCAAGATAAACACGAAAATTAAACTATAAGGCTCTCAGTCTGTGTTAGGTGTGATGCACTAATTTGATGTCTCTTTCCAGATAATACAAACTGTGCTTACTTCTATAAGCTTGGAATAAAATCTTCAGGATTTATTAGCTGCAATTCAACTTCCCTTTGTATACTGCCAGAGTGGATATGTGATGGATCTAATGACTGTGGAGATTATACAGATGAACTGAAATGCCCAGGTAACTGTAAAAAAATAAATAGAACATTAATTTTATTTTTTTAATCTTATTTGGGGGAGGGGCAGTGTTTCTAATTGTGTTGCAAAATGTTTATTCAGTCAATACCAATTTATTTAATATGGAGAATAATATAATACTGAATGCAGTTTATTCACCTTTATTTTGTGTTTCATCAAATTATGCAAATTATTACAAATTTATACTGTAGTTTTCTGACGAAAACTGCAATGTCTAGCTTTCTATTTCCTCCAGGTCAGGTCTGTCATTTATCATTTTTTATTTAAGTAAAACATGAGTCATTAAAATCTCATGCTCATCAAGCATCAGCATAATTATTCAGGAACTTTTATTAACTACTGCTTTAGTGAGTGGCATTTCTTTCCTTCCTGGCTATTTTTTACTTTCCCTTTTATTTGGTAGAGGTCCCTGGGATAGGCTGCCAGGGTAGAATCCATGGTTATTGCTTTTGTCATTGTTCTGGTCCTCACCCAGTAAAGAGGGATCATGACACACTTGAGTCTCAGACGCAGGACTGGGGTTATTGCTGTTTATTTAATGTTATCCAATGAATTATTCACAATATTAAATTCTTACCTAGTGAAGGGTGGCGTTTATGTGTTTGCTCTGTTTTTATCCAGGACCCCTCATTTGAGTTTGAAAATATTAAGTCCAAAGTCTAAACATATCTATAAATAAAGAAGTGATAAACTATATTTAGAATGAGAATACTTTAACCAATAGAAGTTTATTGTATCCTGTTTGTAGGATTAGGCCCATCCTAGGAAATTCTCATCAAATTGAATAGAGTGCACTAAGAAAGAAATTCTGGGAACATCAAGCCTGTATCTCCTCTCTTGCACCTCAAGCTTATATATGTGTATATATATATATATATATACCAAAAAATTGATAGTGCTTTTTGCTTATAGTATTCCTGTTACTTTTGTCTTCCAGAACCACATTCAGTCTTTTAATCTCTAATCTACCTATATTCCACTTTACACCTGATCTTGTAGTCCTTCAGTAATATCCTTACTCTTTACTTGCCATGGCAAATAAGCCAGGATATTTTAAAATTCCTGCTTTCAACATAAGAATATTTTGGTCATCTCAACCTGCATCTCTCTTGAATATACTAGACCAGTATCCTGTATAGCAAATGAAATTTTATTTTTGCCTTGTATCAGTGCAAATACAATGTAATTTTTTATTTCTATTGGTTTTCATAATTGGCTTATGCTAGAGTATAATTGTCCTCCTGTGACCTGTAACTCTCTTTCTCCCAAGAATTAGTATTTAATAATAATATTTACTAAATAATAAATTTTATTAATTTGTAGAAATACAACTTTTAATTTTATGTTGGTAAATACTCTCCAGTTTTTGCCTAGTAATGAACATAATCTGATTATTTCCATTTAATACTCTGGTTTTCTGTGTGATAATCACACTGTGTCACCAGAAGTTTCTATTAGAATTCTCATATGTTCTGCCAAATTTAGTGATGAAAGTATTACCAGGATCCAGAGAAATCTAGAACTTCAGCACTACTGTCAGTCAACCTGACATTAAAAACATTCCTCCTTTCTATAAAAGAGATTCATATTAAAATTATAGTTTCCATTCTAATCTTCATATTCTCTGCATTCTCTTAGTTCTGTAGAATTAATATATATAACACTTCATTGAGCTCAGAATAGCTTATATTTACTGTATTTCCACAAAAAGAAAGCTTTTTTCCCATACCAAAGAGGATTTTGAGGGCAGTGTGCTGCAGCTCCAGTAAACTAATGTTGCATAAGTACACTAATGTGCATTTTATTCCATCGGCCATTTATTTGTATCACTTTTTTTCTGTCTTCCAAACGTGTGCCAAATTGTTCCATCATTTGAATGTGTGACTAATTGCCTGCATCATTCCTCCCTTTACTTGGGAGCAACACCATTCACATTCAACCTACATGTGATTTCCTTTGCCATTTCCTTCAAAACTGACCGACTTTGGCACATTAAATTTTTGAGTGTTGTTTCTATTATGAATATTATAACTCCCATTAGCAGTTTTGTTCAGTGTCATTTTTCTTACAGAAAATTACAGCAAAAATACTCATTTAGGAGTAGCTATACTTAGACAATCTTTAAGATCTACCAAATCATCATAGATGTCCCACTTCTTTCTTTGTTCTTTTTTTGCTACTCATACAGCTGTAGAAGCCATAAATATGATAACTTTATCTTTCTTTTTAAAAGAGAGGAGGCTGAAAACCAACCCAGTGTTGATTGCCTCAGTACATTGAGGGAATAATATAAACCATGGCAGAGTTTCAGTGATCTCGAGTGCTTGGAACTCTACCTCCTGGGTTTTCCCAGGACCTTGCCTAAGATTTTGAAAATAACCTGTTGTTAGACTAATATTTGTGCTTAAATAATGGAAATAAATATATAGTATGTTTTCTTTCCTCACATCTGTTTTCTAAGCATTCATAAAAATAGAATTTTAAATTACTTTCACACTCTACAAACAACTTTTGAATTTCTGACAAAGTCTAAATCTCTGGCTCCAACGTCACTGGTGTAGCTCCTGTTAGTCAGCACATGAATCAGATTTGTAGCTTATCCAGTGATAAAAATACTGCCCCCATTAGGTTATCTTGTGAATTATGGTAGCTAGATCAGAAAGGTAATTCTGTCAGCTGGTGTAAAACATGAAACAGTGTTGACCTGTCTGACCTCAAAACCTGTAAACTGAGCTACTTGCCTCTATAGGCCTTTTGATTTAGTTTGAAGCTGTGCTCTGATTCTTCTCTAGAAAAAAAAAATGAAGTATTTCAGCTCCCTAAACTACTTAGCTGTCACTATTTTTTTTTAATTTGTATGAACACAAATTATATAAACAGTATTTTTTTCATTTTTAGACATAAACACTTTGTCCATTAGTATTCAGAAATTTAGCAGAAATGTATTAGGCTCCTAATCATACAAGTAGAGACCATTTTACATTACATTCTTTATTTTATCACAGTTCAAAACAAACCCACATGTGAAGAAAATTATTTTGGTTGTCCTAGTGGAAGATGTATTCTGACCACCTGGCTTTGTGATGGGCAGAAAGACTGTGAGGACGGAGTAGATGAATTGCACTGTGGTGAGCATTTTATCTTTCTTGTATTTCTGTAATCACTAATGCACTTTGAAAACAAACAAGTGTGCATTTTTATCTCTGAGATTGATTATAGACCTATATAAGAATATCTTTATATATTTTTAGATTCAACTCTAATACTTCATGTTGCCAATACCTTAAATTCCATCTCATGCCAGAATGAAAGCCTTTTAATTTCTTTTTCTTAAGGATATGTTTATATACAGATTTTTTCTATTATTTTAATATTTAACAATTCCACTAATTCTTCAAAACTCCTAATTTTGAAGGAGTTTTACTTCAAAAAATATCCTTCTTTTCTATTTTGGACAAGTTCTCCTTCTGGAACAGCTTTAGATATAATCAATTTGAATCAGTATCTAGACTCCAACAGGAAATAGCCAAACATAAAAGTGGACATGCCTTTGCATCAGGGGCCATACAGGTATAATTGTTTAAAGTAACAAGAAAAGTAATGTGAATAAAATAAAGCATGAACTGTGAACTGGGTTAAGGGTCTGTTGTGTCTCAGATTTTTCAGATTCTTAAATTCTGCCTAATTGAGGAACAATGCAGGTTGGTTTCACTGATAGTAAGAGCTGATCTTTTATCTTCAATTTGTTTGGATTAACTGAACAGAGTATTTCTGTAATGAGTTGTAGCAGAACAGCAAAAAGCAGTATGAAATTTTCCTATTCCCTATTTAAATAAAACCTGAATTTTTTTTGTTTGTTTTTTTTATTTTTTGCTTTACTTCTTGACATGACCAAACATTATAATTTACTGTCCTCATGACCCAGTTCCCATTAACATGCTTCCATATTTGGGTTGCAGTTTACATTGTATATATATACATCTTATAACTTCAAAATTAGGATCTGCTGTGCACTGTGACAATCAGAAAGTTTTGTGTTGATCACATTTATCGAGTGTAACTCACTGTTTACATTTCCAGGTTTTATTACACATACATATTTGTATACAATATTTTAAAATGTACTAGCTGATTTTTTGTGGGTGAGAGGGAAGGGGATTAAGTCAATTCTGCTTTCTCTACTGATCACTCTTACCCATTTTGAGGTACTTGTTACAATAGTCTACTTGTAAATTCAGATTGCATTACTTATTTTTTTTATTGTAAATTCTGATTGCATTACCTAAAATCCTTTTTGTTGTTAGCATTAAAATTTTTTGTCATCAGTTAAAAAAAAAAAATTCTTAAAGAAGTCTGGGAGATGTGCAAGATCCAGATTTTTCAGAAAATGTCACAAAACCAGCATTGATTTATAGGAGTTGTGCAGTCTGATTATAAAGGCAGAAAAATATTGTTATTTTAAATGTATAGTAAAGTGTAAATGGGACAACAGAATTCAAACAGACAGCAGTTTTCTCATGAGAGAAAATAACATGAAATCTCTTAAAGATGGAGATAAATACTGAAATAGCAGGACGAAGTCTGTGTTGAAAAATTTGGACAGTGCCCTCTCTGCCCTGCTACCCAAATAAAGCAGTTCACTGTAGTCCTAGTATTTATGTTAAATACACAAACTAGACTTAGCTTTTAAAGTGTTTACCACTAGCAAAATGTTTGAAAATATTAGAACGTGTTTGGAATGTTTCACTGTTTATTTATTTTATAAATGTTTTGGTGATGCAAACTCTGAGAGAAATTGGTAACATGCTGAATAGCAAGATTAGGATTCTACTGTGTTTTTAATACCTGGGAAACTGGGGGGACAGAAAGGAGCAGTATGAAAATTCCTAAACTGTGTTAGAAAATGCAGGGAATGCAGTGATGTTGTGTCATTCCTAGATTCGTCCTGCTCGTGGAATCAATTTGCTTGCTCTGCAAACAAATGCATCTCTAAGCAGTGGATTTGTGATGGTGAGGATGACTGTGGGGATGGTTTAGATGAGAGTGATGCTATTTGTGGTAAGTAGGATAATTTTAGTTCTGCGTTGTGTCAGGTCATGCATAATGAAAGAGATGATGTGTTTCAAGAAGATAGTGGAAAGAGGACAAGAACAAAAGCATCTCCAAAGAGTGTTTGCTTTAAGGACAGAGTATGAGAGGATCTCCTCCCTCAGCCCCCTCCAATTAGCTGAGAGAGTCCTTTTTATGGAGACTGTATGATTTGTGTGTGCTCTGTCAGTAAAGATATGAATAGCACACCAGTGTGGGCAAAAGGACAACAAAACTTTTCTCCATTTCCCACCCTTGAGGTAAAACCCCTGTTTGAGTTTCACATTTCAGTGGTAGGTGCTTAAAGACTAAAGATGTGTGTATTTTTTCCTCCAGCTCTTTCTCCTATTCCCTTTATATTTTTGTATATGCAGTCATAAGCATTATTGCATAATATTCCTCTCAAATTCCCAAAGCCTTCAAGGTGCATAAGGATTTGAAAATTTTGTTTTCATTCTGGGGCTCGATGGACTGGAAAAGTGTTAGTGAATTCTTCTCAAAAGAAAATCACATTGTGTCAAGTCATACTGTCACAATTTAATGATATTTATACATTGGTTCCATTGTTAGCTATACTGTATTTTAAGATTTAACTTTTAAATATTTATTCCTTTTCAGAAATTCTCTTATTTGAATTTCATTCAACAAAGAGTATTTTATTCCATATTTCATGTGTGGTACCACGGTGCTGAAAGTGTTAAGTAGACAGAGAAGAAATCACTTCAGCTTATGTTCAGATTTGTGGTGGCCTAATCAAACAGATGTAGAAATGTCATCAAATGAAAAGAATGGAGGTGGAACTTACACTGATTTTATATGGCAAAATGTGAATTAATTAGTACACTAACTTCAAGCTGACATCCATTTACAATACAGTTTTCATGGTATTTAGGTCCTACTGAGAAGACAAGCACCTCATCTGAGAATAACATAGAACAGTGTGAAACCCTAAGAGACATGAGGACCTGAAGCTTAGTAGGAATAGAAAAATGGTGATGAAAACAAAGGGCAACAAATTGCAAAGTGTCACTACAAGATGACTTATTTTTTTCTTTTAAGGTTGTTCAGAATTAACTACTTTTGATATCTTGACTTGCAACACATTATAGATCTCTTGTTAGAAGAAAGGTCACCAATAAAATTGTAGACCATCTCTCAAAGAGGGAAGATCTGCACCAGTTATGAAGAGGGGAGAATTAAGGCTGTATTTCTCCTTAGGAACAGGAGATGGACTTGAACTGCAAGAGGATAAGAGAGATCATGACTTCAGATTTTTTAAAAAATCAGTATTTATTTAACATGAAGTTTAATTCCAGAAGTATCAAAAAATGGCCAATGCGTATAAGTAACCAAAAGTCGTCAGTTTTGAATAAATAGGACAGGAAAATTATTTTCTAATATTATTTAATATTTTATTAATTTCTAATTAAAATTAGTAGAAAATGCACTGTTGATTTTTTTAATGAAACCTATTTAGCTTATCTGAGAGAATACATTAAGTGATTGTGCAAAAATTTACTTCCAAACACAGTAAAATTAATCCTAGGATATAATATTATCAGGAGAATAGCCCATTTTTTAAAAAAAAGTCAAGCAAAAAATATGTAGAGTTATTTGAATTAAAACTGTCAGATATTTTTTCCTCCCACTACTTTTATGCTTGGTCCACATTGTTCTCTTCTATGTGGGACTGACTCATGAAAAATACGAATGCATTTAGCCTCCTGGAATAGTCTGGTGATTCAAGGATTATGTGGTTTACAAGGTTAGTTCCTTTGTTCAGTCAGTCCAAACATGCAGTCAAACACACAGACTAAAACTGGTTTGAAAATTTACTCTGCTGGATAGTTTTCATGAAGTGTGGGAAATTAAATTTCCTTACAGATTATTAAGAGACTGAATAAATGGAAAGAATGGAAGAAATAGGAGGTTGTCAAAATTTTGCTGTAAGTCTTAGTCAGTATGTTCGTCATAATGTGCAGAACAAAATCATCTCTGAGTTTTACTTTAAAGTAAACCCCTGTACTTAGTCATTACCCACTACCATAAAAACCTCAACTAGGACATTCCAGCTCAGGATATTCCATGAGTCTGTGTTTAAGACTCCCACACCATGTTTTTCCAGGCTCAGTGACCTGTGCAGCAGACACCTTCAGCTGCTTGGGCTCCCATGCCTGTGTTCCCCGGCACTGGCTTTGTGATGGTGAGAGGGACTGTCCCAATGGAAGTGATGAGCTGTCCACAGCAGGCTGTGGTATGTTTGCATGTTAAAAGATGTATTTATTTCCTTGGTCCTTTTGCCTTTGTAATATCCAGATACCGTTTGTTTCTGTAGTATTGTACCCTTTTACTGCCAAGATTGCTGCTAAAGATTGATGGCCCACATGTGAGCACACATACCAGAATCCTTTAATGTTTTAATCAGCCTGACATCTTCAGGCTCTCTTAATATATACTGAGGCACACCAGCTGAAGATCAGTATGTGTGTCACGTCGTAGACATTATGCAGCATGTTTCCTAATGAAAATTAGCACATTATTGACTATGCAGTTTTATTGCTCTTCCTGAAGAAAGTGCTGCTGCTCCTGTCAGAGAGGTTGTGCATCAGGAAGGGAGATGCAGTACTGTCTTCAATTTATTCTGGCTAATTGTTCAGGTCTTGACAACTCCTGCCCTACAAACTATTACTTCCAGTCTTCTGAGATACATTTCTATTAAAAGTGTCAGGAGTTCAGTAATAGTTTCATTGAGCTTTTTTTTTTTTTTAATTAACTTATAAAAATGGTATAGAAATATGCTTTATATATTTTGAGTGTTTACAGACTTTAAAGAGCATTTGTTCAGGAGCAGAGTAACATAGGAAGGACGTCTTTACTTCCCAAATATTCTTTTCCTCAGAAGCAGACCTTAGGCTAGTTGTAGACAGCATCAACTTCTGAAGCCTTTCTGTTTTGGATTACAGGAGATTTTAGCCATCCTTACTCCAGCTCTCTGTGGTAATGAGTAGCTTTTTCTGCTATTGAATTGTGTGGTGCTTTTGTATGACTAAACAGCTACAGTTATTTCCATTGAATCCACTCAAACTAACTACTTCTCATTTCATCTCTGTGTAAGAAAATTGGCTGCATATCTTATTGTTCTCAATTTCATTTATTTTTGTGTACTGTATTTTCCTTAGCTCCTAATAACACTTGTGACGAGAATGCTTTCATGTGCCATAACAAAGTCTGCATTCCCAAACAGTTTGTTTGTGACCATGATGATGACTGTGGAGATGGATCAGATGAATCTCTGGAATGTGGCAAGTATAACAAAAATAGAGTAAATACAAAAATTTCAGACTTTTAACTGTAAGGCATTTTTCAGGGTCTGTTGTTTTAAGTCACTATTGAAAAAGAAAGCTCTTCTTTTTTTAATTGTTTTAATCTTAAATTTTAAGTTATGCATCAATTAATAGAGCTTAATATTACTTGGATCTGGAGCTACAGTGACAAATTATTTCCTATAGTGTCTTACAGTTGATTGTTAATAACATTTAACAGAATTTAAAAATATACTTTCTAGAATTTCTTGCTTAGTATGTATATCTCTTTATATATATTTTTAAATTTGTCTCTATGTATGTTTTTTCTATTAAATAATAAAACATCTCTGTCATGATTATCACTGCAGTTAAATGATATCAACTAAAACCATAGATGAATGTTTAATTTTCACTACTGACATGAATTTAGGGTTTCTTATACTATGTGTGAATATCTATGCAGTATATCTGCACCATACTCAGAAATATGAATCTGTAGAAATAATAGAAAATATAGAGCAAATGTTCCCTCAAAAAAGATACATTATTGATTTTTTTATCATGAGTGATTTTGTGCCATAAAATCTGTGTTGGTTATTTGCTCTTAGATGTGCTCCAGAAATGAGGGCCACAGCAGAAAATAGCTGGGTACATGTTTTAGATGTTTCTGTTGTACACACCACCTGTAGAGTGTATGTGCATGAATGATGAGAGTAGACAACCAAAAATTGTAAGAAAAAGCATTCTTGATGTTTGCATTTAGTAAAATTTCTCATGAGTTGAACATATAATGGAACATTTTGGGAACAAAATATAGTGTAGCAAATACTGTTTTATTTGTTGGTCATATCAAAATCACAGAATCCCAGAATATGCTGTGTTGAAAGGGACCCACATGGATCATCGAGTCCAACTCCTGGCTCTGCACAGGACAACCCCAGGAGTCCCACCCTGTGCCTGAGAGTATCATCCAAACACTCCTTGAACTCTGTCAGCCTTGGTGCTGTGCCCACTGCCCTGGGGAGCCTGTTCAGTGCCCAACCACCCTCTGGGGGAAGAATCTCTTTCTAATATCCAACCTACATTTTGGATTTTTTAATAATCACTTGCTGGTGTATTTAATTTATTTACTATAGTGTCACATACATGCACGAAAAGTATACATACCACTTAACATACTGACAAATAAATAGTGTTATTTTGTCTCTTTGGAAAGAGACAGAAGGAGAAAACAGCAACAGAAGCAGAAGATGTGCAAATTCCTGATCTAATTGTAGTATGGACCTGCCTTCAGGCACTGGCTCTATTTAATTTCTGCTGGGCAAACTGAAATCTCCAGCACTGTTTGTTACGTGCTGCACTGCCTCAATGCAATTTTCTGTTAGCTGGTAATCAAATACACACTTTAGTGTGGGACTAGTGTGGTAAACTCATTATACTCTAATTTTAGGAAAGGGTTCCATTCTTTTATGAGAAAGGGAACTACTTGTATAGAGTAGGAGGCAAATTCCAAAACACACTTATCAACCTGTTATCAGGTATAAAAATGAACCACCTAATTAATCGAGATTTTAAACTTGTGATTTCTCATTTGACTGCAAACTGGGTAGCCTGATCACAGCTCTGTTAGATTGTAGAGCTAGACCTTTTCCATCTTGATAGCTAAACAACCCAGGTACTCTGCAGAAGCCAGTCTACTTAGTCGGCATGAAATTGGGTTTGAAAGGTATTCCTAAAAGCTGAATTAATGGCATATATTTAAAAATCTAAGTTTTGTTATTGTTTGGTTGGGTTTTTTCTCATTTGTATCTTTGAAAGGCATATTTCTTGTTTTTCTTTTCTAGAGTATTATTCTGAAACAATATAAAAATGGGACTGGTGATTGAAGCAGTCAGTTCTTTTATTTATTTTAAAGTTACAGTCATTCTAATCCTTGAAAATTTCTTTTGACTCCATTGTATAAACCTGTCTTTTTAATGAAACCCTAATAACTAACAAAAAAATAGCAATAACTCAATCTTACTATTCATATGTTTCTGTGTGTATTGTATCATGACTATACAGTGCATGAGAGACATTTGATTTCTCTCTTTGTTGGTAGGCACTTTTGAATAAGCATGTAGTGTTTTATATGTCTTTATGGAGCAAAAGATGCTTTTATTTACATTGCCTCAACATATGCAAAATTTTATGTTGACACTATGAAAGAAAATATGAAGTCAGTGGTTGGTGTATTTCCAGGATATCGTCACTGCCGTCCTGGAGAGTTCACCTGTGCTGATGGCAGATGCCTGTTAAATTCCCAGTGGCAATGTGACGGGGATTTTGACTGCCCAGACCATTCTGATGAAGCACCTCTCAACATCAAATGCAGAAGTTCAGGTTTGTATTTAATTTTTTTAAGTGACACGTGTGACCTTTTTTTTTGGAGAGTCAGTGGTTTAGCAAATGTAAAACCTAGTAGCTTAAATCTCCAGTGCTTTCATGGTGATATTCCTTATATCTTGCAAGGAAAACGTGTTCTGAGCATCCAAAACCTCAGTCCACAAAATTCAAGCCACAATTTCCTATGGCATAAGATGACAGATAGTTCCTTAACATATAAATCCTGCTAATACTAAAATAAGATTATGCTAATGTAATAATTGCCAAATTTTCTCTCTTGCTCTGAAAATGTTTACTGTGTTTAAGATATTTATCGCACAGAAGCAGGTCATATATGAGGGGATGTAAAGTTTTTCTCACTATAAATAATAAACACTGGTTCGATTTTATCAGCAAATTATTGACCAAATGCAATTGGTTTTATAGATATTTTCTACTCACGTTAATAAGTTGGCTGAGGATTGACTGGTTTTTGAGAGGGAAATTAGTCCTGGTCTGCACATGTTATTCTGTTTGGTGTCTTTTTCAAAGACCAATTCTTCTTTCTATGCCTTAGAATTTTATTGCACTTTAGCCAGGTCCTTTACATCAATTTTGATGGAAAACACTAATTTGGTTTGAGGTGAGGCAACTTACCTGCCTTATATGCAAGTGTTCTTGTTGTGATTTGAAGGGTCTGAATGTAGCTGAAATGATGAATTCAAGTTTTGCCGAAGGGGGAAAAACCTATATACATATCATTAGACAAGAGATGACTCAGAATTCAGTCAGTCATGTTACTAAACACCTCAGCATCCACAGGGGAGAGAAGCCATGCCTTTTAACTTTTGTAAACTCTAGAACTGTATTTTGTGCCAAGATAATGTAGAGGATTCTCCATTATATGAAAATAAATATGTAGGAGGGAGTAGTAAGTTTAAGTCTTCACACATTTTCCAGAAGAGGAATAACCTTTAAAGACAATGAAAAATGAAAAGATATTATAATGCTATCAATATGGAATAAATATTCAATTTTTACACAATTATTTAATCTCACATGCACACATAGCAGCGGATCCATGAGAAAATTAATTCCAAATACTAATAGATGACACCAAGTTGTTGCTCTCTTTTTTTTTTGTTTGTTTTCCAGAGCAGTCATGTAACAGCTCTTTTTTTATGTGCAAAAATGGCAAGTGCATTCCTCAAAGTGATGTTTGTGATAACAAAGAGGATTGTAGTGATGGGTCTGATGAGAAAAGCTGCCACACTAATGAATGCCTCAGTAAGAAAGTTAGTGGCTGTTCACAGGATTGTCAGGATCTTCCTGTTGGATACAAGGTGAATAATTACAAAATGTGGTGTAATATAATGCAAGTTTTTAGTTCTTAAATATTTAACTACTATGTGATTACAATAAAGCTCCATTGTGTGGTAATTCCTTGTAATAAAGTAGCTTACCTATCATAATAAGAACATTCAAATTTTTATTTCCTGTACGGAAACAATTGTCAATGATATTTAAGAAATGGTGGAATATATAATTTAAACCTGTGGAAAAGATCATACAATGCTTTAAATACAACAAATCATACTGATATATATACAGAGCACTGAAAATCAGTTGTAAAAAAGGAAAATACATAGCAGTGAATAGCAGGAATAGTGGTTTTGTCCACTTTTTTACAGATCGTTATTAATTATAGAAATATTTAAACAAAGTAAAATCACCTTAGAAACAGAATAAAACTGTTAGTTGTCTGCATGTGAGGGTGTTTTCTGGGATCTTTGCCCACTGAAAACTAAATAAAATCTGTCCAACATGGCGTAACTCTAAAAATATTTAAACCTCTGAAACTGTGTCCTAGGTAGGAGGCCATAGACTAGAGAGCTGGAGATACAGGGATTACAGGAGGGAACATGTAAATTCCCTGTAAACCATGTAAACAACAATGTAATTAAGATGTTACTTGAAAAAAATGAGATCCATAAAAAGTTTATGATGCTAACATATTCAGTAGCAAGTAAACAAGATGATAAACAGAATCAATGAGAAATTAAACATGAATGTGTTTGGTTTTCTTTCCCAGTGCAAATGCTGGCCTGGATTCCTCCTGAAGGATGATGGCAAAACATGTGTAGATATTGATGAGTGTTCGTCTGGATTTCCCTGTAGCCAGCAATGCATCAATACATATGGAACCTACAAATGCTTGTGTGCAGAAGGGTA